>NW_027203270.1:21537500-21967500 GCF_024711535.1 Dipodomys merriami | reverse complement strand
TTGTTTTTTGTTTTTTGTTTTTTAAATTTTTTTTTGGGTCCAGTCATGGGGCCTGAACTCTGGGCCTGGGCGCTGTCCCTCAGCTCTTCAGCTCAAGGCTAGCGCTCTACCACTTGAGCCACAGCGCCACTTCCGGCTTTTTTCTTTTTGCTTATGTGGTGCTGAGGAATCGAACCCAGGGCCTCAAGCATGCAAGGCAAGCGCTTTACCACTGATCCACCTTCCCAGCCCTAGATAGTGTCTTGTTTTTGTTCAGGCTGGCAGATGACCATGATCTCTTGGTCTCTTACATAACTAGATTGACAGATACATGTTGCCATGTCCAGTTTGTTGATTGAAATGAGTTCTCAGTAACTTTTTGTTCAGTTTGGCTTTTAATTGTGATTCTTCTGATCTCTGTCTCCTGAGAAGCTAGGGGGTACAGACATGAACTCCTGTGCCTGGACTATTTTTATTTTTTTGAGGCAAGGTCTCAACTCTGTAGCATAGGCTGACCCAGAATTTCAGAATCTCTTGCCTTTACCTCCTGAGGGCTGAGATTATATCATCAAACCTTATTTTCTTATTAACAAATATATGTTTATCATAAAGTATTTAGGAGACACAAACCAAGAAAACATTGTGTCTTACACTTTAATACATTAATACCTTTTTATATCCTTTTAATCACTCTTAATGTATGAAAGTAACAATTTTAAGTTAAAGTAGTCTTAGACCAAACTGTATTGTGTATTGCTTTATTAATTAATTTAGTGGAATTTGGGATTGACTCCAAGGCCTTGTGTACACGAGGCAAGTATTTCCATTTGAGCCATACCACTAGTTTGTTTTGCTTTTTTTTTTAAATTGGTCATGGGGCTTGAACTCTGGGCCAGAGCGCTGTCCCTCAGCTTTACAGCTCAAGGCTAGTGCTCTACCACTTAAGCTACAGTGCCACTCCTGGTTTTCTGATAGTATATTGGAGATAAGAGTTTCACAGAGTTTCCTGCCCAGGCTGGCTTTGAACCATGATCCTCAGATCTCAGCCTCCTGAGTAGCTAGGATTACAGGTGTGAGCTACCTGTGCCCAGCTTGTTTTACCTTTTTTAAGCTTACTTTCAGATAGTCTCCAGATAGTCTTCAGTGAGACCCAGTCTGTTGGTGCTGATGACTCACACCTATAAACCTAGCTACTTAGGAGGCTGAGATCAGAGTTTTACAGTTCCATACCTGCCCAGGCAGGAAAGTCTGTGAGACTCTTATCTCCAAGTAACCACCAAAAAACTGGAAAAGTGAAACTGTGGCTCAAAGTGGTAGAGCAATAGCCTTGAGCACAAAAGCTCAGGGCTAGTGATAAGGCCCTCAGTTAAGGCCCTACAACTGACACACACACACACACACACCTGATAAACACCCTGGAAACTAGGTAATTTTATATATCCATGTTGTTGTTTTTAGGAATAATTTCTAGAAATGGAATTACTGAGTCAATACTTCTAATTAACCATTACTAACCCAGAGGCATTTTAGCTGTTCATTGTTACATAGCTATACCCTAGAACAGGGCACGGTTTCAAGTGTCCTGAGGGGCTGTGATAACCCCTAAAATTGAAAGGTTATTGTAATCCTTAGCCTCTGGTCTCTTTCATGAACACTGAAAAAGCCTAATTCCATTTATGCTCACCGAAAGCTCAGAAACTTAATGCATAAGGGTCTTAGGAAATTCTGCTGAGGCAGTTTTAATCCAGGTAGGGGCAGCAGAGAGCAACTGGCATTTTTAGCAAGGATGTTATCTATCTACTTGGCTAATACAAATTTAGGACAGCATAATCATTTTATGACGTAAAGTTTTTTTACTGGTCAGAATTCAAAAGATGTCAAAATTCCATCTGCTAAGAATGTGCTAGACAAAAGCAAGAAATCAGAATTTTGATAACTTATGACAAAGTTTTTGATGAGCTGTTTAGAAAAATGTAGAATTTTCATTGTCGAAACCCTTTGAAACATTTCCTTTTTCTTTTTCTTCCAGTCTCTATGTCACCTTCGCTGATATCTGATGAGGAAGAGAATGTGGAGCTGTTGGAGGAGAGATTTTTGTTTATGTAGGCATCATGTAACCGTAAATCCTTAGCAGAAAGTAGTTCTTGGCAGACATTCCAGGACCAAGTGTAAGTAGAAAAGGTGTTATAAAAGGTCTCATTTCCACTTTCTAATCCAACCAGATCCCCTCGGATCTTCCGCCAGAGATTTAGCATTTCTTTCCGGTGTTCAAGAGCAATTCCTAAATGATAGGTGTCTGTAGCTGTCTTCACCTGCAACAAGAGCAGACATTTACTGTAGTTATCTTCAAATACATTTGATTTGTGCTAGCTTTGAGCAAAGCAGTTAAAGGAGACACACACACACACACACACACACACACACACACACACACACACACACACACACACACACACACACACACACGAAGAAGGGTGGAACAGTGTTGGGATAATTGGTACCCATTTCAGTTTGGGCAGGGAGAACCAGTGGAAGAATATGCTGAGTAAGTCCTTAAGGATTTGATAAACCTGAGGGAGTGCTGATTGGAAGGTGTTCCAGGGAGAGGAGGCTGCATAAACAATGGCTGACAGTAAACATGCTAGATTTGGTGGGGAGGGTTCAGATAGTTTTCTAGTGTCTTTTTTTTTTTTTTTTTGGTTGGTCATGGGATTTGAACTCTGGGCCTGGGCACTGTCTCTGAGCTCTTCAGCTCAAGGCAAGGACTCTACCACTTGAGCCACAGTGCCACTTCTGGTTTTTTTTCTGGTGGTTAATTGGAGATAAGAGTCTCATGGAGTTTCCTGCCCAGGCTGTCTCTGAACCACAATCTTCATATCTCAGCCTCCTGAGATCCTAGGATCCTGAAATCCTAGGATTGCAGGTGTGAGCCACTGATGCCTGGCTTTAGTGTCCTGTTTAAAGTGGGAAGGAAGGAGTAATGGTGGAGAAGAAGCAGGACCTTAGACATAAGTTATTGATATCATCAGTGTAGATGGGGATATCTCTTTCCTTGTTTCTGAAATTTATCTTCTAGTAAGCCACTGTTTCTGATGCAAGAGAGACAAATCCCTCAGTTATGTGGATAACTGAAAAACTTTGCCACCACTGACAGGGAAGCATTTATTCTTTCTTTCTTTCTTTTCTTTTCTTTCCTTCTTTCTTTTTTGCCAGTCTTAGAGCTTGAGCTCAAGGGCTGGGCACTGTCCCTTAGCTTCTTTTGCTCAAGGCTAGCACTCTACCACTTGAGACACTGTGCCACTTCCGGCTTTTTCTGTTTATGGGGAACTGAGAACTCAAACACAGGGCTTCATACTTGCAGGTAAGCAATCTACCACGAAGCCACAATCCTAGCCCTGAAGCATTTATTCTTAACCAGGACAATGTTCTGATCTTCAGATTAGATCATGAGCAGTGTGGAGAATGGTCATGGGAGAGCAGCTACAGAGAAGATAACCACAAGGATGGAAGCTGTTATCTAGACAAGAGCCATGGAGAGCCTCTACTAAGGCAAAGATACTAAGGGTAGAGCGAAGGGAACAGTCTCCAGACAGAAGCTGGATTGTGGTGGGTATGAGGAATGAGGAACAATGCCTATGTTCAGAATGCCTCCTGGCCTTTTAGCTACAGTGACTAAGTCTATGGTGGTCCCAACAACTACCACACAGAGTCCATAGGGGAGAGCCAGATTGATGCAGAAGATGGTGATTGGTATTGAACTTGTTAAGTCTGATGTGTTATGAGACATAGCACAGAGTGGGAAATATTTATAAGTTGGTCAGTGAGATAAGGCACAGGAAAAGAAGTATAGGCTAGGAACAAACAAATTCAGTGGTTATCATTATATAGATGGCAAACTGGGAAACAGGAAGATATATTGAAATAGCCCAAACACTTTCCCTAGCTGTTTCTTCACCTGACACTGAGATCTAGTGTTCTGCTATGTCTGGGTACCTGGGGACTGAGCCTCTGGCTCTATTCAGCCTCCATTTATTCTACTGCATGATATGGCATGATGAGCTCAAACCTTTGTGAGCAGTTTTGAAGTGCTAAAGTCCTATTTATCCCAATGTGCTACTCCTGTCCATTTCCTCCTTGGTGACTTCCTTGTGCATTCCAAACTTGCTAAAGTTAGGAGCTGTGTTTTCCTCTCATGCTATCTCATCTCAGAACTCTTGGCTAACCATTTACTGAACAAATGAATGGATAAAATACATATGCAGTGAGATGAGTAGCACAAGACTAGAAAGCTGGGCATGTCAGTACTAGAGGAATTCAGGAAAGAGAAGAGAGAGAAGAGCACACATGGCCACAAGGACTGAAGATTCAGTGTGTAAAAGGCAAGCAAGTAGAGAGTTTGCTCATTAGTAACAAATGCCAAAGGGAGGTAGCATAATGTAACACCTGGTCTTTCTCTGAAAAGGTAGCAATGTTGCTAAGACAGGGCACACAGTAGACCGGCAGCACAGAGTTGTGCTTACAGGTGTGTGTTTTGGAGCCATTCTGCTCATAATCCTTGATAGGTACTTCCTGGCTGGGTGCCTTTGAGCAAATCATTTAATCGTTCTCTGCATACTTGTGAACTGTGAAGGAATTTTTTTTTTTTTTTTTTGGTCGGTTGTGGGGCTTGAACTCTGGGCCTGGGCGCTGTCCCTCAGCTCTTCAGCTCAAGGTGAGCGCTCTACCACTTGAGCTACAGCGCCACTTCCTGTTTTCTAGTGGTTTATTGGAGATAGGAGTCTCACGGTCTTTCCTGCCTGGGCTGGCTTTGAACCGCAATCCTTAGGTCTCAGCCTCCTGAGTAGCTAGGATTATAGGCGGGAGCCACCAGCGCCCGGCTCTGTGAAGAAATTTTTTTTTTTTTAGTTTTTTTATTTTTTTTGGGTCCCGTTGTAGGGCCTGAACTCTTGAGCTTTTCAGCTCAAGGCTAGCGCTCTACCACTTGAGCCACAGCCCCACTTCCGGCTTTTTTCTTTTTGCTTATGTGGTGCTGAGGAATTGAACCCAGGGCCTCATGCATGCAAGGCAAGCACTCTACCACTGAGCCACCTTCTCAGCCCTGTGAAGGAATTTTTATAGTGCCTGTTTCTGGGAGGTTGTGATAATGAAATGAGTCTTTACCTGTAGAATACCTGTAGAGCCCAGTGCTGGACAGGAAGTGCCTGTCAGCTACTAATATTCTTGCTCTTGCACCAATAATGCTGCTTTCATTCATACATTATGGTTCACCAAGTATACCACTCAGTCTCTGTGGTTTACTACCTTAATTAGTTTGTTATTTCCAGCATACAACAAATGAATGTCCCAGTAATAATGCTGACTGCAGCTTCATAAATGATTAACAGGATGAATCATAACCCTTGACATTTTAATCTATTTGTTTATGCAAAGAAATGTTATTACAATGGATAAAAATGAGAACCTATCTTGTCTCATTTTGAAGACAAGGTACCAATAAAGATTCTGTAGGTTTATAAGGTGGTGTTGAAGTGGAAGGCCCTTTGCCAGTGCTTTCTGGGAAGGCTTTCTACAGTGAGTACTCACCTGCGGCTTAATAGCAACGGCATCAGACACTGTCCAACTATGCTTTTTCTTGAATAATTGGTCGATGGCAAGGATTTCATCTGGATAGCCTGAGGCAGAGCTCACTGGCTTTATATGTGCTGCCTGTAATGCACATTTTAAAAGAAGGTATGGGATACATGAATTACACAACAAAAACATAGTGAGCCGGGCGCCGGTGGCTCATGCCTGTTTTCCTAGCTACTCAGGAGGCTGAGAGCTGAGGATCAAGGTTTAAAGCCAGCTTGGGCAAGAAAGTCTTATTTCCAATTAACCACCAGAAAACTGGAAGTGGCACTGTGGCTCACCTTGAGCTGAAGAGCTCAGGGACAGCGCCCAGGCCCAGAATTCAAGCCCAATGACTGACAAAAAAAAAGAAAAAAGAAAAAAAGAGAAAAAAAGAGAAAAAAGACCAAAAACCAAAAACCAAAAAAAAACACCAAAAAACAAAAACAAAAACAAAAAGACCAAAAACCAAAAAAAAAAAACAACAAAAACAAAAACAAAAAGACCAAAAACCAAAAAAAAGACTAAAAACCAAAAAACCCCCCCAAAAACCAAAAACCAAAAAACAAAACCCACCAAAAACAGCAAGAAACAAAAACCAAAAAGAGAAACATAGTAAACATGTTATCTAATTATGAGGGGATTTATATATGATCTTTTAGGTTGTTGTTAAGCCATTTGTTACTGGTGTTGGAACCATATGTAAAGTATAGGTTCAATCTCTAGCAACAAAAGAGGAAAAATCAAGAATCTGTATAAAAGTGAAGGTATGTGCCACAGAGTAGGTGTGTGCCACACTAACCAAAGTCTGTCTTTGCCTGTTCCTGGCTAGGGAAGTCATGTGAATCTACTGCTCATTTTAGAAATGTGTATTACCTAATTTAATTCAGGCATTCATTAGCTGCTGCTTTATGTTCCTTTTCTCCATTCACTGTTAACACTTTTACAGAGCTCATAGTGCTGCTGGAAAATTAGGCTTTGAGACTAACACTGCTGTTAATCGTATTTCTTCAAAACTTCTTTTTTTTTTTTTTTTGTCGGTCGTGGGGCTTGAACTCTGGGCCTGGACGCTGTCCCTCAGCTCTTCAGCTCAAGGCGAGCGCTCTACCACTTGAGCTACAGCGCCACTTCCGGTTTTCTGGTGGTTTATTGGAGATAGGAGTCTCACAGTCTCTCCTGCCCGGGCTGGCTTTGAACCGCGATCCTCAGATCTCAGCCTCCTGAGTAGCTAGGATTACAGGCGTGAGCCACCGGCGCCCGGCTCTTCAAAACTTCTTAATATGCCAGGTACCAGTGGCTCATGCCTATAACCCCAACTACCTGAGGATTGTGGTTCAAAGCCAGCCTAGGCAGGAAAGTCCATGAGACTCTTATAGTGGAGCTGTGGTTCAACTGGTAGAGTGCCAACCTTGAATGAAAAGCTAAGGAACAGTGCTCAGGCTCTGAGTTCAACTACTTCATTGAATTCTCTTAATACAATCTTCCTACCTTATGATTTTTCTGTCCTTTAGTCCAGTTTTTTTTCATCCTGTATGGGAGAGCTTTTCCTGATTTCTAAGGCTAGAGTCTCTCTCTGTATTGTTTATTTTGTCCCTCCTGAGAGTTTCGCTCTTTACTTTTCTTCCTCCAGGACCAGCTCACAAGATGTAAGCCCTATGTATAGTGACATTGGGCCTCACATTTAGGAGGGCTCTGAATTTGGCTATTGCTGTCTTAGAGAGGATCTTACTAGTCCAGGTTGGTTTTGAATTCATTAGGTAGTCTCCTGGGACTTTCAGTCCTCCTCCTCCTCCTCCTCCTCCTCCTCCTCCTCCTCCTCCTCCTCCTCTTCCTCCTCTGTGTTGGGATTATAAGCGTGCACTGTTATTTTTCAGTTTGTCTTGAAATTCTTTTTCTTTTTTTCTTTTTTTTTGGTCCAGTTGTGGGGCCTGAACTCTGGGCCTGGGCGCTGTCCCTCAGCTCTTCAGCTCAAGGCTAGCGCTCTACCACTTGAGCCACAGCGCCACTTCTGGCTTTTTTTTTCTTTTTGCTTATGTGGTACTGAGGAATCGAACCCAGGGCCTTGCGCATGCAAGGCAAGCGCTCTACCACTGAGCCACCTTCCCAGCTCCGGTTTTTCTTTTCTTTTTACTAGGGACTGAACCCAGCCCTCACATATGCTAAGCATGCACTTTATACCACAGAGCCCCATTGATTGTTTTATTAGTTTTGCAGAACTGGGGGTCAAACTCAGGACCTTATGCTTATTAGGCAGTACTCTACCATTTGAATCATGAACCAGTCTTTATATATATATATTTTAGTTTTTCAGATAAGAGTCTTGCATTTTTGCCTGGGTTGTTTGTTTCCAACCACATCCATGTTACCTTGTCTTCTACATAGCTAAGATTTACAGATACGTGCCACCACACCTGGCTCCCCTTGATGATTTTTGATAAAGGGGCTCTATATTTTCAATTTGCACTAGCCAGCCTTGATATCCCCTCCTACATCCAATTTTCTTTCCCTTCATCACTGTTTTTCATCATTGGCTGGATATTGGAACTTCTGATTAAATGGATAGGGTTGTGGCTTAAATACTTTCCTTGGGAACTCAGATATGACTTGCAGGGTAGCTTGATTCCAAACAAATCTCATTCCTGTACTCAAGCTGAGAGTCCTATGGAAAACCTTGGAGGAAGCCAGAGTTTCCTGAGAGAATAGCTAGAAATGCAGGTATACTTGCCTTGAGAACTTAAAACTCATGATGATAGCTAGGCATAGTGGTCCATTCCTATAATCTCAACATTCAGGAAGCCGAGGTAGGAGAATCACCAGTTCTAAACCAGTCTGGGCCACAATAAATTCCATGCCAGCATGGTTTCATATCCTATCTAAAAGAACTAACTAAACAAAACAAAAACTGTCAATGAACAGCCATACAGAGAGGCACCAGAACTTGATAATGGCCCAGAAGATACAGCTGGGCCCATAGGGAGGTCTAGGGAGGAACAACATGGCCCCAACAGTGTTGGCATGGATTTGGCCCTCCCGTTGCATATTATTTGGTTAGCCATATGTTCTGGTTGGTTGAGGGAATCTTAAATGCAGCTTCCAGTCCCTGCAGCAGTGCAGGTCTTTTATTATTGTTATTTTTATAGAAGCTGTCCTAACCAGGACTGAGAGTTGGAATCTTTAGTAAATTGACTTATTTACAAGTGAAATATTTACATCTGGGCCTATGTTGAGGAACATACTTCAAGAATCTTATATGAAATATAGTGACTAAAGGTATTTTTTCATAAAAGCATGATATTCTGTTGGCTCATAAACAAATCTAAATATATAAATTAATGTGATGTAATCTAAGTCTCACCTGTGATTTCCAGTCTTTTTTATGGAAAAAGTAGTCCTCAAAGAAACATAGAGGCTCCTTTCTCCTTAGCATTTCTAATTTCTGCAGGTCCCTTGGTGGCTTTCCCATCACCACCCCATCCACATCAGGAAATAAAGGGAAGATGGGTACTTTTGAGTATGGGCTATCTGTAGGGAGATTGCATCCTAGAAAGAAGAAAACAAAACTGATATCACTAACAACATAAAAAGTTTCCATGAAAGACAAGTAAATAGGTGGGTATGGTAGCTCATGCTTATAAGCATGAGCAGCAGTCAACACAACTAAGGGAGGCGGGGCTGGGAAGGTGGCTCAGTGGTAGAGCACTTGCCTCACATGCATGAGGCCCTGGGTTTGATTCCTCAGCACCACATAAGCAGAAAAAGCCGGAAGTGGTGCTGTGATTCAAGTGGTGGAACTCAAGCCTTGAGCTGAAGAGCTGAGGGACAGAGCCCAGGCCCAGAGTTCAAACCCCACAACTGGGAACCCCCCCCCCCCAAAAAAAACCAATGGCAGAGCTGTAGCCTTGAGCCAAAGAACTCAGGGACAGAGAAGAAAGGGGAGGGGAGGGAAGGAGGAGAAAGATGATTTTGAGGTTGTTAACAGAACAAGCCTTTAGAATTAGCAATAAGAAAACAAAGATGAAGACAGCTGAGGGGAGGTTCCAAGTGATCTGGGTTACCAATGAGACCCTGCCTCAAAAACTCAAACTAAGCCAAGCATGGTGATGTGCAGGTCTGTAATCCCAGCACTAGGGAGACAGAGGTAGGAGGATCTTGTTGTGAAGGTCACCCTGGGCTACATTACAAATTCCAAGCAAGTAAGGTTGGGCATATAGTTTAGTTAATGATTCAGTGCTTGCCTAGCATGCGTGAAGTTTTTGGGACTAAGCTATTGTTCTGCCAAAAAAAAAAATCAAACAAAACACAAGTTGCCTATTTTGCTCTTTGTCTATTCTCCTTGTTGATCTTGTTCTCTTTTTGCTCTCTTACTCCCACTTCATATTCAACTAATAACTCTAGGCTTCACCTAGGTGTCTGAGGAGTTAGGTCAGGAGCTTAGGTCTTGACCTTGGCTTGTAGTATTTCTGACCAGTCATATGCAAATACATCTTTTTTTCTTTTTGGTAGGTACTGGGTTTTAACTGAGGACCTATCACGTGCTAAGCAGATGCTCTATCACTACATAAGGTCTCAAATTTTTGTCCAAAGCCAGCCTCAGACTGTGATCCTTCTACCTAAACTGCCCATGTAGCTGAGATTACAGATGTATTCCACACTAGTCCTAGAATATTTGTTGAGATGAGGGTCTCACAGACTTTTTGTCTGGACTAGCCTTAAACTGCAGTTCTCCAATCTTCACCTTAGTGGCTGAGATTACAGAATGCACCACCATGCGTGGTCCAAATAAACTAACAGGGAAGACAAATGGATCTTACTCTTGAGTTCTTCAAGAAATTTAAATAAATCCTTTTCTTTCATTATTGCAACCCGGGCTGCATTAGCAAAGGCAGCTGTGCTTGAGTTTGGATTTGTGCATATTTCTGGCTTAAATCTCCCTTTTCCATAGTGATTCCACATTTCTGCACTGGCATCCTGGAATTTTTTTCGGAAATAGCTTAAAAAGAAAAAAAAAAGTAATTCAGAAATGGTTAAAAGACCTATAGGATAAAAAGAAAAAATGTCAGATTGTGAGTTATATATGTTGAATAAGTTATTCTGTATACTCATTCAATACTATTTGAATGCCTATTTCTGTCTCATTATGGAATGATTGTAGACTGTTTAAACTTTTTTTGTAGCCCTTGGTCTATGGTTTTCTTCTTTTTTCCTCAAAACCTCCTTGTCTTGTATTGAAAATTACTTATTAGGACTTTTGAGAAATCCTTCAGGTGGTACCAGCTTGCATACAAACATTAATCATACTTATTACTTTGTGTTGGATTTAAAATGCACTTTTTTCTTTTAATTTTTTAACTTAATGTACAGAGGGATTACAGTTACATAAGTCAGGTAAAGAATACATTTCTTTTTGGACAATGTCACCCCTTCACATTCTCCCAGTTTAAAATGCAGCTTTTTAAAATTAAAAAAAAAAATCTCAAAGCTGAGTGCCTAGCTACTCAGGAGGCTGAGATCTGAGAGTTGAAGTTCAAAGTCAGCTTGGACAGAAGAGTTCCCATGAGACTCTTATCTTGAATTAACCATTCAAAAAACAGAGGTAGAGCTGTGGGTCAAAGTAGTAGAATGGTAGACTTGAGAAAGAGCTCAGGAACAGTGCCCAGACTCCAAGTTCAAGCCTCATGACCAAAAAATAAACAACCCCCCCAAACAAAAAAAATAACATCTTAAGGTTTATGGATGTGGCTTTATGTCAGAACCCTTGCTAAGCATTTGTAAAATCCTGGGCTTAGGCCCCAGAATCAAATGGGAGAGCAGAGAGAAGGGCAGTAGAAAATATGGAAAGAGAGAAGAGAGGCGAGGTTAAAACATTGTTTAGGGATGGGAATGTGGCTTAGCAGGAGTGCTTGCCTAGCATGCATGAAACCTTGGGTTCGATTCCTCAGTACCACATAAACGGAAAAAGCCAGAAGTGGTGTTGTAGCTCAAGTGGTAGAGTGCTAGCCTTGAGCACAGAGAGGTTCAAGGGCAGTGCCCAGTGGCTGGGAAGGTGGCTTAATGGTAGAGTCCTTGCCTTGCATGCATGAGGACCTGTGTTCCATTCTTCAGTACCACATAAGCAGAAAAAGCCAGAAGTGAGGCTGAGGCTCAAGTTGTAGAGTACTAGTCAACAGTTGAGAGTTCAGGCCCCACGACTTACCAAAAAAAAAAAAAAAAAAAAAAAAAAAAAAAAAAGGACAGTGCCCAAGCCCTGAGTTCAAGCTCCAGGACCAACAAAATAACAAACAAAAATCATTGTCTAATTTCTATGAATTTGTACAATTTTGAGAGTTATTGTTGATTACTAGTTTGTTGTTCTATTTAGCAAAGATACATGCTATAATTTCAATATTTTTAATTTTTTGGTATGTGTGTATGTGCTGATACTGGGACTTCAACTTGCTTAACTTTCAGCTGAAAGCTGGCATTCTCACTTGAGCTACACCTCCACTTGCAACTTTTTTTCTTGTTAATTAGAAAGAAGTGTGGCTCAGACTTTCTTGAACAGGCTGGCATCAAACAGCAATCCTCAGATCTCAGTTTCTTGAATAGCTAGGATTCTAGGCATGAGCCACTAGCAACATTTTAGTTTTTACTTAAAATTTTTGATATTTTGTTGTCTAAAATGGGGAGAATGGGTGTGTGCTGATGAGAAGAATGTGTATATGGTGGCTTGGGAAGAGGGGTTCTGCAAATGTCTGTTAGGTCCATTTGTTGATTTTTCTATGTGTTTGTGGTACTGGGGCTTCGAAACTCAGGTCTCAACTCTTGCTCTGTGTTCTTACTTATGGCTGCTGCTCTAACATTTGTGTCATGCCTCCATTCTGGCATTTTCCTGGTTAATTGGTAATAGTCTCACAGACTTTTCTGTCCCAGCTGGCATCAAACTTCAGTCCTTAGATCTTAGCCTCCTGATGGATGTGAGCCACAGTTGCCTGGTCAACATTTTATTTTATTTTTTGTCAGTCATGGGGCTTGAACTCTGGGCTTGGGCGCTGTACCTGCGCTCTTCAGCTCAAGGCAAGTGCTCTACTGCTTGAGCCATAGCGCCACTTCTGGGTTTCTGATGGTTTATTGGAGATAAGAGTCTCACAGACTTTCCTGCCTGGGCTGGCTTTGAACCTTGATCCTCAGATCTCAGCCTCCTGAGTAGCTCAGATTACAGGCCTGGTCAACATTTTGAATTAATCATTCCATTTTCTTTCTCTATATGTCTCTGTCTCTCTCCCTCTGTGTGTGTGTCTCTCTGTCTCTTCCTCTGTCTCTATCTCTCTCTTTCCCTCCCTCCCACAGTTCTCTCTGCAATGAAGTCTGCTGTTAATCTAATAGAGATGTCCTTATATGTGACCTGATGACCTGATAGTTTTTCCTTCCTGTTTATAGGTTTTTTTCCCCTCTTTGTCTTTTACTTTTGACAGTTTGGCCATAATATCCCTTGAAGAGGATCTTTCTTGGTTGAGTCTACAAGGGATCCATTGAGCTTCTTGGATGTCCATATATGTTCCAAGATGTGTTCAGTTTTCCCAGTTAATTTGTTAGAATTGGTTTTATAAGCCCGTTTTCCTTTTCAGAACACTCATAATGCAAATTATTTTCTTGTTTAATGATATTCTATGAATCTCTATGGCTTACTTTCTTCTTTTCAGTTTTTTTTTCTCTTTTTGACTATACTAGAGTTTGAACTCAGAGTCCTGTGCTTGTTAGGCAGGCTGCTCTATCATTTGAACCATGCCCCCAACCCTTTTTCTTACTTGTTTTTCAGGTAGGTACTAATGTTTTTGTCTGGTACTAGCCTCAGATCATGGTGTTCTTATGGCTTGGTGTACAGCTGAGATCCCAGGTATGTGCCACCATGTATGGCTTTATAGATTGATTTGGGACCTCTTTAATTTTTAGCCTGGGCTGGCCTCAAACTGTAATCCTCCCTATCTGTGCCTCTTGAGTAACTGGGATTATAGCTGTGAACCACCATCTCTGAATTCAATTTTTTCTTTTTAAAATATGAATTTTTTTTTTGGGGTCCGGTCGTGGGGCCTGAACTCTGGGCCTGAGTGCTGTCCCTCAGCTCTTCAGCTCAAGGCAAGCGCTCTACCACTTGAACTACAGCGCCACTTCCGTGAAGATAATTTCAGCTTTCATAGCTGAGAAATATCCCTTCATCAGTTATGTTGTTGAAGTACTCAATTGTTTTTTTTTTTTTTTTTTTTGGCCAGTTGTGGGGCTTGAACTCAGGGCCTGAGCATTGTCCCTGAGCCTCTTTGTGCTCAAGGCTAGCTAGTGTTCTACCACTTGAGCCACAGTGCCACTTTCAGTTTTTTTGTTTTTGTTTTTTGTCAATCCTGGGGCTTGAACTCTGGGCCTGGATGCAATCCCTGAGCCCTTTAACTCAAGGCTGGTACTCTACCACTCGAGCCACAGCATCACTTCTAGTTCTGGTGGTTTTTTGGAGATAAGAGTCTCATTGACTTTCCTGCCTGGGCTGGCTTTAAACCATGATCCTCAGATCTCAGCCTCCTTAGTAGCTAGGATTATGGGTATGAGCCACCGGTACCCAGCTTCAATTGTATTTTTTTTCCCATTTATTGAATAATTTAGCACCAAGAACCAAGATTTCTTTTTTTCTTTCTTTCTTTTTTTAAATTATTCTGACAGTCCTGGGCCTGGGCACTTTCCCTGAGTTTCTTTTGCTCAAGGTTAGCACTCTACCACTTGAGCCACAGTGCCAATTCTGGCTTTTTCTGTTTATGTGGTACTGAGGAATCGAACCCAGGGCTTCATGCATGCAAGGCAAACACTCTACCACTAAGCCACATTCTCAGCCCGAGAACCAAGATTTCTTGTGCTACAGTGTACCTTTTATTTTATTTTTTCTTTTGGCATTACTAGTATGAATTCAGGACTTTGTGTTTGATAGGCCGATGTTCTACCACCTGGTTTACACCTCCAGTCTAGCACCAAGTTTTCTGATTGTTCTGTTTAATAATCACTATCTCTGCTGAATTTCTCATTTATATCATGAATTATATTCCTAATGTTGTTGAATTATCTATTTTCTCTTATAGGATATTGAATTTCCTTAAACTCAAGTTTTTGTCAAGCAATTCCTTGATTCTTTCTCCTTGAGGATCTCTTGCTAGTTACTGTGTTTCTTCAGAAGTATCAGTGTTTTTTAGGCTTCTTGTGTCCTAGTGTTGGTATTTGCGAGTCTGTCAGGATATTTGTCTCTGCTAGTTTACAGGGCATAGCTTTGTAACAAGAGATTTTCAGTTGGAGAAGTGTCCCAGGTCATCATGTGGATATTCTATGTTGGCTTTGGTTCCTGATGGGTACTGTATTATAGTACATCTAGCTTCTTCAGCTGTAATCCATGTTGGTAATAGCTGAAAAAGTCTCCTTTCTGGCTTCTCCTTGGGCTTTGTCTCTTGTTTGTTTTTATTTTTATTTTTTTTGGGGGGGCTGGTACTGAGGTTTGAACTCAGGGTCTTGTGTTTGCTGGGCAGATTTGAACATGCTTCATGTTCTTAGGAATCAGACAATACAGAGATGATTAGATAAATAATCACCTCATAAGACAATCAAAGACGTAATGACACAATCTAATTTTAATAAAATAGCAACATCATCTAAAAATTCCCATATACTAATTGTGTGTGAGAGGCAGTATAAGACAGTGGGTAAGAACATGGATTCTGGAATCAGACTGGGACAAAAATCTAAGCATTCTTAACTCTTGGATAACTTATTTAACTGATCTGTATTTCAGAGTGATAGTGTACACGTACACACACACACATACACACACAGAGTCTGTAATCATTCTGATTACTTCCCTATTACAGTAGCTAACATATTAGGTTTTATAATGTACTATGCACTTTCACATGTCTTATCATACATCATTCTCACAACTGCCATTTAAGGCAGATATTATTATTATTAGATACCATTATTCCCACCTTTTCTAAATGAGAAAACTGAGGCTGAGGAGTTAAACATTTGCATACTAATGGCAGGCATTTAATAAGTGGTTTTCAACCAAAATGAAATGAAAAGGGGAATTTTGTGCATTCTCTGTTTTATATTCCATAGTCAGGATAGTATAGAGAAACGATTGAAGAGCATAACTTTCTTTTTTTGGGGGGGGCCAGTCCTGCGGTTTGAACTCAGGGCTTGGGCACTGTACCTGAGCTTCTTTTGTTCAAGGCTAGCACTCTACCACTTGAGCCAATATGCCACTTCTGGCTTTTTCTGATTATGTGGTACTGAGTGATTGAGCCCAGGGCTTCATGCATGCTAGGCAAGCATTCCATCACTAAGCCACATTCCCAGCCCCATAACATTTTTTTTTTTTACACCTGGTGGTATGTATATTTTTTAAGCTTCTCTAAGAAAGGATAGCAAAAGGCTTTGAAGATATATGGGACTGGTTCCACTCAAGTCCCCAAACTACCATGAAAGTCTGAACTTACTGTATCTCACTCACAGCCAGAGGACCTGTTGTTCCCGTAAGGAGAGTCTTGTATTCCATACCAGATTTTGAAGCCCACTTGAAATCATGCCTGGAAAAGTCTTACGTTGCTGGGATTCTATGGCCTAGACTAGAGAAGGCTGAAAGTTTTGCCTACAATTGGGCCTTGAGATAGTCTGAGGTCTGCCTTGCGATGTCAGAGCCAGGCAGGAATGCTGGCTCTCAGTGCCAGATACTTTCTCCTTTGTTTTGAACCAGACTCTTATGGAATAGGATGTTGGTGAGTTGTCCTCTAAGTACCTCTGAGAAGACTGCTTTTATCTCTTTTCTGGCCACTTACCTCACTATTTCCATTATAGCTTTTCTGGGTAGGGCTGAAGTCTCTACAAGCTTTGACAGTATTTCAAATAATATGATCCCTGGGGTGGCAGTCAGCTCTAAACATGTCCTCTTACTTGGAACTATAGAAGGAACAACAAAAATTGCCTTCTATCAAAAAAAGCAAAGAGAGAAAAATAGCAAAAACAAAGCCATAAGATGACATTCTTTTTACTGAATATTTATAATACTATCAATGCAGGGGCTAGAGCCATAGTAAAACATTAAACATCTACTTAGTAGAAAGATCTCTGTTATTACTGAGTATACAGAATAAAAATGGAATATTTTTAGTTCAAAGACTTCTAAAGTAAATAGAATACTACTTTTAACACAGCACATTTTTTGTTGTTGTTGTTGGTTGTGGGGCTTGAACTCTGGGCCTGGGTACTGTCCCTCCTGCTCTTCAGCTCAAGGCTAGCATTCTACCACTTGAGCCACAATCTGGTTTTCTAGTGGTTTATTGGAGATAAGAGTCTCATGGATTTTCCTGTCCAGGCTGGCTTTGAACCTCGATCCTCAAATCTCAGCCTCCTTAGTATCTAGGATTATAGCCGTGAGCCATCAGCACCCCAGCTACATAATTCTTTAAGTATTATTGTCTTGTTCTTTTTTTAAAAAAGTTATTATTTTAAAATTTTATTTTATTGTAAAGGTGATATACAGAAGGGTTACAGTTACATAAGATAATGAGTACATTTCTTTCCTGTGTTACTCCCGCCCTCATTTTCTCCTGCTTTCTCTTTCCCCCAACTCTCCTCCCCCTCAAGTTGTAACGTTCATTTCCTACATACCGTCTAGGGGGAAGGGAAGGAGAATCACAGTAACAATGGGACAAAGGGTGAACTACTGTCTTGTCCTTTTTAAGCAAAGGAATTGATAAATCAGTTATTCCTGGCTTTGCAGAACCTTCTAATATAATTGTATTTGCAAACAGTAACTGTATCCTAACTATAGTTCCTAGTTTAAAAACTATTTGAGATTTGGACTGCCTTTATCCAATAAAACAATGTAACAGCAGCTAGATTTTTTTTTTTTCCAAGTTGGCACAAAATTAAGAGCAGCTAGATTTTTTCAAGGCAGCTTGTTGAGCTAGTAATAGTAAACACAGCATAAAAGTAGCAATCATAATATTCAAAGTGTCTGACATAGCATTATGGCCTGTATAAAGCCATGTTCTCTTACCACCAACATTCATTCCCCAGCACTCTCTGAGGGTAGAGGCTTTATCAGTATGAGGAAGGTGTTTGTTCAAGAATAGCAGGTTAGCTAGGCACTGGTGGCTCATGTCTCTAATCCTAGCTGCTAAGGAGACTGAGATCTGAGGATTGCAGTTTAAAGCCAGCCCAGGCAGAAAAGTCCCTGTTAGACTCTTATCTCCAATTAACCACTCAAAAACCAGAAGCGGTGCTTTGCTCAAGTGGTAGAACACTAGTTTTGAGCATAAATAGGCTTAGGGACAGTGCCCAGGCCCTGAGTTTAAGCCCTACAACTGACCAAAAAAGAAAAGAAAAAAATAATCCCAAAACAATTCCAGCAAATTAGCTATGTCCTAGAATTTGCATGGGAAAGACATTTTGCTTTTTCTAAAGAAATGCTGTTTTTTTGCTGCCACCTTTCCCCCTATCCCCCCTTTTTATTTTTGCTGTGTATATACCCATGAATATACCATGTGGAATCTTGTGGACTTTCCTGCCTGGACTGGCTTCAAACTTCAATCTGCCTGGTCTCAGCCTCCTGAATAGCATGAGTCATTGGCACCTGGCTAAGAAATGCCTTTTCTTTTGTAAAAGGAATGTCTTTGAAAGTAGTACATGTACTTGATAAAGAATTTAAGACACTACAAAAGGAGACCAAAGTTTTCTACATCTGTCATTTCCTGAATGTTCTTATTGGAGACAAACATGCCATGTTCCCTTCTAGACACAAATGTCTGCTTTTTGATGTTTAAATTACAGCTCAAAAACTGTTAAGTCTGCTTTAAAAATATTGTTTAAGAGAAGCAATATAAAGCCAGGTGCTGGTGGCTCATGCTTGTAATCCTAGTTACTAAGGAGGCTGAAATCTGAGGATCACGGTTCAAAGCCAGCTCAGGCAGGGAAGTCCATGAGACTCTTCTCTCCAATAAACCACCAGAAAACTGGAAGTGGTAGTGTGGTTCAAGTGGTAGAGCGCTAGCCTTGAGCTGAAGAGCTCAGTGACAGTACCCAGTCCCAGAGTTCAAGTCCCACAACTGACAAAGAGAGAGAGAAAGAAAGGAAGAGACAGAGACAGAGAGAGGCACAGAGAGAGACAGAGAGAAGCAATACAAAGTAAATCACATCCCAAACTATTCCTTCTGGATTTGTCTCCTGGTTGAAGAATTAAGTGAATATGTAGGGGGTGGTAGTGAACTGAACTGCTGCAGTGACTGCCTACTCACCCACAGCCTTGAGGAAGCGTTCCTTATCTGTTAGCACCTTCATAAAGTCTGAGAAGTTCACTTTCCCATCTCCTGCAACAGAAATATAACATCAGAATAAAGATAACATGTATGTATCTACATATTTAATATAATTATGTTGTTATTATTAAAGTATACGGAGGGGTTACCATTTCATAACTCAGATAATGAGTACCTTTATTTTTTGGACAGTGTCACCCCTTTCCTTCCCTTTCACACAGTTTCCCCCTGTCATCCCAGCCCACAAGTTGCATGGTTCATTTTCTACACAGTGTATACTGAATAGCATGATTGCATTTGTTTACTCTTCCTCCCTCCCTTTCTGTGTCCCATTTATCACCCACTAAATAGACCAACCACCCCCCAACCCAAAAGCAAGAACAAACACTACCACCACCATCAAGAAAATAACCTGTTTCCATTTCTCTGAATTCCTTTCAATAAATAGTATTTTAAATGTCCAGAGAAGTTACACCTTTTTGTTCCTCCTCTAAGAGTATCTCCTTTAGTATGACTGTGAATGCTTAGAGTTCTGTATAAGTTATCATGTCCAGTTATATTTTAGATGTAGCTTCCACATATGAGAGAAAATGTGTCATTTGTCTCTCAGAGCTTGGCTTACCTCACATAACATGATTTAAGTCCATCCATTTCCCTGCAAATTACATATTCTTATTCTAATAGATGAGTAAAATTTCATTGTATATATGTACCCCATTTTCTTTGATCCACTCATCTATTGCAGGACATCTGGGCTATTTCCATTACTTGGCTATTGTGAATAGTACAGCACAAATATGGATGTACAAGTGTCTTTATCATATCCTGCCTTGTAATGATCTGGGTTGATGTCCAGGAGTGGTATGGTAGGGTCATAGTGAAAAAGTTATGTTTAGTTTTTTGAGGAACCTCCAAACCTCCTTTCCAGAGTGGTTGGTACTAGTTTACATTGCCACCAAAAGTGCAATAGGGTTCTTTATCTCACCATACCCCTGATAGCATTTGTTCAAATTCTTTTTTTGTTTTTTGTTTTGGGTCCGGTCATGGGGCCTGAACTCTGGGCCTGAGCGCTGTCCCTCAGCTCTTCAGCTCAAGGCTAGCGCTCTACCACTTGAGCCACAGCACCACTTCTGGCTTTTTTCTTTTTGCTTATGTGGTGCTGAGGAATCGAACCCAGGGCCTCATGCATGCAAGGCAAGCACTCTACCACTGAGCCACCTTTCCAGCCCCTATTTGTTCAAATTCTTGATGTTGGCCAATCCAACTGGGGTGAGATGGAATCTCAAAGTTGTTTTGATTTGTATTTCCTTTATGGCCATGGATGTTAAGCATTTCCTCATGTGTTTATTTGCCATTCTTTCTTCTGAGAAGTCTCTCTAGCTCCTTTGCCCATGTATTGATTAATTGGGTTTTTTTTGGGGGGGAGGGTTTTTTTTTTTTTAGCTCCTTGTATATTTTGGATATTAGCCTTTGTCAGATGTATTGCTGATAAAGATCTTCTCCCAGGTCTGTTGGCTGACAGTTTAGTAACTGTGTCCTTTGGTGCAAAGAAACTTTTTATTTTGATGTAATCCCATTTTTCAAGTATTCCTGTGTTCCTGAGACTTTTCAAAAAGTTCCTGTCTAATTGATATTCTAGAATGGAAATATCAGTCCTGTAATCCACAGAGGCTACATACATTTAAGACTATGTAGCATCACTATTTTTACTGATATTTTACCATATGTAAAATTTAATGATAAACTACCTTGGTAAGGTATCTACCTATGGTAAAGTTTAATGATAAGTTAGGCATAATAAAAGGTTAAAAACCAATGAGAAAACAGAACAATTTTAATGATAATAAAGTAATAAAGGTTATGTGAATGTGGTCTCTTTCTCTTGAGTCAAGAGAACTGAAACTATGGAGATTAGTGTGTATAGGGGCTCCTTTTGCTTTTGTCTACTAACTATAGTTTCAGTAAAAGAGGGAAAAACAGACACTAACAAAAGTCTTTCATGCAAAGACAATGAGAAGACAAAATACTCACGATCAGGATCAGCAAGTTTTAATTCGGCATAGATGTCATACTTGTTTATATTCATTCCCAATTTAGCTAAAGTGCACATCAGTCCATGTAAATCAATGCATCCAGTTTTATCCTTGTTGAAGAAGTTATAGGCATCATGGAAGGCTGGAGAAATGGAATTGTGTTAGAATTTTTATTCAAGAAGAAGAATGTATGTTAACAGGATTAGGACAGACAATGTAGCTGGTCAAAGATCATGTTCTGGAAGACTGCTGAGAGAAAAATGAGTATTTTATATTTTTAATGCAGAATATTTACCTCTTCTTGATATTTGAACTGGAATAAACTAATCGGTAGAAAATGAAATGTGGAGCTGATGTGGTAGCACACACCTGTAATCCTACCCCTTGGGAAGGCTTAAGCAGGAAGATCTTGAATCTGAGGCCAGCCTGAGCTATGTAGCAAGACTCTCTATTTCTCTCTCTCTCTCTCTCTCTCTCTCTCTCTCTCTCTCTCTCTCTCTCTCTCTCACACACACACACACACACACACACACACATACACACACAAATAAGTGTAGTCAGTGAGATAGCCTTCCAAATAAACTTGAGCTTTAAACCCTGAAACCTGTGCTTATTAACCTTCCATGGTAAAAGGATGTTGTACATAATTAAAAACTGCTATTTTGCTTTGTTTCCTTTTAAGTGGGCCCAATCTAATTATACAGCTAGAACCACGAGAGAGTTGTCAGAAGTCAGAGACATTCAGAATATGAGAAACACTCAACCCATTGTCGTTGAAGTTGGAGAGGCAATGTGATGTGAAATACAGGCAGCCTTAGGGACTAAGAGGGGCTCCTGGATGAAAGACAGAAAGGAAACTGGGGGCTGGGAATGTGGCTTAGTGGTACTGCTTGCCTAGCATGCATGTATGAAATCCTGGGTTTGATTCCTCAGTACCACAGAAAAATCTGGAAGTGCCACTGTGGCTCAAGGGTAGAGTGCTAGTCTTGAGCACAGAGAGGCTCAGGGACAGTGCTCAGGCTCTAAGTTCAAGCCCTAGGACTGGCAAAAAAGGAAACTGATATCTCAGTCCTATTACTGCAAGAAATTGAATTCTATAAGGAACTGATAGGATACATATTCTCCAGAATCCTCAGGTAAGAGTCCAGGATAGCTACCATCCCAATTTTGGTTCTGTAAGACTTAGAGAAGCCAGCCAAGCCTTTCTGGACTATTGACCTATAGAACTGAGAGATAAATTTATGCTGTATTATTCTGTTAATTTGTTATGTCAGCATTAGAAAACTAATACATCACATAAAATCCAAAGTAAATCTATGTGTATGTATGTTTTGGACAGATGAAGTATTTACAAAGAAATGCTTAAAGTACTATGTGGAATATTTATAGATTCTGTTCTGTCTTCCTGGGACACTCCTGTCTGTATCCCTTGCCCAACTTAGTCTTCATCATGCATACACAGAATATTGTCTCTCCTAAGGAGGAGTGAAGGGGTGGTGTCTGCTACAGCAGGGATGGAACTTAGAAACAGGTGAGTGGAAAAAAAACAAGTCAATTTGCCTTTAATATTGTGTTTTCTTTATAGTCCTTGGGATTGAACCTGGGATCTCATGCATGCAATTCTATATTGAGCCAAATCCCTAGCTGTCCTACCCATCATTCAGCCTTCTCTAGCACTCCCCTCCTCCCTCACAAGACCAAGTTAGGACACATTCTTTTATGCTCTCATGATGCTCTATGCTTTTAACTTGTGTTATATGATAACTAATTCGTTCAATCATTTCAAGGCTTAGCTGACTCTTCTTGGTTAGATTTCACACCAGAGCAGGCACCATGTCTGTCTTGTTTCTCATGCCTAGCACATTGTTGGCTTTAAGCAGATATTGTGTTTGGGTGAATGAACTGTAGCCAATGTGGGCTCATTTAATCAGTATCGTTATTTTTTTTGTCTTTGAGAAACTCTGGTAGTCTGTGTGGTGTGTGTGTGTGTGTGGTGTGTGTGTGTGTGTGTGTGTGTGTGTGTGTGTGTGTGTGTGTGTGTGTGTGTGTGTGCGCGCACGTGTGTGTGTGTGTGTGTGTGCGCCAGCCAATACTGAGGCTTTGAACTCAGGGTCTGGGTGCTGTCTTTTAGTTTTTTTGCTCAAGGTTTGTGCTCTATCACTTGAGCCATAGTCCTACTTCTGGCTTTTTGGTGAATTGGAGATAAGAATCTCAAAGACTTTCCTGCCTGGGCTGACTTCAAATTGTGATCTAAGATCACACGCATGAGCTACTGGCACCTGTCTTCTGATTTATATTTGACCTTGCATTTGTTCTTTTTTTTTTTTTCCTACAAATTCTTTTAAGTAAAACTATTTGACCAGGACTGTCTACATTCTAGGGAGATGCTAATTTGAAAACAATTCCCCTCTGATCCCACACAGGGTGTCCCGCTGAAGTTAGTAAGATAGTATAGACACCTCTTGAAATCTCATTACCTTCCATTTGTGAAGAGTTCAACTTTTTTTCTTTGTGCTGTGATCGGCATGGAAGAGATCCTGGTAAGTCTTTTTCCCTGAGAAGAGACATGAGAAGATTTAGATCTAATGCAAACATGAGGCCAGAAAATGTTAGTCCCCTTCTGCAGTTTCTGTTGACTAGAATGTCTGTAAGCATCACAACATATCATCACATTACTTTAGACCCCTTTACTGTAACTTGCCAAAAGCTACAGGATGGACAGTGAGAAAACATTGACCACTGAGATCTACTTCTGCTGTCTACTTACCAATCATCTTTTTTTTTGTGTGCCAGATATGGGGCCTGAATTCTTGGCCTGGGCACTGTCCCTCAGCTCTTCAGCTCAAGGTGAGCACTCTACCACTTGGGCCACTTACTTCTGTGGTGCTGGGGAATCAAACCCAGGCCTCATGCATACAAGGCAAGCACTGTACCACTGAGCCACCTTCCTAGTCCCACCAATCATACTTAACTCCTTAACAAATATAAAACTTGCTGGGCATCAGGGGCTCATGCCTATAATCCTATCTACTCAGGAAGCTGAGATCTGAGAATCATACTTCAAAGGCAAGTCTGTGAGGCACATATCTCCAATTAACTAACTACCAAAAAGCTGGAAATGGCACTATGGCTCAAAGTGGTAGAGCACTAGCCTTGAACAAAAACAAGCTCAGGAACAGTGCCCAGGCCCTGAGTTCAAACCCTAGGACTGGCAAAACAAAAACAAAAACAAAACACTTCAATTTCAGAGGGATTAAATATCTTATCCCCTGATTAAAGTTTTAATTAGCCTAATGTTATGATGAATATACTTGTAGATAATATTTTGTGTCTTATTATTTTACAACTTTGATCACAAATTGTATTTTTACCATATATGAAAGAAACAAGGAAAAGATATAAAATGCTTTTGGAAAGTTTGGAACTCTGGGAAATGTTTAATTTCTTCATAAAGTAAAATATGGAAAAAGAAGGTAAATATTAATAGTTAGGGGATACTTTGTATTGACCTACAATAATTTATTTAGGAATAAGATAATATATAAAACTGGTGTGATTTAATATTGTAAATAAAATTTAATTATAGTTAACTAAGTACAATTTAATGGTAAATTAATTCAAATAATTTTGATTTTATAAGATTATTTTAGATGCTTTTGGAATGAAAATTTGAGAGTATGGAATATGTTATGATTTTTAAATTAATTTAATTTTGACAGTCGTGGGGCTTGAATTCTGGGACTGGGTGCCATCCCTCAGCTCTTCAGCTCAAGGCTAGCACTCTACCACTTGAGCCACAGCACCACTTCCACTTTTCTGGTGGTTTATTGGAGATAAGAGTCTCATGGACTTTTCCTGCCCAGGCTGGCTTTGAACCGCAATCCTCAGATCTCAGCCTCCTGAGTAGCTAGGATTATAGGTGTGAGCCACCAGCGCCCAGCAATTTTGTGGTTTTTGTAAGTAGTTGCTAAAGTAAAAACTAGAAGAATAAATGAAAGCATGTTTTTTGTTTTTTGTTTTTTAAATTTTATATCCTCTGGAGTACCTAGTAGATTCAACTGCTTTTCAGAGAGGGACTTGGGAGAACAGGAAGTAATAAGCTCTGGATATATACTGTTCTCCAACTCTTCTTCCCCACCCCTCCCTTCTGTTCTCCAAGTTTTGATGTGAAATGTTACCTGACTTGTTTTGTTTTCTTAGCTTTTGCTACCACTATTTTTCTTGTGTTCTCTCATCACCTTACTGAACTCCAGAAGATTTTACCCTTCTATATTTGTTGTATTTCTAGATATAAATGATGCAACAAATACAGAAATATGTTCTTAAGAAGCAAGAGGAAAGAAGGTCAGGCAATGTAAGGTTTGTATTATTATAGTAAAAAGGATATTCTTGGAACTGGAAGCCCTGAGATTTGGCAAGGACTCTAGCTTTTCATGTAGTGTAAGGATTACTCAACACACAGGTTTTTATTTCATCTTTGCTTGATTACTTCCAGTGTCAGAGAACTCACTATATTTCAAAAGGCAGCTTGTAATGGTAGGACAGGGAACAGTGAGGCTGTACCTTCTGGGAGGTTATTGTCACTACAAAAATGTCAGAAATGTCTTGCTTTAGCAGTGACAAATTCAAAGACACTACAGCAAAAATTTAAAAAAAAAACACAAAACCCCAAACAAAAAATCCCCCAAACCTCTCAAATGAGAAATGGTTTTTCTTTCTATAACTTGATAAAATCTATCACTATCTTTGGTTCTCATGCTTAGTCCTTAGATCCTGTTATTCAGGATCTTTGACTGAGAAAAAGCTATTGTTAATGATACAGGCAAATTCCACTTCCCAATTTTAACCCATTGGCTACACCTGGCTAATTTAGTCCATTTCATTTTCCTGGCTATATTTGAAATATAGAAACTATCTTGTTTCTCTGTCTCTCTCTGTCTCTTTTTCTTACACACACACACGCACGCACGCACATGCACGCACACACACACACACACACTTGCACACAGAGCAAGTTCATGAAGTTACGATTTTATTTTTCAGTTTTCAACAACAATAATAACAATAATAAAAAACAAGTTTTTAACTGCAGAGATTTTACTGTAATCTCTAGGGCAGAAAGACTAACAATATAAAGAAACATAAAGGTAATGACTGAGAATTTTTTTTTTTTTTTGGGTCCGGTCGTGGGGCCTGAACTCTGGGCCTGGGCGCTGTCCCTCAGCTCTTCAGCTCAAGGCTAGCACTCTACCACTTGAGCCACAGTGCCACTTCCGGCTTTTTCTGCTTATGTGGTGCTGAGGAATTGAACCCAGGGCCTCAGGCATGCAAGGCAAGCGCTCTACCACTGAGCTACCTTCCCAGCCCATGACTGAGAATTTTTGATGTGCCAAAAAATATACATGACTGTATTAAATCCTGTCCATGCATTTTCTCTTCATCTTTTTTTTTTTTTGGGTCCGGTCGTGGGGCTTGAACTCAGGGCCTGAGCATTGTCCCCGATCTCTTTTGCTCAAGGCTAGTGCTCTACCTTTTTGAGCCATAGTACCACTTCTGGTTTTGGTGGTTAATTGGAGATAAGAATCTCATGGACTTTCCTGCTCTGCCTGGCTTTGGACTGAGAACCCTAGATCTCAGCTCCTGAGTAGCTAGAATTATAGGTGTGAGCCACTGGCATCCAGCTTTTATCTTCTTAAACACTGAACAATTACTGCTCTTCAGCAAAATGGCAACCACACATGTAGCATTCTTACAAGAATACTGTCTAAATATTGTCAGTACTGACACTAAGCTTCTCTGTTCCCTAAAAATTCAATGAATCATGATTTAGTCTCTACATGTATTAGTGTCTGTAGTAATATTCAAAACTGGTTTTGCTTCCAAAGTTCAACAGCAGATTATCTTCACATTTGGTAGCTAGCCTGTATACCTTATATTTTTCTTCTCCATATTTCCATTTGCTTAGGGGTTAAGTCTTCTTTATGATTTTGTACATTTATTTACACTGGCACTCAAAATACCTTACATAACAGACAACTCCTTTAAGTTCTCTAATGTATTCTTCTGAGTGTGTGTGTATGTGTGTGTGTTTCTTAGGAATTGAACCTAGAACTCTCTGCAGGTGAGGCAAGTGCTCTATCACTGACCTATATCACTAACCTTTAGTGTTTTGAGCCAGAGTCTTGCTATGTATCTTAGTCTGGTCTTAAACTCTTTCTTACTTTTTTTTGCCAGTACTGGGGGCTTGAACTCAGCCTGGGCACTGTCCCCCAAGCTCCTTTGGTTCAAGGCTAACAATCTACCACTAGCTCTACTTCCTTCATTTTCTGTGATTAATTGGAGATAAGAGTCTCATGGGATTCTTGGCCTGGCTGATTTGAACCGCGATCCTCAGATCTCAGCCTCCTGAGTAGTTAGGATTACAGGCATGGGTCAGTAGCACTGGGCTTAGTCTTAAACTCTTGATCCCTCTGTTTTACTTTCCCTAGTGCTGACATTACAGGTGTGTACCCAGCCCTTTAAGGTATTGTGTCATAACACAAAATAGGTCCTTATTTTGGAAGAACAAGAATTGTTTCTCCAGTCAAAAGAATGTTTTTTTCTTTTTCATAAAAAAATCTTTGTCTTTGTTGTCAATTTAGATGTTCTACTTTATAAGAAAACTTAGTACAAAATACTTGAGGACCACTCTACTTTGTCTTGTCTTTTTTTTTTTTGCCAGTCCTGGAGCTTGAACTTGGGGCCTAGGCACTGTCCCTGAGCTTTTTTTGCTCAAGGCTAGCACTCTACCACTTGAGCCACAGTGCCACTTCTGGCTTCTTCTTTTTATGTGGTATGGTACTGAGGAATTGAACACAGGGCTTCATGCATGCGAGGCAAGCACTCTACCACTAAGCCACATTCCCCATCCCTCTATTTTGTCCTTATGGCATAGTAAACACATTTATTGCCTTAATAATTCTTTATTGGATATGTTAATACATTTATTACATACCTCCTGGCTTGGAAGACAGGTACTTTTAGGGGTTTCAGCTTAAGTTTTGATTTAACTTCTGAAACTGCCATGTGGCCAGAGACTCTAACTGGAAATCAGAGATACAATTAAGGAATTAAGGACCATTTCATAAGTTAGCTCATTATTATTATTATTATTATTATTATTATACCAATATGGGACTTGAACTCAAGGTCTTATGCTTGCTTGCTTGCTTGCTCATGGTTCATACTCTACTACTTGACCCATACCTCCAATCTAGCTTTTTGCTGATTATTTGGAAATGGGATATCATGGACTTTTCTGCCCATGCTGGCTTCAAACTATGATCTTCCAGACCTCAGTCTCCTGAATAGCTGGAATTACAAGCACAAGCCACCAGAGCCTGGGAAGATTAGTCCATCCTCCTTTTCTTTTTTCCCTCCCTCCTTCCTTCCTTAATATCTTAATGCTTTCATTTCCTCCTCTCCCCTCCATTCTTTTTTTTCTGCAGAATGTCACCAAGGTGGCCTCAAACTCACAATCTTCCTGCATCAGTTTCTCAAGTACTGGGATTCCAAATATACATCACTAAGTTTAGTTTACATATTAGGTTTTTTTTTTTGTAGTACTGTATTATAGTTTAAACCCAGTCTTGCTGGGCAGGTGCTCTCCCATTTGAGCCACACACCCAGCTTCTCACAGATTAATTTCTTTATTTTTTTGCAACTTTCTCAGATCACAGGCCTTGAGTATGAAAGGTAAGGATCTCTCAGAATGACTCTGTATACAAATCCAAGTTAAAATCATGTGAAAAATTGAAAGGTCATATGGAAAGGTCTCATTACTATCTCTTGATTGATCTGTAAGTAAATTGTTTTTGCCACAGCTTTCCCTTTCCAATGGTGTCACTGTTATCCTATATTAAAAAAATGCTAAATGAGGCAAACTAGATACATAGCAAGAAATGCTGTTGTCTTCTTTCTCGTGTAAAGTCTAAAGTAGTAAAATTCACAGGAAAGTAGAATGGTGCACAGGGGGTATGTGAGGAGATACTGATCAATGGGCACAAGTTTCAATTATACATATAATTTCTGAAGATTGAATGTAGAGTCTGGTGACTTACAGAAACAACAATCCTGTGTTCCCCCACAGTAACTGCGTGAGGTGATTCGTATGTTAATTAGCTTGGCTGTAGTGATTCTTTCTCAATGTGTAATGTATCAAATCATCAAGTTGTATACATTAATAAAATAGCAATATTATTAGGAGAGGAGTCCAATGGAACAACTAATGAGTGGTTTAACAAAATGAATACCAGGATGTGGAAATGTCTTGTGGGGGCATGTGAATGAAGGAGGAAGGGTGAGCAACCGCAGCCATTATATCCAATGTATAATATGTAAAAAATGAATTATGTATCTTGAGGGTAGGAATGGGAGGGGGAAAAGAAGAGGAAAACAATAGAAAGGGTGACACTGGTCAAGATGCATTGCACTCATAACCTGGCTTATGGAATTGAAACCTCTTTATACAACTACCTAATAATAAAAACAAAAAACAAAAACAATAATACAGATAAATCATCCTGGAAATATGTGGAAAAAAGTAAAGATACAATTTACCTATGAAAACATAACATTTCATGTTGCAAAGAGTAAAATGTTACATCATTCCTAAAATATTTATTTGTTTTAGCTACCTGCTTGGTAGTAAGTATATTTCTCCAGGGTTTCCTTTTAAGACAGACATTTCTTCCCTGGCAGTTTTTACGAGTCCACTGATCTTTGTCAAAAACAGGAGTGAGTATGGATGCAAGGCTGTTTGTCATCCTAGACTCTTGAATGCATTCTTGCACTGCTATGGCCTGCCTACTCCTCCCATTCTCCTTCTGTGTAGTTTGAGACATAGGGCTAGGTGGTAGAGCTTCCCCAAATTTGTTGGTTTTACCACTCAAGTTACCTTTTTAACCTTTAAATTGTATTAGGAATAATGAAGACTAAGTACTATTAAACCACAAATAACAAGAGTTTCAGAATATTTGGTTAGAATTCTTTTTTGCCCAGGTCTTCACCCCAGAGCCTGGAAAGCAATCATTCTAAACAACCCAATTACACAGAGTTCAGAATGGAGAAACCTACCACAGAGCTGGGAACTGCAGAGATGCTCAACAATCTAGGCACGTGAAAAGTGTTGTGAAATAGTCTTCTGGCTCAAAATAATCATTACTTAAAAAAAAACAACCTTCAATTTCTTATAAGGATGATAAGTCCTTTTCCTAAAAGGACTCAGCATACAATTGTACAAAATCCTCTTATTTACCTACTTTTAAACTGTGCTACTAAGCACTTCGAAGCTTCAGATCAAGAATCCAATAAAGGGTTTTTGTTCCATCATGCAACTGTGACCTCATTCACTGCTCAGGCTCAGGCCCAGGGAGAAAATGACCATAAACTCCTTCCAGTGTTAGAGAAACTATTTTTCAATGTGGTTCATTTAGCACCTTGGGGGCACAGTGTACATGAGGGTGTGAATTACAGAATGAGAACCTCTTTTTTACGCACCATTTAAATTTCATGAAGGAGGGGGAGTTGTTTTAAATCCTGTATTAATATATTTTCATTACTGAGTTGAAAGTTTTTCAAGTTAAAACATTTTACACAGGTACCTTGACTGAATGATGACTAGAAACCTATTTCATTAATTGTTTAAGCCTTGAAAGAAAGGCAACAACAAAAATCAAACTCATAGTTTTTAATACTAGGAGGAAAAGTGACTTAAAAAGAGCAATTAAAGAAAAAAATTATTCCCAGTACTTGGAAGGCTGAAGCAAAAAGATTTCTGAACTTAAAGGCCAGCCTGGGTTCCACAGTAAGATCCTGACACAGAGAAAATAGTCATGTCAAGCAGAAACTATAATGTGCATGATCTGACTTGTCTCATTTTAAGTTCTCTAGCATACAAGCTAGGAATGCCTTTATTATGGCTAAATACAGCCTCTGTTACCCAAGGATTAGCTGTTTTATGATAAGGCTTTCAAAAGTTTTCTAGACTTCACTTAGTGGCAGCATTTCTAGAAGTTTCCAATTCCTGCCCTGGGAGTTGCTCATTATAAGCATAATTTAGCTTTACCAAGTATTCTCAGACTTGGTAACCTTATCTCCCATCCTGGTCAGGAATACAAAAGGAAAGAAAGGGAAAGTTTAATTTACAAATCAACAACTATTTGCTATTGGGTTCTTGTGTTACAGTGGCAGTAATGACAGTTGCTATTAGATGGAGTTTATGAGTATTAAAAATTAGGGTTTGGAGGCTAGGAAGGTGGCTCAGTGGTAGAGTGCTTGCCTTGCAAGCATGAGGCCCTGGGTTCGATTCCTCAGCACCACATAAGCAAAAAGAAAAAAGCCAGAAGTGGCGCTGTGGCTCATGTGGTAGAGCACTAGCCTTGAGCTGAAGAGCTGAGGGACAGCGCACAGGCCCAGAGTTCAGGTTCCACGACTGGACCCCCCCCCCAAAAAAAATAAAAAAATAAAATTAAAAAAATTAGGGTTTGGCTGGGTGCCGGTGGCTCACACCTGTAATCCTAGCTACTCTGGAGGCTGAGATCTGAGGATCCTGGTTCAAGGCCAGCCCCAGCAGGAAAGTCCGTGAGACTCTTATATCCAATAAAAACCACTCTAAAACCGGAAGTGGCGCTGTGGCTCAAGTGGTAGAGAGCTTGCCTTGAGCTGAAGAGTGCAGGGACAGCGCCCAAGCCCAGAGTTTAAGCCCCACAACCGACAAAAATAAAAAATAAATTAGGGTTTGTTCTTAAGATAGGGTCTTACTATGTATCCTGGCCTAGCCTTGAACTTCTGGGCTTAAATATCACTCTTGCCTAAGCTTCCCAAATAGCTGACACTACCGGCATGGAAAATGGTTCCCAGACAGAAACAAAAACTTAAAATTATCATTTATCTTTAATTTTAGCAAAATACATATTATGTGAAATTTACCATCTTAATCTATTTTTTTCAGTGCTGGAGATCAAACTCAAGACCTTCCACATGCTAGGCAAGTGTATTACCACTGAGGCACAGTGCCACACCTTATCTTGACTCTGTGTGTGTGTGTGTGTGTGTGTGTGTGTGTGTGTGTGTGTGTGTGTGTGTGTATACGTGTGTGCATGTGCTCACTGGTACGAGGGTAGTGGAGTTTGAACTCAAGGTCTCCTGCTCTTGCTTGGCTTTTTCTAATCAAAGCTGATGCTCTACTGCTTGAGCCACACATTCATTTCCAGGCCTTTGGTTGTTAATTGGAGATAAGAGTTTCATGGACTTTACTGACAGGAATGGGATTCTCAGATCTCAGCCTCCTGAGTTGTTAGGATTAGAGACCTGAGCCTGTAATTAGCCTGTAGTTAAGATCGCAGGCATCCAAACTTAATTTGTTTAATGACAGTATCACCAACAGTTCCTGTATAAACTGCACTGTGATACTAAACAGGTCACAATAGAGTAAGAGGCTAAAACATAGTAAACGAACCTATTAGAAAACAATAGTCAAGTGAGATGTGAGGTGGAATGAGAAAAACAGTTGGAGAGATAATGATGTCCATCTATTTTATGGATTGGTAGACAAAGAGTAGATCCAAGATTAGTAGGGAAACACCTATGAGACTTAACAATTGTAAACTATAGCACTCACCTTTGTCTGATGATGCCTTCACACAGACTGCACACTCACCTCTAAGATCACTGGCATTTTTTATCAGCTTGTGTAGAATCACTTTTTTTGCTTAAAGACAAGAGAAAGACTCAAAATTACACAAAAATTGAAGTTATGGAAAGGAAGAGTACAGTTTATCTTAGTTTTCCCCCAAATGAGTGATAAAACTGACCCAAACATCAAAAGTATGTGTGATATCCATCTTAACTCATATGCTGCTTCTGCTGCCTTAATATGTCAAACTCCCCAAAAAAGCTTAGTAAAGTACTAAGAGTCATAATTGAAATAAAAAACTTTTCATTTATCTCTTATTTTGCATATGACTATGCATATATGTCTTGAATTTATGTATGTATGAGGTGCTGGGGTTTATGGTCACTATGGTGACCAGAAGTACATGCCCCTGTTGGGAGTGGCCACAGTGACATTTAAAGTAAGATAAGCTTTTCTTTACTTGGTTCACATTGTCTGTCCATGCACCTGTCTGCAGGCAAATTGAGAATATGACCTCTCTTTCTGTATTGCCTTTGTTCACTATCTGCTTGATAAAGATCAGTATTATACTCATAGCCTAAAGAGTCTTGATATCATTGTTCTCATATTTGTTCTTTCAGCAGTTGTTCCAGACAAGTAAGTTTTGGGTCCCTTTGCCCAAGATGTAACAAAGACAAAGCTTGGGTCAGAGATCATGAGTTAAGGTTGAGCATAAATAAAGAGGATTTTTGTTATGTTCTAATAGACATGAGGATGCCATACAGCCGTAGTTCTTGTGTCCACCTTCTGTTTCAGCCTCTACTGTCTACTGCTAGCTCTGTGTTCTGTTCTTTTAATGGTTAGGTAGGAGCATCTATAAGGAGTGGGTGGACTGTCTATGAGTATGAAGTATTTTGATCATATTCATATTCACTATCCTGTCCTTTCACCCTCCTACCCTCCTGTTCCCACTCTCAACAGTCTCCCACAAGCATTTTTAGTCTTGATTCTACAAATAATTTAGTGCATTTTGTATTTAAATTAACCTTCCCTCTACTTTATGTGTTGCTCTTTGAATGATGTAGACTAAAAGTATCACCAAACCTAGGTCCCTAAAGTATTATACATTACTAGGCAAGTGCTCTACTTTGAGGCACAACTCAAGTTCAATGTATGATGATGAAGATGATGAAGATGATGATGATGATGGTGGTGGTGGTGGTGGTCCTGGGCTTGAAGGCCATGTCCCTGAGCTTTTGTGCTCAAGGCTAGTGCTCTACCAATCTGAGCCATAGCTCCACTTCTGGCTTTTTAGTGGTTAGTTGAAGATAAGAATCTCATGGGCTTTCCTACCTGGGCTGGCTTGGAACCATGATCCTCAGATCTCAGCCTCCTAAGTAGCTAGGATTACAGGTGTGAGCCATCAGTGCCCTTCCATGTATTGTATTTATAACCAATAAAGCATCCAAAATAAACAGAAAGCATCCAGTTACCAATTTTTGTATTGTGTAATAATTTTCCACTCACATTTAAGCTTCTTCAGGCCCTCCATTATTGAAGCCACAGCAATCTTTCCATTTCCTGTAAAACATTTAAATTCAAATACAGAGGTTGTTATATAAAAATAATAAAAATTGTGAAGTTATTAATAATATTCTTTTTTTTGTCAGTCGTGGTGCCTGAACTCTGGGCCTGGGTGCTGTCCCTCAGCTCTTCAGCTCAGGGCTAGAGCTCTACCACTTGAGCCATAGCACCACTTCCGGCTTTTTCTGCTTATGTGATGCTGAGGAATCGAACCCAGGGCCTTATATATGAAATACAAGCACTCTACCACCGAGCCACTTTCCCAGCCCTAAATATAATATTCTAAGCTGAAACTTTGTCTATGTATTTGCTCTGTAATTTGGATTTTGTTTTCTTTTAGGTGAGTATGATGACGGCAAAGGAGGTTCATGGTCTCACCCTTGGTTGTCTGTCTTGCTCATGGCTACCTCTCTGCCATTTGACCCACACCTCCAGTCTGGCTTTTTGCTGATGGTGTCTTCCTGGACTGGCCTCAAACTAAGATCCTACAGGCACTGTACTCAGTTATGTTGTTTATTGGTGTTTTGTGATGGTTCTGGGGCTTGAACTCAGGGCCCAGACACTATCCCTTAGCTTTTGTTGGACTGGTACCACTTGAGCCACAGCTCCACTTTTGGCATTTTGGTGGTTAATTGGAGGTAAGCATCTCATAGACTTTCCTATCTGGGCTTGCTTTGAACCATGATCTTCAGATCTCAGTCCTCCTGAGTAGTTAGGATTATAGGCATTAACTACCAGTACCCAGTGATTATTCAGCTTTAGGTAGTTTAGTTACAATCAACTACTTATCCAGTCTTAAATTAGGAGATGCTGGGTTAGGCAGTGTCTAGTTATAAAGCAGAATGCAAAATGTAGAAACAGTAGAAAGAAGGCAAAGTAGAGATTGAAGATCCAGTTAAAGTAAAAAATCCAAGCATTGATGACTAACGGAACTATACAATGCCTTGGCCTATCCAGGTAGGATGCTCAGTTTCCCCTGTAGGAGAGTTACAGTTATCTCAGAAAACTGAGGCTTTGGAGACCCACCCTCCATTAGGGGAGGGGCCAGCATTTGCATTATCTTCAGGATTAAGTGCATAGTTTAAGTGGCAGAGTCCTTGCCTAGCATGTTTTGAGGTCCTGAGTTCAGTTTCCAGTACCACAAAAAAGTAGTTATATGGCACAAAGACCAATGTGTAAGTCAAAATAATTAGAGCTCTCAGTAAACAGTCAAATGACTCCAAATTTTGGCTTCTCCTGTATATTTTTAATACTTTTATGTACCCAATTTTAATTTCTCTTATATTTTTCTTTCCTTTTGGGACATAACATATTAGTGGCACTTATGGTTCAAGAAAGGAAAGTACAGGCACAATCTTAACATGTTGTGTCTGTCTTCTTCATGTGGTCCATGGACCATCATTATCTATTGTCATCTGAAAGCCTATTAGAAAGGTAGAGTCTTTTTTTTTTTTGTCGGTTGTGGGGCTTGAACTCTGGGCCTGAGCGCTCTCCCTGTGTTCTTCAGCTCAAGGCTAGCGCTGTACCACTTGAGCCACAGCACCACTTCTGGCTTTTTCTGTTTATGTGGGGCTGAGGAATTGAACCCAGGGCCTTATGCATGCGAGGCAAGCATTCTACCACTGAGCTACCTTCTCAGCCAAAATGCAGAGTCTTACATTTTATCTAAGATAGGAATTAAAACTTGAATTTAAACAATATTCTGAGGCGGTCCCTATGTGGTTCAAATTTAACAAGCACTGCTTTTTAATACTCAAAAATTTGAGTATTTTTCTGTATTAAAGAGCTGTATGCTTGCTAGGCAGATAGTCTACCACTTAAGCCATGTCCTCCATTCCCTTTTGCTCTAGTTACTTTTCAAATAGCATCTCAAGTTTGTGCCTAAAAGTCAGCCTGGAACCTCCCTCCTCCTCTTTACAGTTAATGTATAGATGGGATTACAGATGCATGCCACCATGCCCAGAATTTTATTTGTTGAGATGGAGTCTCTAAGACTTTTTTGCTTAGATCAGCCTCAAAGCCCAATCATCCTGATCTCTGTTTCCTGAGTAGCTAGGACTATAGAGATGAGCTATTGTGTCTGAATTCTGAGAATCTTCTATTCAGGATAAAAATACAGTTTTAGGAAGGCAATATAATTATAGAAAGGAGCACTTAACATCAAATGTCAAATGAGTTATCAGATCCTTCAGTCCTTTTGTGAGCCTAATTTGTCTTCCTGCTAGAAATTTGTCTAAGTTCTGGATATCAACTGTGTTTCCTTAGAAATGGTAAGAAATGAAAGAAATATTATGAAACTACTTACAAAGGTGAAAAATGTTTTTTGTGCTTATATTTACCACAATGTGGATACAAACAGAATTGAAAAAAGCATTAGAAAAAATTCACGTCTTTAGTTCTGATTTTAGGGGAGCAGAAGGTAGCTATAAAAAAGCAGCTACTTACTAGGGGTTTGGAATTGGTTGAGGGGAATTGGTTGGTGAAAAACTGACTCAATTCTGAGCTACAACTAGGAATTTAGTTTTACTTTCTTCTTCTTACTTGAATCTTCATTTATTTCTACAAGTTTATCCTTTCTTCCTTCTATTCCTCCCTGTCTTCCCCCTTTCTCTTTCTGTCTTTGCTACCTATGTTATCTTACTACACCTGGCAATACATACCAATGCTTAAAATTTAACTTTTACTTGTTTTAAAATATATTTGAGGGCTGGGGAGGTAGCTCAGTGGTAGAGCGCTTGCCTTGCATGCATGAGGCCCTGGGTTTGATTCCTCAGCACCACATAAACGAAAAGGAAAAAGCTGGAAGTGGTGCTGTGGCTCAAGTGGTAGAGCACTAGCCTTCAGCTGAAGAGCTGAGGGATAGCGCCCAGGCCCAGAGTTCAGGCCCCACGACTGACCAAAAAAAAAAAAAAAAAAAAAAAAAATATATATATATATATATTTGACTCTAGTTTGCTTCTCTGGTCACTATACATTCCAAGAATTTTATTCAACAAAACAAAAATGAAGCTTTTCTCATTCATTATAAAAATAATGAAACAAGCCGGATGTGGGTGGCTCACACCTGTAATCCTAGCTACTCAGGAGGCTGAGATCTGAGGATTGTGGTTCAAAGCCAGCCCAGGCAGGAAAGTCTGTGAGACTCTTTATCTCCAGTTAACCACCAGAGAACTGGAAGTGGTGCTGTGGCTAAAGTGGTAGAGCACTAGACTTGAGCTGAAGTGCTGAGGGACAGTGCCCAAGCCCAGAGTTCAAGACCCATGACTGACAAAAAAAAAAAAAAAGGAAAGAAAAAAAGCACTAAAAGTTTAAAGATAATTTCATTACCCTATCATATATAAAATTTGTTTTCAGTCTTTCACATTTTGGTCTTTGATAGTAAGACTGTGCTTTTATGATGTAAAAATGTAATGTATCTACTATTCTAATTTTCTTTTCCAACCTAAAATAATTCTTTTATAATCATGGTTCCAAGTTGCTACAAAATCTTTTATAATTAGCATTTCACTACTTTCTATCCCATTACACTGACACCATGGCTTGTGCATTGATGCCCATATGGTTAGATGTTACCAGCCTATTCCAACTTTTCCTTTCTCTTTTTAGTTCCCTCCCTCTCTCCTCCTTTTGCTTGTCTCTCTTGCTCTATTGTCAGGCTGGTCTTGAACTTGCTACTCTTATGCTTCAGCTCCTCCTGAGTGGTGAGATTTATAAGTGTGCAAAACCAGCCCTGATTAAAAAAAAATTTATTGTCAAGGTAATGTACACAGGGGTTCAGTTACATACATAAAGTAGTAAGTACATTTCTTTTTTTTTTTTTTTGGGTCCGGTCGTGGGCCTGAACTCTGGGCCTGGGCGCTGTCCCTCAGCTCTTCAGCTCAAGGCTAGCACTCTACCACTTGAGTCACAGTGCCACTTCTGGCTTTTTTCTTATGTGGTGCTGAGGAATCGAACCCAGGGCCTCGAGCATGCAAGGCAAGTGCTCTACCACTGAGCCACCTTCCCAGCCATGAGTACATTTCTTGTTGAACTTGTTAACCCCTCCCTCACTTTTCTCTCACTTTCCCTCCCCTCCACCCTGCCAAGTCAATTTTCTTTCTTTCCTTCCTTCCTTCCTTCCTTTCTTCCTTCCTTTCTTCCTTCATTCCTTCCTTTTCTTTCTTTCTTTTCTTTCTTCTTTCTTTCTTTCTTTCGTCCATCGTGAGGCTTGAACTCTGGGCCTGGGTGCTATCCCTTAGCTCTTCAGCTCAAGGCAAGCACTGTACCACTTAAACCATAGAGCCACTTCCAGTTTTCTGGTGGTTAATTGGAGATAAGAGTCTCACAGACTTTCCTGCCCAGGCTGCCTTTGAACCACGCAGGATCATCAGATTTCAGCCTCCTGAGTAGCTAGGATTAGAGGCGTGAGCCACGGATGCTATGTTTAGTCAATTTTCTTTCTACCATAAGAATGGAGGTTTTTGGACTGGGATTTTAAATTTTATTAAATAAAATTATTCTCAGGATAATTTTCTAGGAGAGGGTTAAGAAGAGAAAAGGCTTTTGATATGCTAAAGAACTTTTTGGGGGATCATTTCAGAGAACACTAAGGATGTGGATTTGTAAATATACTAGTTATTATTTATTTAAGTTTATAAGGATGTGGATTTGTAAATATACTAGTTATTATTTATCTAAGTTTAAACTTTATCTAAGAATTTAAACTTTGATGAACAGGAAATACTTTCATCCTCTGCTAATTACAGAGCATTAAAGATAATATTGATAAGGATTTTGCATTGTAGTTTGTAACTCACCCATAATATAACTGATAGCATCCATCAGATCATTCAGATAGACTGTTCTGTCAACTGTAAGGCAAGGGGAAGATATTTAAGGTCAGATAAACCCACCTTACTGACTCAGAAATTTATGCTGTATTATATTCTGAAATTATGAAAATTGTAAGAATTAAGTGATCTACTTTCTTTGGGATTTTATAGCCTTATACTCAGAGATAACATGATTATCTTTGGAAACAAGACTTTCAATGATTGTATCTTCCTTTTTCCTTTGCTTTAGAGACCTCCACAGTTACCTAAATTAAGAAATGACTAGGCATTCTTTTTTTTTTTTTTTTGGGTCCAGTCATGGGGCCTGAACTCTGGCCTGGGTGCTATCCCTCAGCTCTTCAGCTCAAGGCTAGCGTTGTACCACTTGAGCCACAGCGCCACTTCCGGCTTTTTTCTTTTTGCTTATGTGGTGCTGAGGAATCGAACCCAGGGCCTCATGCATGCAAGGCACGCGCTCTACCACTGAGCCACCTTCCTAGCCCCAACTAGGTACTCTTAAGGGTAGGAAGCCAAGGTAAATGAATCTGACTCTGCATATTTTTAGTTCATCACTTAATCTACTAGTAGTAGATTAACCTTCTTTGTGCTAGGTACTTTGTTAGATCTTGTGGATGAAAAAGTAAGCAAGGCAATGAGTTCTCATTATCATGGAGTGTACAAACACGAGGAAAACAAACAATATACATAAAAAGGGTAATTGGAGGTATCAGCAAAATGTTATTCAAAGTGAAACAGGGCAACTGGGTACAGTGGCTCAAGCTTTAATCCTAGCTACTTGGAAGGCCAAGTCTGAGCACACAAGTTTGAGAGACTCAATCTCAATCAATAGCTAGTCCAGGTGGGACAATGCCTGTTATCCAAGCTACAGAGGAAGCACAGTGGCTGTAGAGTGTTGTGAACCTGTCACCTGCAGTGACACAGGAAGCACAAGTGGAAGGAGTCAGGCCAGCTCAGAATGAAAAAGACCCTACTTTGAAAATAATCAAGGACTCAAGTGGTAGAGTGCCTCCCTAGCAAGTATGAGGCCTTGAGTTCAAGTTCCAGTACCATTATAAACAAAAAAGTCATACTTTAGACAGAGAGGCTAGGAAAAGCTTCTCTGAGGAGAGTCTATTTAAATTGAGATGTCAATGGGTGAGAAAGGAGTTAGCTATTTGAAAAATTGTAAGAAAAATATTCTTGTGGAGTATTAATATTCATATTGCATAAGAATATTGTGTGCTTGTAGTCCTAAGATTGGAATGCATTTGATCTATGATTGAGAGACTGAGAGAAGACCAATGGGGCAGGGCCTTATAAGTTATGATGATAAAAGTTTGGATTTTATTGTGGTTGCAGTGGAATGTCATTGGTGGTATTGAAGAAAGAAAGTGACTTGATTTCAGCTTTCAAAAGATCACTTTGGCTGGTATATGCAAAATGAGGAAACAGGAGGAAGACATACTACATAGACTATTTCACTGGTCCATGAAAGAGATGATGGTGGCCTTGGCTATGGCAGTATAAATGATGATAAATAGGTGGATTCAAGACATATTTTTTAGGTAGAGCCAGGATTTGAATGTGGAATAAAGGAAAAGTAGAAATTAAGAATGAAACTGAATTCCTTCTACTTTCCAATCTTTAGGATAGATGGAAAATGAGATGGGGAGGGTTTGAGATTTTTTTTTGTTGGTCATGGGGCCTGAACTCTGGTCCTGGATGCTGTCCTTCAGCTCTTCAGCTCAAGCCTAGTTCTCTACCATTTAAGCCACAGCACTACTTCTGGCTTTTTCTGCTTATATGGTGCTGAGGAATCAAATGCAGGGCCCCATGTATGCAAGGCAAGCACTCTACCACTGAGCCACATTCCCAGCCCTGGATTTGAGTTTTTTTTTTTTAAGGGAAGGACTTAATAATGAATTGTTGATACTCTTAAGAAATGTAAGTGGAAATATTAAATAGCTAGTTTGATATCCTATTCATGATTTAGGGAAATAGAGGAATAAATTTACTTAATCAGCTTGGAGGTCGTATCTGACCCAAAAAGACACTGGATTCATCTCATAGGGAGATGGTATAGATAAACAAAAGCAGTCTTGGGCTAGCCTTGGGTACTGAATTATTTAGAGATCTTGTGGGGGAAGGAAGAGGCAGAAAAAGAAGTGGAGAAATTGTCAGTGAGGGATAGGAAAACTAGGTGAGAATGGGACTTCAAAAAAACCTGAAGAAAAACGTTTCCATAGGGAGGGTGGTTACTATGTCAAATGGTGCCAAGATATCAACTGGCAGACATGACTATATCCCTTGATAAGAGGTAGGCCTATGATGATCTTGTTGAGAATTGGGTCAGTGCTGTGCGGGGATGAAAAGCTGATTATAGAGTTGGGTGGAGTAGAGGTGAGGAAGTAGAGACAATGAGTGATGCTAATTTTCTGAGACAGAGCTGCTGTGAAGAGGAAATAAGGGAGTGGTACCTGGCAGTGGACAAGTGGGACAGAAGAGTATTTGCACACCACTGGAAATTGAGAGGGAGAAATTGAGGATGCAGGCAAGAATAGGAGGATATTGCAGGAGTAAACTCTTAGAGGATGCAGGTGTTTGAGTGGGAAGGCTGGCCCACCACAGGAGCAGAGATTCTTTTCTCTTCACAGCTACTCAGGGCAGGACTTGTAGGCATGGATGGATGGAGGCTCATGGAAATGGAGGTAGGAAAATGAGGACATGCTTGTCTAATTACTACTATTTTTTTCTCTATGAAATCTGAGATGAGGTCATCAGCTAAGAGTTGAGGTGAGAAGGTATTGGAAATTTGAATAGAGAAGGTATAAAATTGTCTCTACGAGTAAGAAAGTGTAGCAGCGTCTCCCTGGGCTGACTGGACATATGTGGCTGTTATATGAAATGAGTTTCATTAGCATGGTTTTGGAATTTTCTTAGCATGGTTTTGGAATGTGGGGCTGAGTTTTTGCCAAGCACATTTGAGAGAAGTTCTGGAAGTTTGTAAAATGATAGAATGTTAAGCATGGAAAGAAGGCAATGAGGGTGTGGTGGAGAGGTGTTGGTGAATGATGAGAAGGAGAGAAGGGAGGAAGATCTCCATGTGGCTGGACAGATGTTATGTGCAACATTGTCATAGTAATGTGGGAAGTATATTATTAGCTCATACATATTTTTCCTAAAAGAAGTTTTATGATTTTAATAAACTTTAGCAGAAAAAATGAACTTTATTGGCTTTAGCAGGAGCCCTTACTGTAGGTACCAATGATGCAGAGAGAGAACTGGTTCACTGACTCAGAGCAAGCTTTTCAGCTCTGTGGTCGGCATACACACACATGTGTATACTGATGTGTGTGCATGTGTGTATAACCATGCATATATGCATGTGTATTCTCAACATGTGTGTGTGTATGTGTTGTGTGTATGCATTTTAAAAAATAGCTTTCAGTCATTTCAAGCTATCTGGGCTGTCCAACTTTTCTTAGTTGGTATCAACTATTGCCATCGTTTGTGACCTGGTTATAAAGTGGAATAGATACTTGTACTTTTACCACAAGTGCAGTTATTTTAACATGCAGGTTTACAAGACTGGAGGGCTTTGTTGTTGTTGTTGTTGGTTATGGGGCTCGAACTCTGGGCCTGGGCACTGTCCCCAGGCTCTTTTACTCAAGGCTAGCGCTCTACCACTTTTAGCCACAGACTACTTCTGTTTTGTTTTTTGGTGGTTAATTGGACATAAGAGTCTCATGGGAACCTTTCAGTCTAGAAGTTGTGAGTGAGAAGCTGGGTTTTGTATCCAAGTATTATTGTTACAAATATGTTGGAATGTTGCTTATACGGCTTACTACTTTAAAATTTTAATTGGACTTGGCTCTAGAATTTGTTTTAATAAGTACCAATTATATTTTGAATGTTTTGATAAATTGTATTTATTTCCATAAGATTCCTTTTTAATCTTATACATTTTGTGTATTTTAAAATATTATAGTCAGAAGTAGCTCTTTAATCAGACTTTCAAAGGGGTTCATAGCAAATAAAATCAAAGCCCCTGATCTGCATGAATCAGAATTAAGTTTCCTATTATGTGTGTGTGTGTGTGTGTGTGTGTGTGTGCGCGTGTGTGCACACTCACATATGTGCCTGCGTGTGTGTCTCTGTGTGTGTACTGGAGATATAACTCAGAGTCTTGTGCTTGCTAGGCAGGGTATCTATCTGCCTAGCCAGTCTCTAGTCTTCAGCCACTTGAGTCATGCCTCCAGGCTCCCCTGCCCCCTTTTTTTTTTCTTTTCAATCCTGGGACTTGAACTCTGGGCCTGGGCACCATTCCTGACCGTTCCGGCTCAAGGCTAGCACTCTACTATTTGAGCCATAGCTCTACTTCTGGCTTTTTTGGTTAGTTGGAGATATGAGTCTCACAGGCTTTCCTGCCCAGGCTGGCTTTGAATGTCAATCCTCACAACTCAGCCTGAGTAGCCAGGATTACAGGAGTGAGCCATCATCATCTGGCTCCAGACCCTTGTTTTGCTTTTGTGGTAAAGTCTCACTTTGTGCCTGCTCTGGCCTGGGCTGAGATTCTCCTACCTGTGCTTACCTGTGTCAGTGAGTGGATGACAGGTGAGTTGGCAGTATGCTCAGCCATGTTGCCTCTCCTGTAACTTGGGAAACCGGCACCTACCGCTATTTCTTTTTTTTTTTTTTTTTAATTTTTTTTATTGTAAAGATACTATACAGAGGGTTACAGTTACATGAGTGAGGTAATGAGTACACTTCCTCTTGAACATTGTTATCCCCTCCATTGTTTTCCCCCTACCATCCCCTCCCTCCCTCCCTTCCCCAAGGTTCTTTTTTTTTTTTTTGATTGTGATTAAGTGATTACTTAATTTCCAGTAATTAACAGTATTGTGGAATAATGATGCTCGTTTAAAGTCACAAGTTCATTCTAACTTTCCTGGAGCAAATTGTCTATCACAGTCTGTAATATATAACAGTGCTCACATGTTATATACCATATATGTGATCAGCAGCATGGGGATATTTGGTAGTGGTTCAACCAGATGAGTGGGAGTTCTTTGTTTCTTAAGTCCTGTTAGTTTTGTCATATCACCTCACATTTTGGATTTATCATCCACTTATCAGGGAGACCATATACTGTTTGTCTCTTCGTTCTTGGCTTACCTCGCTCAACATGATTCCTTCTAGCTCCATCCATTTCCCTGCAAATGCCATTATTTTGTCATTTCTAATGGCTGCATAATATTCCATTGTGTATAGATACCACAATTTTAGGATCCATTCATCTGTGGTGGGGCATCTAGGTTGTTTCCATATCCTAGCTATTGCAAACAGTGCTGCAATAAACATGGAGGTGCATGTGTCCTTGTATATTGGTTCCTGTTGTTCAGGGTAGATGCCTAGAAGTGGTATGACTGGGTCGTAAGGGAGGTCAATCTTTAGCTTTCTAAGGACCCTCCAGACTGCTTTCCAAAGTGGTTGTATGAGTGTACATTCCCACCAGCAGTGTAATAGCGTTCCTCGTTCTCCACATCCCCTCCAGCATTTGTCGTTGGCTGATTGGTGGATGTGGGACATTCTGACTGGGGTAAGGTGGTATCTTAGGGTTGTCTTTATTTGCATTTCCTTCACCACCAGGGATGATGAACATTTCCTCATGTGTTTCTTTGCCATTTTTATTTCTTCATTTGAGAAGTCCCTCTTTAGTTCCCTTGCCCATTTAGTAATTGGTTTGTTTGGTTTGGGGGGGATTAGTTTCTTGAGTTCCCTGTATATACAGGATGTTAACCCCTTGTCTGATATATTGCTGGTAAATATTTTTTCCCAATTAGTTGGTTGTCTTTCTAGCTTGGTTGCGGTAGCTTTATCTGTGCAGAAGCTTTTTATTTTAAGGTAGTCCTATTTGTCCAGTCTCTCTCCAATTTGTTGTGACCCTGGGACTCTGTTCAGGAAGTTCCTTCCTGTGCCTATTAGTTCAAGTGTCTCTCCTACTCTGTCCTGCAGTAGTTTCAGAGATTCAGTTTTAATGTTAAGGTCTTTAATCCATTTTGAGTTGATGTTGGTGCATGGTGATAGGCTGGGGTCCACTTTTAGTTTTCTGCATGTGGCTGCCCAGTTTTCCCAGCACCAGCGGTTGAAGAGGCTGTGTTTCTTCCATTGTATGTCTTTGGCTCCTTTGTCGAATATCAGCTGGCTGTAGGCCTGTGGATTTATTTCTGGATCTTCTATTCTGTTCCATTGGTCTTCGGGTCTGTTTTTGTGCCAGTACCATGCTGTCTTTGTTATTATAGCTCTGTAGTAGAGTTTGAAATTCGGCATGGATAGCCCTCCCATATTGTTTTTATCCCCTAGAATTGTTTTGGCTATTCTAGGTCTTTTGTTGTTCCATATGAATTTTTGGACTATTTTCTGTATTTCAGTGATGTACGTCATTGGGATTTTAATAGGAATTGCGTTGAATTTGTATATTAGTTTTGGAAGTATTACCATCTTTACTATATTAAGTCGGCCTATCCAAGAGCATGGGAGGTCTTTCCATTTCCTAGTGTCTTCTGCAATTTCTTTCTTTAACTTTTTATAGTTCTCATTAAATAGTTCTTTTACATCTTTGGTTAGGTTAATTCCTAAATATTTTATTTTTCGGGAGGTTATTGTGAATGGGGTTGCTCCCTTTATTTCCCTCTCTTCCTGTACATTATCAATGTATAGGAAGGCAACTGATTTTTGTGGGTTTATTTTGTATCCTGCTATTTTGCCGAAGTGATTTATGATTTCTAAGAGTTTGGGGATGGAGTTTTTGGGATCGTGGAGGTATAGTATCATGTCGTCTGCAAAAAGGGATAGCTTAACTTCTTCTTTCCCTATGCGGATCCCTTTAATGTCTTTTTCTTGCCTTATTGCCCTGGCTAAGGGTTCTAGGACTATATTGAAGAGGAGTGGAGACAGTGGGCATCCTTGCCTTGTTCCTGATTTTAGGAGAATTGGTTGTAGCTTTTCCCCATTAAGTATAATATTGGCTATTGGTCTGTCATAAATGGCTTTTATTGTTTTTAGAAATGTTCCTTCTATTCCTATTTTCTCCAGAGCTTTTAGCATGAATGAATGTTGAATTTTGTCAAAGGCCTTTTCTGCATCTGTGGCGATAATCATGTGATCCTTGACCTTGGCTCTGTTGATATGTTGGATTACGTATGTTAAACCATCCCTGTGTCTCTGGGATGAAGCCTACCTGGTCATAGTGAATTATTTTTTTTATGTGTTTCTGGATTCTGTTAGCTAGAATCTTGTTAAGGATCTTTGCATCTGTGTTCATCAAGGAGATTGGCCTGTAATTCTCCTTTTTGGTTGGGTCTTTGCCTGGTTTGGGGATGAGTGTGATATTGGCTTCGTAGAATGAGTTTGGGATAGCTCCCTCCTTCTCTGTTTGTCTGAAGAGCTTGAGGAGTATGGGTATTAGTTCTTGTTTAAAGGTCTTATAGAATTCTGCTGTGAATCCATCTGGTCCTGGGCTTTTTTTTTGTTGGAAGACTTTTGATAGCTTCCTGTATCTCATTATAGGATATTGGCTTATTTAATTGGTTAACTTCTTCTTTGCTCAGTTTGGGCAACTTGTATTTCTCTAAAAATGCATCCATTTCTGCCTGATTTTCTTCCTTTAGAGAGTATAGCTTTTGAAAGTAGTCTGTTAGAATTGTTTGGATATCTTGGGTACGTGTTGTGATGTTTCCCGTGGCATCCCTAATCCTATTAATATGGGTTTCCTCTCTTCTTTTTTTAATTAATTTAGCCAATGGGCCATCAATTTTGTTTATTTTTTCAAAGAACCAGCTTTTTGTTTGGTTTATTTTGGTTATGGTTTTCTGATTTTCTAATTGGTTAATCTCTGCTTTTAATTTGGTTATCTGGCTTCGTCTAGTAGCTTTAGGTCCCATTTTTTCTTGTTTTTCTAGCTGTTTTAATTGCAACATGAGATTATTTACTTGGTCTGTCTCCATTCTCGATGTGGGCACTGAGGGCAATAAATTTGCCCCTCAGGACTGCTTTTGCTGTGTCCCACAAGTTTCTTTGTGAGGTGTTTTCATTTTCATTGAGTTGTAGGAAATGCTTTATTTCTTCTCTGATCTCTTCTGTTATCCAGGCATTGTTAAGGAGTGTGCTGTTCAATTTCCATGTATTAGAGAAATTTCTGCGGTATGCTTTGTTATTGAGAGCTAGCTTGATTCCACTGTGGTCAGATAGGATACAGGGGATTATGTCTATCCCTTTGTATTTGCTTAAGTTCCTTGCATGAACTGTGATATGGTCTATTTTGGAGAAAGTTCCGTGAGCTGCTGAGAAGAATGTGTACTGTGTTGTTTTAGGGCGAAATACTCGGTAGATGTCAGTTAATTCCGCTTGAAGTATGGCCTCTCTTAATTCGGTAGCTTCTTTGCCAATCCTCTGGTTGGTAGACCTGTCCTTTGGTGAGAGTGGTGTGTTAAAGTCTCCTAGTATTATCGTATTGGGATCTATTTTATTCTGTAAGTTTGAGAGCATTTGTTTGACATATCTGGGTGCACCAATATGTGGGGCATATAAGTTGATGATGGTTATATCCTCCTCTTGGATTGTTCCCTTTATTAATATGTAGTGTCCGTCCTTGTCTTTCTGTACTGATTTTAATGAAAAGTTTATTTTGTCAGATATCAGGATAGCTACACCTGCTTTCTTACTGGGGGCGTTTGATTGGTAGATCCTTTTCCACCCCTTCACTCTGAGTTTGTTTGTATGTTTGGCTGAGAGGTGGGTCTCCTGAAGGCAACAGATGGATGGGTCTTGTTTTCTGATCCAGTCCTCAGTTCGTTTTCTTTTAATTGGCGAATTCAGCCCATTTATATTAAGAGAAAGTATAGAGAGATGCATTGTTGTCCCTGCCATTCCGTTTTCCTAAGTTTTTCTTCTTTCCTTTCCTCCTGTGCTTGCTCAGTTAGACTTTGAGTAACGCCTGTTTGGGGCAGGCCTCAGTTCCTGGTTGCTTTCTTCAGGTTGTGTCCCCCCTCTTAGAATTCTTTGTAATGCTGGCTTAATGTTTATGTATTCATTTAGTTTTTCTTTGCTATTAAGTTTTCAGTTCTCCATCGAATGTGAATGCTAGCTTTGCCGGGTAGATCAGTCTGGGTTGGCAGTTATTGGCTCTCAGGGCTCGTATGGTGCTTTCCCAGGCTTTTCTTGCATTCATTGTTTGTGTGGAGAGATCTGCAGTAATTCTTATTTTTTTCCCGTTGTAGTATAGCTCCTTCTTCATTTTTGCTGCATGCAGGATTGTTTCCTTATTATTCAGATCTATCATTTTTACTATAATGTGTCTAGAAGTGTTTCTCCTGGGGTCTTGCTTGTTGGGTGTTCGATAAGCTTTTGTGATGTAGTTAAGATGGTCGTTTTTGAGGTGGGGAAAATTTTCATTGATTATATTGTTAAATAGGTGTTGCATTCCCTTGCTCTGGAATTCCTCACCTTCGTCCACTCCAATTATGCGAAGGTTAAATTTTTTAGCATTATCTGCTTGCTCTTGAATATCCCTTTGGTTTAATTTGAGTGATTTTTCCATATCTGTCACTTTTTGGTCCAGTTGGTGTATTCTGTCTTCTGTATCTGACACTCTACCTTCCATTTCATTCACTCTGTTGACAGTGGCTTCTATTGTGGTTTGCATGGAGGAAATGGATCCCTTTATGGATTCAATGTTGGTTCTCAGAGTACTGATCTCACCTCTCAATGAGGTATGCATTACCTCTAATTTGGCGTTTATCTCACTTCTTACTGAGGTTTGTGCAGCTTCTATTTTTGCATGCATCTCTTGTTTGATACCCTGTATCTCTTTGGATAGTTCATCCTTGTGCTCTTTCAATTTCTGATCAATTTCTCGCTTTATTTCTTGAGTCATTGCCTCCAGCAACCCTTGGATGTAGCTTTTGTCTTCCATTCCTGCTTTGCTCCCACTGGGGCTCTCCCCTGCGTGGCTGCTGGCTTTTGAGGTGAGCCTGCTGTCCTGGGTGGTGGTAAACCTTGTGATTTTTCTCTGTGATTTTCGCATGGAGGTTCAGGAGACTGCTCTTCAATTTTGTTTTGGTGTGTCTGTCTTAGCTTGGTTACTGATTCTGTATTGGTAGAGAGAGTCTGTGCCTGATCTGGGTTCTGTTGGGAGCCTATTTCCAGCTGCTATTCTGACTTACTTAGGATTCTCAGCTCTCTGCTGTAGATTGCTGGCAGTTCCCACCTTTGGAAGGGTTGAGCAGCCTAGACTGCTTGTGTTTGCTCCTACGGGTGCTCTTGTGAAGAACAGATGCTCTGGATGCACTCTCCCAAATACTGGAGTCTGCTATGGGCTCCTGATGTGTTTTTGTTTGTTTGTTTTGGGCTGGTTGTGGGCTTGAACTCTAGGTTTGGGTGCTGTCCCTCAGCTTTTCAGCTCAAGGCTGGCACCCTACCATTTGAGCCACAGCACCACTTCTGACCCTTTTTGCTTTTGTGATGCCGAGGAATCAGATCCAGGGCCTCATACATCCAAGACTATCACTCTATTGCTGAGCCGCCTTAACAGTCTGAGCTCCTGCTTACTATCAGGTGCTGGCAGCCTGTGTTGCCCAATTCCCAGTCTAGGGTATATGGGTGGAGTTTTGGTGGGGTTTGGGCTTCTCTTGTCCTGGGCCTCCAGGTCTTTTGTTGTCACAGGCGTGCTTCCCGGGGAGTGTTGTTTCCTGGTTTTCTCCCCTCTGTTGAGGCGTATGCTCAGCTTTTTACTTCAATTGGGAGGAGTTGGTTGTGTTGTTCAGGCGCCGGATCCCCGGGCCTGGTTCCGGCCCCAGCCTGGAGCGCGCTTGTTAGGCCTGTGCTGATGTGTGTACCACCTAGGTTATGCAGCCTGGAGCGCACTCGTTAGGCCTGTGCTGATGTGTATACCACCTAGGTTATACAGCCTGGGGGACACAGTTCAAATTTCTTCTACTGTTGGTAGTCTTGACCCAGGGGCGCTGTTCCTGGCTTGGGCATAAGCTCCCTTCCAGGGGTGTTCTTGCTCTAGCCTGGCCAGCTGAGTGTGCTCCACGGGCTGGTGGAGCCCTCAAACAGTTCCCAGTTTTAGTGGGTCCTGTGGTCCGGGTGTTGGCGTAGGGAGTCTAGGTCAGGGTCTGGGGATTCCCTCCAGCTCTGGTCTCCCTTGAGGGAAACACTGTCCCCTGTGGGGTACTCACCCTGGAGCTGGTTGTTTCTGTGTTGTAGGTCATCAGTTGTTGTTGCAATCCGGGCTGGGTTGGGCGGTGGTGGCTCTGTGTGATTCTTTTCTGTCTCTGCCTCTGTCGAAGCTGTCGGGTCAAAAGTGTCCACGCTCAGGCAGCGTCTCGCGGTGCCTCTGGGGCCTGGGCGACCCCGCGGGGTCGTTGCGATCGCGATGGGGCAGGTGGTCTGCCGACAGGTCCCTTTGTCGCGCTGCTGGTGCCAAGCAGCTTTGGCGGGATGGAGCCTCTCTGCTCGGGTGGAGAGTGAGGGGTGGGGGTGGGATCCAAGTGGAGACTCCCGGCTGGTAGGTTTCTCTGTTCCTGGTGATCCGCTGTTCTGCAAACCAGTATCTGGTGATCTGAAAGCGGCCCCCTGTGTCTCTGCTGTGTCTCTGGGGCTCCCGCAGCCCCTGCCGGGCCGGCTGGCCGGCGGCTTGTCGCACTGCCGCGCGGCCAGTAAAGGTTGGGGGAGGGGTCTTCGCTTTTCTCTGTTCTGAAATTCTTCTTTTCCTCTCTTTCTTTTTTTGTTATTCTCCGCCTCTGGTTTTTCTCTGAGTGTTCGTCTTTTTGTTGTTGTCGTTCTCTTGGGGAGATTAAGCGTTGGAACTCGAACTCTCTTTTTGGTTGGAGAGAGCTGTGGCGTTTCCCTACTGCTCCGTCGCCATCTTGGTCCCCCCTCACCTACCGCTATTTCTGAGCTAGCTTCAAACCACAATCCCTAGTCTCCAACTCCTAAACCGCTGGAGTTACAGGCTTAAGCCAGCATATCCAGCATCCATTTACTTTTATTTCACATGGTACCAAAGAGGCTACTTTCAGTGGTTCTGATAGGACTCTTTCTCTAAAGAGTGTAGTGAAGTGGGAAATACTCACTATTAGTTGGTATATAGGCCATTAGTTCTTCAAGTTCTTCATCCTTGATTCTGATTCCCAGGTCTTTCAAAAGAGATTCTACTTTTCTGATTTTGACCCGAGGTTCTTAGGAAAGAAGGACATGGAATAAGAATGTAAACACAGATTTAAGAGTTAATGATGAACCATAGTCACACATCAAAAACTCTATTTGGTAGGTAAAGCACCAGAGCATAAAAGAAACTGTGTGTTAACAGTAGGAAAAAATTGAGAAAGATGACCATTCAGTGCTTAACAGTATTTGCCTTTAAATAGGTTGATGGGAGGTAGGAGAATGTCACACTTTTTGGGGTGCCTCACATATAAAAGGTAAATATCCTAGAAACTTGTACTTGCCTAAGGAAATGCTTTACTACTGGGCTATATCTATAGCCTTAAAATATATTTCTATACTTAAAAATTAAAAGGATAATTATGCTTATACACTTGGTTATATAAAAGTATATATATATATATATATATATATATACATATATATAAAAGATATTTCTCTGGATACTAAGTGGTCCAGATGTAGTCAAGTCTAGTGACTAATGGTTGAAACAATAGCCAATCTATATCTGTCTTGCTGGAAAAGTGTTCAAAACTTTTCAGTGATATGATACTTTGCTTAGGTCTCCAAAAGTGAATGCATCCAAAACTGTCAAGTTATATATCACATTAATCAGAAATTATCAGGAAGAAAAATTGAAACATTAAAAAATGATACATTCTTTCTGATGGAGGCATAGAATTCCACTACCATGCTTATGTAACTGTAACCCCTCTGTACAATATCTTTACAATAAAATATACATTAAAAAAGAAATAAAATAATACAGAGCTGGGTATTGGTAGCTCACACCAGTAATCTTAGTTAATTATGGGTCAGGAAGGTGGCTCAGTGGTAGAGCGCTTGCCTTGCATGCATGAGGCCCTGGGTTCGATTCCTCAGCACCACATGAGCAAAAAGAAAAAAGCCAGGAGTGGCACTGTGGCTCTAATGGTAGAGTGCTAGCCTTGAGCTGAAGAGCTGAGGGACAGCACCCAGGCCCAGAGTTCAGGTCCCACGACCGGACCCCCAAAAAAAAATCTTAGCTAATTAGAAGGCTGAGATCTGAAGCCTGCATATATCAAAGCTGGTTGGGCAGGAATGTCCCTGAGACTCTCCAACTAACCACCACAAAACCAGAAGTGGAGATGTGGCTCAAAATGGTAGAGTACTAACCTTGAGCATAAGAGCTCAGGGACAGTGCCCAGGCCCTGAGTTCATGTTCCATGACTGAAATAAAGAAATACATATAAGGATTTTTTTTGAGAGGTCTTTCTAGGTAGTCCAGGCTGGCCTTCAACTCCCTATCCTCCTGTTTTAGCCTCTAAGTACTGGGATTACAGAAATGCACTACCATGCCTGACCAAAGGTGGTTTTTGTTGTTGTTGTTGTTGTTTTTGGTCGGTAGTGGGGCTTGAACTCTGGGCTTGGGCACCGTCCCTCAGCTCTTCAGCTCAAGGCAAGCACTCTACCACTTGAGCCACAGTGCCACTTCCAGTTTTCTAGTGGTTTATTGGAGATAAGAGTCTCATGGAGTTTCCTGCCCGGGCTAGCTTTGAATAGCGATCCTAAGATAATCAGCCTCCTGAGTAGCTAGGATTACAGGCGTGAGCCACTGGTGACCAAAGGTGTTTTTTACTTGTGTTTTCAGTATGCTTCTTACTCACCTTTGAGGGTCTTCACTTCTTTTAGCAATCGACTCTTATATGCCTTTCCACTATCTATAAGACAAGATACTATTCACAACATAGGTTAAATGTTGAGAAGAATAGCAAAGATAGCACAAATACAACAAATATAATTTATAGAAAAAAACCTCCCAACTTCTGATTTCTTTGGCAATTTATCCTATTTTATCCCAATGGGAGAATGAAACCAAAGATAAAGGCACTTAGTATACTCATTACGTAGTTAAAAAGTCTTAATTTCCTGTTTGTCCCCCCCCCCCCACCTTGTTTTATTTTCCTGGTGTTCCTCTTTATTTAGCCATAATTTAGAGTAAGTGGTGCTCCCAGGGTAGCAGGAAAACTTGTCTTGATGGTAGAGACTAGTGAAAGACATCAACTCTCAAACTTTCAGTAGTAAAATGAAAGTGACAACAAGCACTAAGATTTCTTCTGTGAGCATTATGCTTCCTAAATGTATTTTAGTAAACAAACATGTATACAATCTCAGAAAGTTCCCATCCAAGCCCCTTCATCTAAGCTTCAGAGGATGTGATTATCTACTTACTGTAAATTGACATGGTCTTCTGCAGCTCATTGTACTCCTCATCAGTAAGTATTAGTCCCAGTTTCCTCAGCACACAGTGCAGTTGACCAATATCAACTCTTTCCCCTTGTCAAAGATGGGAGTTATTAACATGTTAAAAACAAATTATGACATTTATGTGGCCTAATTCCTAGTTAGAGGAGCAAATTTACAATGAAACATCAAACTACATGAAGTTAAATGAAGGACATCTGAATACATGCCTTGAATTACAGAGAATTTACACTTTATAAAAATATGTTTTTTCCTCACCAGAATAATGTTTAGCATATTCTTAGCAGAGGATCACAGTGGCTCAATAGCTATATGCATATGACCATATAAAATGCTTATTGAAATGAATTCCAAGAAATAGAAACAAGAGGTTTTTCTATTGTAGTTATTTCTTTCCCCCCTTTGGTTTATTCTGTTGTCATTTTTTTTTTATTGCTATGCCCTTTGTCTGTATATAAGTTTATCTAATTCGGGGAAGGGAAGGAGAAATACAGATATGGTGGGACAAGAGTTGAACCAATTTAACAGTGATACTAGACACTATGTTGGAAGTGAACTTTACAATTTGGGGAAGAGGGAAGTCAAGGGAGGGGAAAGTGGGAGAAAATGAGGGAGGAGGTACTTTGCTCAAAAATAAATGTACTCAGCTGGGTGCTGGTGGCTATGCCTGTAATACTAGCTACTCAGGAGGCTGAAATCTGAGGATTGTAGTTCAAAGCCAGCCTGGATAGGAAAGTCCCCGTGAGACTCTTAATCTCCAATTAACCGCGAGAAAACTGGAAGTGGTGCTGTGGATCAAGTGGTAGAGTGCTCATCTTGAGCTAAATTGCTAAGAGACAGCTCCCAGGCCTGGAGTTCAAGCCCCAGGACCAACAATAATTAATCAATCACTTAATTAATTAGTTAATTAATGTTCTCATTACCTTACTTGTGTAACTGTAACCCTTCTGTATATCAACTTTACAATAAAATTTAAATAAAATACATTTTATTTTTTATTTTTGTGTCAATCCTAGGGCTTGAACTCAGAGCCTAGGTACTGTTCCTGAGCTTCTATTGTTCAAGGTTAGCACTCGATCATTGAGCCACAGCTCCATTTCCAGCTTTTTTGGTAGTTAAGTGGAAATAGTCTCACAGACTTTCCTGCCCTGGCTGGCTTTAGTCTTGATCCTCAGATCTCAGCATCTGGAGTAGCTAGGATTACAGGGTTGGATCACCAGTTCCTGGCTGAGAATTTATCTTTTTTAAGTAGAGAGAAATTAAGGCTTGTAAAATTCTAGATGTTAATCATATATCCTTATCTTTCTTTTATATAGTGACAATTATACAAAAGCTTTACCTTGAGACTGAACAATATTTTTTGTTTAAGCAATAATGGTTGGAAAAATCTTGCTGTTGGAATAATACATACTGCATTATATAATACTGTAGGTAGTACAGGCCTATATACAAGAAAAATCTCGTCAAATGGTATGCTTATGAAACAAATATACTGTTAGTTCTGTAGGGGAGTCAATTTAGTTTGTCAGTAGTAGCCTAAAGAAAAAACTTTAAAAACATCTTCCTTGTTTTTATTTTTTTGTCGGTCCTGGGGCTTGAACTCAGGGCCATGAGTACTATCCCTGAGCTTCTTTTGCTCACGGCTAGTTACCACTTGAGCCACAGCACCATGTCTGGTTTTCTTATGGTCAATCGGAGAAAATAGTCTCTTGGACTTTCTTGCCTGGGCTGGCTTTGAACAACCTTGACCCTCAGATCTCAGCCTCCAGAGCTAGAGTTAGCCACAGGTGACCAGACTTTTTTTTTTTTTAAATCATTAACGCAGTGAGTTCATAGTTAATAATGAATGTCTTGTTCACCATAACTTCTTACTCACCTGTAAAAGTTTTTACTTCATCCATCTCGTCATTGAAGTAAACCATTTGATTCTCTGTAAAAAGACAATTCAGGCACAGAGGTTAGGAAAATGGTGGTAAAAAATTAAGTTGCAATATAAAGAGCTGGAATTTGTCTTTCAGGATTTTGTCTACTATTTTAATTCTAACAACAAAGGAAAGAAAAAAACCAAATCAATATGTAAATGTAACATGAACATCCATGTAACTATTACCATTCTGAGATGTGGTGAGTTTCACAGGAAGTTCCTCTCCTAAGTGTGTCCTTTCCTTCAGCTCTATTAATAGGCTTGAATTTACACAAGTACTGCCCTGAAGCCCTTACATCATCCCTTCTTTCTACCTGTCTAAGTAGTTGTGAAAAGGGGTTTTAATTCAACAAGTTAGATTATGAGTACAGTGCATCTTAATAATTGCCCCACTTCCATAATCCTCCCCCATCTTTCACAGTCCCATCGATCCCCTCAAGTTATATGGCTCAACTGTCATATACTGTACATTGAGTATAATGACTGCATTTGCTCTCTCACTCTTCCTGCCCTCATTCTCTTCTTTTTCTCTCAAAAAACATGTTTCAGCTTCCTGTTAGCATCCCTCTTTTTCAGCTGTTAGCATCCCTCTTTTTCAGCTTTCTTTTGGAATTTTTAAATTGTTATTATAAAGGTCATGTGCAGAGGGGTTACAATTACATAAGTCAGGCAAAGAGTACATTTCTTTTTGGACAGTATCATCCCTTCCCTCGCTCTCCCCCAGTTTTCCCCTCTCACCTACAAGTTGTATAGTTAATTTTCAACATAGTATCTAATGAGTACCACTACTGCATTTGTTCACCCTTTGTCCCTTCATTAGCATCCCTTCTTCATCTTTTGAGACTAGAGATCAGACTTAGTATTTCCTTATATACTCAATTGTAAAATTGTCCATTCCTTTAGCCAGATGTTTGGCACTAGTTTAACTAGTTTGTGTTGGGAAGATAAATGGAAGAATTCGAGTGACATAGAAATAGTCTCACTGATGGGTTAGAAAAAAAGCTGTCATAAAAAGTCAGTTTAAAAATTCCTTACTGAGGGGCTGGGAAGGTGGCTCAGTGGTAGCGCGCTTGCCTTGCATGCATGAGGCCCTGGGTTCGATTCGTCAGTACCACATAAACAAAAAAAAAAGCCGGAAGTGGTGCTGTGGCTCAAGTCGTAGAGCGCTAGCCTTGAGCTGAAGAGCTGAGGGACAGTGCCCAGTCCCAGAGTTCAGGCCCCATGACCGGACCCCCCCGCAAAAAAAATTCCTTACTGATAACAAAAGCCTCTTGAGGTAGAAAGCTTTTTGTGGGATCTATAACTAATATGTGAGGACAAGATCAGTTAAAAAAGTAACTTTATAATGATTTCTTTATGAATAATTACTAGAGTAGTTGAGCCTAGTGTGAATGAGTACAGGTGAGGCCAAAAGTTTTTTATGTTAGGGCCAATTGCAAGCAAAGGTAGAATGGAAGATATGCAGGTAGCAGTAGCCTGTCTTATCTATACCTCCCAGTCACTATGGATAGTAGAAACCTTGAATTAATTATTTGTGTACTTATGTTCTTACTGAAAGATGGCCAGTTAAGATCTCTGATGAAAGCTGGCTACCCCCAACCCCAGTCAGGTTTTTATTAATGGGCAAACTACTGGCTCTCAGCTTGAGCTTAATACCCTCATATGAAAAAATCTTGGCCTAGGGTTCATCTCAACAAGTTCTTCCTGATGAGTTATGCCTCTTTGATGCTTTTGGGTTTTTCCCCCCAGCTAGACTGATCTTGTTAAATCATAAGCAGGCATACAGGTAAAGGGAGGATGGGGGGAAAGACATAAGATAGATAATAATGCATGTGGCACAATGGTAACAATGGTTAACTCTAGCCATTGGTACACAGCTAAGTTTTTTTCCCCTAAGTTTTTTCAAAGACACTGAAAAATAATTCTGCTTTCAGAAGCTTTCACATGGAAGCCTTAGATTCCTCCCAATACTGTAATATTGGAAATCCTGGCAATCTACTTCCTATCTACTTACCATCTACTAGCAGGTGGTTCCATAAGTCCAGATAGTCATCTTCCTTGACTTCAAGTTCCATGTCCTTCACCAGATTTCCCAGTTTACTGACAGGGACTTTTTTATCTGAGGAAATAAGGGGATAGAAATAAGAAATGCAGGGCTAGAGGCATGGCATAAGTAGTAGAGTGCTTGCCTCCTAAGCATGAAATCTTGAGTTTAAACCACAGTAACCCTCCCCCCAAAAAACCCTAACCAAAACAACCTTCCCTAACACACACACACACACACACACACACACACACACACACACACACACACACACACACACACACACACACACACACACACACACACACACACACACACACACACACACACACACACACACACACACACACACACACACACACACACACACACACACACCCATAGGCTATCTAAGTAAACTCAATCAGTGTTGGAATTGAGAAGAGAAAGCACTCCAGCAATGAGCTGTAACTTTCTATGAAAGTAATGACCAATGGAAAAGAAGAATTAGCTGGGTGCTGGTGGCTCATGCCTGTAATCCTAGGTACTCAGGAGACAGATCTGAGGGTTGAAGTTAAAAGCCAGCCTGGAAAGAAAAGTCCATAAGACTTATCTCCAATTAATCACTAAAAAAGGCCAGAAGTGGAGCTATAGCTCAAGTGGTTAGAGCATTAACCTTGAGCATAAAAGCTCAGGGATAGGGCCCAGGCCCTGAGTTCAAAACCTAGAACTGGCACACACACAAAAATAAAATAAACAATAAATTAGATAATTCTGGTGAATTGTAATTAAAATAATCATCTGAATGAAACAAAATTTCAAGCTTGGGACAGTGACATATTACTAACCATGATTCCTCTATTATAGACTCACAGCAGAATGGTACGTTGAGGAGACAAATTCAGAATCAAGAAACGAGCCAAATATTAGACCATCAAGACTCTCTGATGACTGAGAAATTTCTAAAAGCAATCCCAAGCCTAGAGGCATGGCTCAGCAGTATCACACCATCCCAGCAAGCATATCGCCCTGAGTTCAAACTTCAGCTCTCCTCCCAAAGCCAAACACAAAGCACAGTGATTTTAGGTGTTGTTCTCATTACCTTTGAAATGCCTCAAGCTGTACAGCATTCTTTTCTTGTACACCATTCCATCTCCTGTATGATAGTAAAATTCAAGTCAAAAGAAGGTAACAGAGTCAAAAATTTTCTAAGTTGAAAAAAATTGTTTTTTGATTCCCTTAGAAGTTTATTTCAATCTTCAAATAATAATAGAAGAACTGTTCTCAGTTTGCTGTTTTGTTAGCTGGACACAGTAATGGCTACTGTGCATCACACACACATATGTACGTACTTAATGTTTCTTTGTTCTCTTCCTCTTTTCTTTCCTTCTCTCTCTTTCTTTCCTTCTCTCTCTTTCCTTCCTTTCTTTCCTTCCTTCCTTCCCTCCCTTTCTTCCTTCCTTTCTTTCTTTCTTTCTTTTTTTGGGTCCGGTCGTGGGGCCTGAACTCTGGACCTGGGCGCTGTCCCTCAGCTCTTCAGCTCAAGGCTGGCGCCCTACCACTTGAGCCACAGTGCCACTTCTGGCTTTTTTCTTTTTGCTTATATGGTGCTGAGGAATCAAACTCAGGGCCTCACACATGCAAAGCAAGCGCTCTACCACTGAGCCACCTTCCCAGCCCCCCTCTTTCTTTTCTTGCTTTCTTTTCTTTCTTTCCTTTTTCTTTATTTCCTTTATTTCTCTTTCTTGCTTGCTTTCTTTCTTTCCTTCTCTCTCTCTCTCTCTCTCTCTCTCTCTCTTTTCTTTCTTTCTTTTTTTTGTTGTTGTGGGGCTTGAACTCTGGGCCTGGGTGCTATCTCTCAGCTCTTCAGCTCAAGGTGAGTGCTCTACCACGTGAGCCACAGCGCCACTTCGGGTTGTCTGAGTGGTTTATTGGAGATAAGAGTCTCACGGAGTTTCCTGCTCAGGCTCGCTTTGAACCACGATCCTCAGATCTCAGCCTCCTGAGTAGCTAGGATTACAGACATGAGCCACTGATGCCTGGCCTCTTCCTCTTTTCTCCTGTTACTAAACTTTCACCCTCTGTCTCCTCTTCTCTGCCTATGCTCTGGGACCATAAGATATGCATATGTTTGGAAGTGGTGCTGTAGCTCAAGTGGTAGAGCGCTCGCCTTGAGCTGAAGAGCTGAGGGACAGCGCCCAGGCCCAGAGTTCAAGCCCCACGACCGACAAAAAAAAAAAAAAAAAAAAAAAGATATGCATATGTTTAGCTCAAATGGTAGATTTCATAAAGGGATGATATCAAAACCAGTTATTAACCCAAACTAATAAAAAATCTTTAAAATTATTTTGTTAAGTAAACTTAATAGCTGGAAGTGAAAACAGAAGTGGGATAGAGAAGAGCAGACATCTGCCAACCTGACCCATCCTTGTGGGTCCTATCAGTCACTAGAGGCCTTCATCCTGTGGCAGGAGTATCAGCAGTGCCTGCTATATGTCTGTAGAAGTCACCGTTAGAGTCATCTGGCATCCCCTTTCTATGTCCAGAACCAAAGTCCTAAGAAAGCTGCAAGGGTGCAGTGTAGAGTGCTTGTTTACCATGCACAAGGCCTGATACTCAGAAATCTCCTCCTCTGCCCCCACAGATAGCCTCAGTTCTCATAACTGCTTATTGAGAGAATGCCAGGCACAGTAAGTGGCCACTGTGTGATGGATGTGTGGGAAGAATATGGATGAGTGTTGAGTATTTGCTATGTAGGATGCGGCTTTCATTGCCCTGGAGGAGCAATAGCCTCATTGACAACCTATAGGCTTGCTCTTGCCTTACGGACAGTTGGGGGAAAGAACAATGGGAATAGATGTTGATGTCTTGTGGGGGACCTGAGAAATGGACCTATGCTAGTGTCTTTATGGTGAACCTAGAGTAGAACCTTTTTTATTTGTCAGTCCTGGGGCTTGAACTTAGGGCCTGGGCACTGTCCCTGAGCTGCTTTTACTCAAACCTACCACTTGAGCCACAGCGCCACTTCTGGCTTTTTCTGTTTATGTGGTACTGAGGGATTGAACCCAGGGCTTCATACATGCTAGGCAAGCACTCTACCACTAAGCCACATTCCCAGCCCCTAGAGTAGAACTTTTGAGGCTGACATCAGAATGCAAATAATACCAGCAGCCCCTGCTCTCAGGTATTTACTTTGTTGTTGTTGTTGGTTGTGGGGCTTGAACTCAGGGCGTGGGCACTGTCCCTGAGCCTGTTTGTACTCAAGGAATTCTACCACTTGAGCCACAGGGCCACTTCCAGCTTTTGAGTGGTTAATTGGAGATAAGAGTCTCATGGAGACTTTTTTGCCCAGGCTGGCCTCGAACTGCAATCCTCAGATCTCAGCCTCCTGAATAGCTAGGATTCAGGCATGAGCCACTGGTGCCCTGCTTTCAGGTGTTTATCTTTTAACTAATGGATTGTGGTGAGATGGGAGGCTCCCAGGGGAGAGCCTGATGATGTGAGATGCATAAAGGGCTCCAGAATTTAGCTGTGATGTCAATGTTTAAGCAAGGGCCCCTGGCGGCACACAAAGAGAGAGATTTCTCATTTCTTTTTTTTTTTTTTTTTGTCGGTCGTGGGGCTTGAACTCTGGGCCTGAGCGCTGTCCCTCAGCTCTTCAGCTCAAGGTGAGCGCTCTACCACTTGAGCTACAGCGCCACTTCCGGTTTTCTGGTGGTTTATTGGAGATAGGAGTCTCACGGTCTCTCCTGCCCGGGCTGGCTTTGAACCGCGATCCTCAGATCTCAGCCTCCTGAGTAGCTAGGATTACAGGCGTGAGCCACCAGCGCCCGGCTGATTTCTCATTTCTTAATGAAAACAAACAACAAGAACAGGACTTCTTATGCCAGAATGGCATTTTCCTTTGATTTTCTACATTCCTCACCCAGAAGCCCACACCACCTCCCTGTTTCCCTGAATACCAGAAAGGTGCCAAGTACTCACTACAGATGGGCAGACTTTTTAACAGCATATACTCTTCCTGTTCAGTGAGCTTGATTCCCAAATTTTCCAGCATATTTATGTTTTTGACATGAATCTTTTCTCCTTTGAGTAGATGGGAAAAGTTTCAGATGACAATATTAAGGCAATTATTCCAAATTATGAAAGTAGAATGAAGTACAGCAGTATTTTATTTTTTGATGATGCTGGGTTTTGAAACTCAGGGGCTTCACATTGCTTGGCTGGCGCTCAACCACTTGACCTATACCTCCAGTAATGCTTTTTTTTTTGCCAGTCCTGGGGCTTGAACTCAGGGCCTGGGTACTGTCCTTGAGCTGCTTTGCTCAAGACTAGCACTCTACCACTTGAGCCACCACACCACTTCTGGCCTTTTCTATTTATGTGGTACTGAGGAATAGAACCCAGGGCTTCATGCATGCTAGGCAAGTACTCTACCAAGCCACATTTCTAGCCCCAATACTGTTTTTTTCATGGTTATTTTAGAAATGAGTTTAGTAAACTTTTCTGCCCAGTTGGCTTCAAATCTTACTCCTTCAGATTTCATTTTCATGAACAGTTAGAAATATAGGCATGGATTATTAACACCCAGCAAAATACAGTACTACTTCTAGCTGCAGAATAAAGTACAAGTACACAAGGCAACCTCACTAATCAGAGTTACTTTAAAATTCAGCATCTTAAGAGAATTGTTTAATCCAGACATTTCTATTCTGTGTATGAGTTAATATAGCATGGCTTAACATAGAGGCTGCATAAAAGCCAATGGTTTATGATGACGCTGTGGTTTGAGTGTTTGTGTCCTCAGCAAAATCTTTAATCTCAACTACTTTGGAGGTAGAGATAGAGGGATACTGGTTTGAGTCTAGCTGACCCTCCAAAAAAAAGTTAGTGAGACCCTATCTCAAGAAAGAAGCTGGGGGGCTGGGAAGGTGGCTCAGTGGTAGAGTGCTTGCCTTGCATGCTCAAGGCCCTGGGTTCAGTTCCTCAGCACCACATAAGCAAAAAGAAAAAAGCCAGAAGTGGCGCTGTGGCTCAAGTGGTAGAGCGCTAGCCTTGAGCTGAAGAGCTGAGGGACAGCGCCCAGGCCCAGAGTTCAGGCTCCACGACCGGACCCCCCCCCAAAAAAAAGAAGCTGGTCAGGAGGTGTGTGGGTGGGTGGGTGGAGGGGAGTGTAGTTGTGGAGATGGGAGGGAAGGGATGGTAGGAGAAAAGCAAAGGAGGAGACGACAATGCTTGATAAGAAATGTACTCATTACCTCGCTCATGTAACTGTAACCCCTCCTCTGTACAGCATTTTCACAATAAAAAACTTATTTAATAAAAAAAGAAGCTGGTGTGGTATTAGAGACCTGTAATCCAGCTATAAGGAAGTATAGGTAGGAGATTATGGTTTGAGGCTGAACCTGTGAAAAGAAAGACCTCATGTGAAAAGTAACTGAAGCAAACAAGGCTGATGGCATGGCTCAAGTATAGAGCTTCTTGTCTAGCAAACATAAGACCTTGAGTTTACATCCTAGTACTGCCTCTCAGAACAAATCATGTTGAAACAGTCCTCAGTATAATAATATTAAGATGTAAGGGTTTTAGGACAGGATGAGGTCACTGGGATCCTCAATCATGAGATTATGGACCTATAAAAGGAGTCTTACACACCAGTAGCCCAACCCCTCCCTGTTATTGCCTTTATACCGTCCACAGTATAAGGGCACAGTGTTCAAGACACCATTGAAGCAAAGAAGTGCCTTGACACTAGACTCTCCTGCAAATGGACCAGTATGTAACATGAGTAGATGAAGACAGATGGCAAATACAATCTATAAAATTCTACATGCAAGAAAATCTGTTACTACATCACAGCCTGAATTATGGGACTGACTCTTCATAGTGTCCATATTCCCTGTGCAAAATCTTTACCCCAGCTTAGGGGAGAGTGTGTGCTTTGCATAAGCAAGGCCTTGGATTTGATTTTCAGTATTGTAAAAGGACAAAAACAAAACAAAACAAAAAAGGATGCTGCCTTGAAACAGTGTTTATATTTTGGCTCTTTAAACACCAATGAACATTCTATTACTCAAATATTGGAGAGTGCACATACTTTTACTCTATTTCTAATTTAAATTGTAAGTGAGCAAACTTAATGATTGCTCAAAGGAAGAATATTTTAAAAGGCAGTGGTTGTGGGGCACCAGTAATTCGTGCCTGTAATCCTAGCTACTCTGGAGGCTGAGATCTGAGGATTTGTTCAAAGCCAGGGGAGCAGGAAAGTCTGTGAGACTCTTCTCACCAATTAACCACCAAAGTGGTAGAGTGCCAGTCTCGAGCAAAAAGAGTTCAGGGACAGTGCCAGCCCAGTGTTCAAGCTCCACAACTGACAAAAAAAAAAAAAAAAGAAAAGAAAAAGAAAAAAAGCAGTTGTCTCTGGTTGCATGGCTCACATCTGTAATCCTAGCTACTCAGAAGGCTAAGATCTGAGGATTGAGGTTCGAAGCCAGTGAAGGCAGACAAATCTGAGAAACACCTCCAATTCATTAGCAAAAAGCCAGAAGTAGAGGTGTGCCTCAAGTGGCAGAACACTAGCCTTGAGTAAAAAAGCTAAGTGAGAATGTGCAGCCCTGAGTTCAAGCCCCAGTACCGCATGCACACGTGCGTGCTTGTGCATGTGTGCTCACACACACACACGCGCGTGTATACAGAGGCAATTCCCTATAAAATGAAGATCTTAATTTTATATCTTACATGGATTCTCATTCACCTGAAAAATATTTTGCTTCATCCATCAATATATCCAAGTCAACCCTTTTATCTTCTGTAAAAAAAAAATCAGAATTTTAATTCAAAGATGAAGACAGATTTTTTTTTAAAAATTCTTAAAATATGGTGTGTAGAATTGCAGCATTTTCCACACTTTGCTCTAGAATATTTACTACTATTTTTCTAATCCTCAGGATATGTAATACAGGAGAGATTTAAGCTTTAAATATATATATATATATATATATATATTATATATATATATATTCCATTAATACGACTTCCTTTTTTTCCTTCCCTAAGCTATTAACTGTTTAAAACCTTGAGAATGTTGAGAGTGAGTGTTTTGTTTGTTTGAAGGTCTTATAGGCCAGTCTGCTCCTTTTCAGATCTAGTTCTTCTGCACTGTGTCACCCTGGGGAACAGCAGCTCTCAGAGTGTGGCCATTTCTAGAGTCACCCACTACTTTTGCCTTTCTTGCTGGGTTGACATCTATATTGGTGGGGATTAAACTGCTGCCATCTCCATGCAAATCATGGCATTGGCAACCCAAGTATACCAGAGGCCATTGTGTACTTTTCTGTATGTGCTTAAGAAATAATGTCCTCCTTGAGTAAGTACTTTGCCCCCAAATTTGCCAAGTAGATAAAGCAATATTACCTAGATTCTGGTACTCAGTAAATACTTGTTGAATGAGTCAGGAAAGAAATGTACTAAAAAGTAGAGGACCTGGTTCTTGAATAATGAGGCACTGCCCCAGGAAGATAATCTTCCAAGTCTACAGAGTTCAGAAATTTGAAATTAGCCTTTCTCGCTGGTCAAGATTCTTGGTGATCCTAATCTTAGTGTTAGCTTCAAAGTTAAATGTGGTTAAATGAAGGCAGAAGAGATTCTCTTCTCCATCAGTCTGATTGCTTCAAGTCAACCTCAAATACTATCTCAGTTATACTGTTTAAAAGTACATATTCTTGGGCTGGGAAGTTGGCTCAGTGGTAGAGCACTTGCCTTGCATGCATGAGGCCCTAGGTTCGATTCCTCAGCACCACATAAGCAAAAAGAAAAAAGCCGGAAGTGGCGCTGTGGCTCAAGTGGTAGAGTGCTAGCCTTGAGCTGAAGAGCTGAGGGACAGTGCTCAGGCCCAGAGTTCAGGCCCCATGACTGGACCCCCCCCCAAAAAAAAAGTACACATTCTTTTTTGTTTGTTTGTTTCTTTTTTTTTGTTGTTGGTCTTGGGGCTTGAATGCCTGGGCCCTGTCCCTCAGCTCTTCAATTCTAGTGCTCTACCACAGTGCCACTTCAGGTTTTCTGGTGGTTTTTATTGGAGATTAGAGTCTCACGGATTTTCTGAACTGTGATCCTCAGATCTCAGCCTCCTGAGTAGCTAGGATTGCAGGCATGAGCCATGGTTACCTGCCAAATAGTCTGCATTCTTAAAGACATCTTTTTATTATCTCTTCCTACCTTTTCTTCCTGCTTAGTAGTCTTCCTGCATCCCTTTCTTCCATATCCTATTGTTTATTCTTTACCTCTCAAATTATTCTTTCATTCTATTCCTTTAGGATTTCTGTATTTAAAGGATACTCTGAGGCACAGTTTTGTCTGTCTGTCTGTCCATCTATCTGTATTTTTTTTTGAGACAGGTAGCCCAGGCTGGCCTCAAACTTTCAGTCCTCATGTTTCTGCCTCTCCAGCACTGGAATTACTGGTATGTACCACCATTTCAGGCATGGTGTATTGTTTTAACCTTGTTTTTATTCTTTTTGTTTTTTGCTTGTTTTTAAAGTTCTCGTGTTCAGAATAACTCTCACTATGCTTTCTCTTCCCCTGTGCCCCAAACTCTATATCAACAGCTTTTTTTCCCCCTTGTGTCCATCCTAGGGCTTGAACTTTCAGGGCCTGAGCTCTGTCTCTGAGGTTCATTTTGCTCAAGGCTAGTGCTTTACCACTTGAGCCTCAGCTCTACTTATAGCTTTTTTTGGTGGTTAGTTGGAGGTAAGAGTCTCAGACGTCCTACCAGAGCTGGGTTCGAACCATGATCCTCAGATCTCAGCCTCCAAAGTAGCTAGGATTATAGGCATGAGCCACCAGTGCCAACTCAACAGCTTTCATTAAGGTCCCTTATGCTGTCTTTGTACATAGTTGCAATATATTCAAAACTACTCACCCTCCATCTTTCTTTTTTCATCATCCCTTTCCCTCATCTTGGTTAAGAGTCCCATAGTATTAGATCCATGTTATAAATATATATGTGTATAAATATATGTATATAAATATACACACATGTATACATACCCATGAATATGAATGCTTTTTAGTATAGCTTCTACTCACCAGTAACTGGTAAATGAGCCACCAGGTCCTTCATTTCTTTTGTTTCAAGTCTGTAACCAGTGTTTCGTAGAACATTCTTTAGGTCATAGGTATTAACCTTCCCTCCTTTAAAATAAAATAAGAAAAAGTAAAGATCTTAAAAAATGAAAAACTCATAGCTAAGATATAGAACCAACCCAGATGCCCCTCAGTAGATAAATGGATCAAGAAAATGTGATATATAGACACACACACACACACACACACACACACACACACACACACACACACACACACACACACACACACACACACACACACACACACACACACACACACACACACACACACACACACACACACTGGAATTCTATGCCTCCATCAAAAAGAGTGGAAATGCAAAGACTTGGAAACAATTATATTAAGTGAAGTAAGTCAGGCCCAAAGAAACATAGGTTCCATGATTTCCCTTATTTGCAATAACTAGTATATATCTGGGACAAGCAGAAAAGGTCAAAAGCTATGTACATATGACCACATAAGATGAAGTTAAGTGAAATGAACTCCAAGATAGGGACACAAGTGGTTTTTTCTTTCTTGCTATTGTTTCTAACATATTTATAAGGTACAATGTAATTTTTTTTGTTGCTTTGTATGTACCTCCCCTATGGTATAACCCATTTTCACAGTATTTGATGCTGGTCTAATTTGGGGAGGGGAAGGGAAAAAACAAAATCTTTTTTTTTTTTTTTTGGGTCCGGTCATGGGGCCTGAACTCTGGGCCTGGGCGCTGTCCCTCAGCTCTTCAGCTCAAGGCTAGCGTTGTACCACTTGAGCCACAGTGCCACTTCTGGCTTTTTTCTTTTTGCTTACGTGGTGCTGAGGAGTTGAACTCAGGGCCTCAGGCATGCAAGGCAAGCGCTCTACCACTGAGTCACCTTCCCAGCCCAAAAAACAAAATCTTTAAATAGGAATACAGGTTGACCCAGTGTAACAATGAGATGTACAAGACACTATTGAAAAACGATTTTTACAATTGGGGGGGGGGTGTAGTTGTGGAGGTGGGAGGGAAGGGATAGTAGAAAACAAAGGAAGAGGCAACAATGCTTGATAACAAATGTACTTATGGGGCTGGGAAGGTGGCTCAGTGGTAGAGTGCTTGCCTTGCATGTATGATGAGGCCCTGGGTTCGATTCCTCAGCACTACATAAGAAAAAAGAAAAAAAAAGCCGGAAGTGGCGCTGTGGCTCAAGTGTTAAAGTGCTAGCCTTGAGCTGAAGAGCTGAGGGGCAGTGCCCCAGGCCCAGAGTTCAGGCCCCAGGACCGGATTCCCCCCCCCCCCCAAAAAAAGAAATGTACTCATTACCTTGCTCATGTAACTGTAACCCCTCTGTGCAGTATTTTCACAATAAAAAAACATTAAAAAAAATGAAAAACTTAGGGCTATGACTCCTTTTTTTTTTTTTTTGGGTCCGGTTGTGGGGCCTGAACTCTGGGCCTGGGCACTGTCCCTCAGCTCTTCAGCTCAAGGCTAGCGCTCTACCACTTGAGCCACAGCGCTACTTCCAGCTTTTTTCTTTTTGCTTATGTGGTGCTGAGGAATTGAACCCAGGGCCTCAGGCATGCAAGGCAAGCACTCTACCACTGAGCCACCTTCCTAGCCCCTTAGGCCATGACTCCTATCTAGAAATGAGAGCTTTTCTTGTGGGAGTCAGAAATATGCTTCACAATTAAACTTATGAGAGAAACATACTGGGGAGAAAAAATAAAGTCTGGCAATGATACCAACCAACTTAAAAGTTAGTATTTAAAAACTTGATACAGGGGCTGGGAATGTAGCTTAGTGGTGGAGTGCTTGCCTAGTATACATGAAGCCCTGGGTTCAATTTGTCCATACCACATAAATAAACAAAATTAAAAAATAAAACTTTATATAGAAACAAAATACCTACTAAATGTAATTATACATAAAGAGTAACTAGTTCATAAATAAGAAAATCATTGATGTAGTTTTTATCAAACAAATTTGAAAAATGAATTTACAAAGAGCCAATATCTATTCCAGATGAGTTAAATACTTAAATGTACAATTTAATTACTTAATTTTCTATGATTTCTACAAAGGCAGCCTGGACAGGAAAGTCCTGAGATTCTTTTTTTTTTTGTCATGAGATTCTTATCTCCAATTAACTTCCCCCAAAACTGGAAGTAGCACTGTGGCTCAAATGGTAGCACTTGGAGCACAAAAGCTCTGGGACAGTTTCTAGCCCCTGAATTCAAACCCCAGGACTGGCACACAACATAGTCCATATATCAAAAAACAATGTAACGGACAAGAGCAGATTGTAGTTGCTTAGAGCTAAGACGGCTGGAGTACCAGTACTAATGGTCAGAGTTTCTTTCTAAAGTAATAAAATGTTCTAAAACTGATTGTGGTGATAGTTGTACAACTCTGTTAATATACTAAAACCCTCAGAATTGTAATGCTAAATGGGTGAATTGTATAGTATAAGAATTACAGATCAGCAAAGCAGTTGTACAGCTTTAATATAACAAAATAAAAAGCAAATAGCCAGTTGGCAAATATTTACTACAGATATAATTATGCTTAGATTTAATATGTAAAGAGACCAAAATAATAAAATGTCCTGAACAAGACATTCAAAGCATGAAAGGAATAATGATATGAAAAAATTTTGAGCTTCATTGATAACAAAAAAGTCACAACAATAATTAGATTCAGGGGGCTGGGAAGGTGGCTCAGTGGTAGAATGCTTGCCTTGCAGCATGAGGCCCGGGGTTTGATTCCTCAATACCACATAAGCAGAAAAAAGCAGGAAGTGGTGTTATGGCTCAAGTGGTAGAGCACTAGCCTTGAGCTGAATAGCTCAGAGACAGCACCCAGGCCCAGAGTTCAGGCCCCATGACCAACCGAAAACAAATTGATTCATTTTTCATTCTACAAAATTAACAAAAAAATGTGAAAATGATATACGGTAGTTAGAACAGAATGGTAATCGGTACTCTCATAATGTGTGGAGAGGTAAATTAATATAATCATTTTCAAATGTAAAATAGAGGCTTTGGAATTTTAAGCCTTAAACATGTTAAAACTAAGTAATTCTTGCCAAAAGAATGTGTCTAAAGAAATAATTTTAAAATTAGACCAAAGCTTATCTATAAAAACTACAGAGAGCAAAACTCTAGAGACTACTGAATGTTTAATGAGAGAATGATTAAATTATAATGAGATGCTAAAATCAGATGAAACGATCATTAAAAATGATGTTTACAAGGAATTTTTAAATGGCATAGTGAAATTCTTCTACTAGAATTATTTGGTTAAATGTTGGATATACAAAATAGCAGTAAGTTTAATGAATACTTCAGACAAGAATGAATACACATAAGAAAAAGAACAAAGGTAACTATAATTTAAAAAAGGTAATATTACTTGAAATTATAGGTAATACTTATTTTCTTCTATATACTAACTTTAAATATTTCAGATTATCCTAAAATAGCTAGTACATAGGAGATCCTGGATGTTTGTTAGATGAAAAGCCTGAGAATATTCTCAAATTTTATTGTCTGTATCCCTTTTCTCACTCACCTCTGAAGGATTTCAAACTATCCACTAAGTCTTTTCGAAACACTTTTTTATTAGCTGTAAGATAAAACACAGTTAAAATGTTGAAGAGTCATAAAAATTAATGTTCATACTTAAAAGAAACATTTAGAAACATTACAATTCATTCTCAATTAAAAGGTATTTTGGAGACTCAGTGCAGACTATTGCTGGATAGAACACAAAGCTATTTTAATTTTTAGTAATGTTTTTATTGAGATTAAGTGATTACATAAATTCACACAAAGCTATTTTTAGTGGCATCTACTGTCTTGTTTTCTCCTCTCTAATCTGGCTTCATCTTTTCTTTTTTCATCTTTTCTGCTCCTTTTATTATTGTCCAGGTTATACCTTAAGCCTTAGTTTTCTACATGCTAAAAAAGAACTTGTTTGTTTTATGATAGGACTTTTGCTTGACAAGGTCCCTGTTTTCTAAACTAAAACTAAACAAACTTTACAATTTAGGTGGGGTAGGAGGCGGGGGAGTGTAGTTGTAGAGTTGGGAGGGAAGGGATGGTAGGGGGAAAAACAAAGGAGGAGGCAACAATGCTTGATAAGAAATGTACTCATTACCTTGCTCATGTAACTGTAACCCCTCTGTACAGTATTTTCACAGTAAAAAGCTTATTAAACAACAAACAAACAAACAAAGATTTTTAGAAATGCTAGCTAGAAGCTGGATGGTGCATGCCTGAAATTTCAGTACTAAGGAAGAGGAGGCAGGAGAACTGTGATAAGTTAGAGGTTAGCCTGGGCTACACAGTGATATCTTGTCTCAAGGGAGAAAAGAAACAAAAAGAAAAGAAGAGAAAATAAAGGAAGACAAAAAAAGAGAAGGAAAAGAAAAGAAAGGAAAAAAACAATGCTAGTTAGGACTAGGTCTTTTAAAATGAATTTTAAGTTGATATAAAACTGGTTCAAATACTAATAGAAAACCTTGGGAGCACCCTCCTCTGAATTTTCTTTAAGAGAGCTAGAACTCGGGGCAATGGACATGGTTCTTGCTCTTCCAATATTTAGGATAGGGCCATACCTGTATCTCATCTTGAAAAAAAAAGTTTATTGAATAAATAAATGTTCAGGAATCAGTGACATGCTTACCAGAAAACGGTAGAGTTTTAAGCAGCTTTTTATATTCCTTATTTGTGATCTCTATGCCCATATTTTCCACAACATGTTTCACATCTGCAGCATGAATCTTCTCTCCTTTAGAAAGAAGGAAATAGTCTTAGGTAAGAATATAAATCCATGTAATGTCTTTGTAATACTTTTCAAAGTGTTTAGCTCTTCAGAGTAAAGGAAGAAGTTAGTAGTTTGTTTTTTTAAACCCAGGCATGGTGGTGTATGCTTGTAATACCAGCACTTGGGGAACTGAGGCAGAGAGCATCATGAATTCGAGACATGCTTAACTACATAGTGAGTAACTACCTCAAAAACCAAAAAGATAAACCAAAAATTTCTCTTTCAATCTAAAGTAAAAATTGAGTCTCTTATAACTATAAAACAGCATTATATAATAAGTACAGCAAGGCTTGTGTAATTTCTCAGGAATTTTGATGCTATTTCATGGCTAATATAAATAATTCAGTTACTGTAATATTAACTCTATTTTTTTTCTTATTCTTCTCTGGCCATCTATTGTCTATCCCTTCCTCTTCTTTTTCTTGAATTATGACATGTTTTAAAAGTGATAAATAAAAACTGTAATTTGTTTTACTTTGGACAAATTTATTTATATTTATATTTTTGGTGCCAGTACTGGCGCTTGAACTCAGGTCTAGGCCCTGTCCCTTTAACTTTTTCTTTCTTTCTTTTTTTTTTTGTCAGTTGTGGGGCTTGAACTCTGGGCCTGGGCATGGTCCCTCAGCTCTTCAAGTCAAGGCGAGCGCTCTACCACTTGAGCTACAGCGCCACTTCCGCCCTTTAGCTTTTTCATTCAAGGCTGGCACCCTACCACTTCAGCCACAATGCCACTAGTAGCTTTTTGGTGATTAAGAAGAGATAAGGGAGAGGGGGGACCAAGATGGCGACGGGGCAGTAGGGAAACGCCACAGCTCTCTCCAACCAAAAAGAGAGTTCGAGTTCCAACGCTTAATCTCCCCAAGAGACTGACAACAACAAAAAGACAAACACTCAGAGAAAAACCAGAGGCGGAAAATAACAAAAAAAGAAAGTGAGGAAAAGAAGAATTTCAGAACAGAGAAAAGCGAAGACCCCTCCCCCAACCTTTACTGGCCGGGCGGCAGTGTGCCAAGCTGCCGGCCAGCCGGCCCGGCGGGCGCTGGCGGAGCCCCAGAGACACAGGGGGGCCGCTTGCAGATCACCAGGTACCTGTTTGCAGAACAGCTGATCGCCAGGAACAGAGAAACCGACCAGCCTGGAGTCTCCACGAGGATCCCACTCCCAGCCCTCACTCTCCACCGGAGCAGAGAGGCTCCATCCCGCCAAAGCCGCTCGGCACCAGCAGCTCTACAAAGGGACCTGTCGGCAGACCACCCGCCCCATCGCCATCGCAACGACCCCGCGGGGTCGCCCAGGCCCCAGAGGCACCGCGAAGACGCTGCCTGAGCATGAACACTTTTGGCCCGACAGCTTCGACAGAGGCAGAGACAGAAAAGAATCACACAGAGCCACCACCGCCCAACCCAGCCCGCAACCACCCCAACTGAACTCGGATTGCAACAACAACTGAAGACCTACACCACACAGAAACAACCAGCTCCAGGGTGAGTACCCCACAGGGGAAGTGTATCCCTCAAGGGAGACCAGAGCTGGAGGGAATCCCCAGACCCTGACCTAGACTCCCTACCCCAACACCCGGACCACAGGACCCACTAAAACTGGGAACTGTTTGAGGGCTCCACCAGCCCGTGGAGCACACTCAGCTGGCCAGGCTAGAGCAAGAGCACCCCTGGAAGGGAGCTTAAGTGCCCAAGCCAGGAACAGCGCCCCTGGGTCAAGACTACCAACAGTAGAAGAAATTTGAACTGTGTCCCCCAGGCTGTATAACCTAGGTGGTATACACATCAGCACAGGCCTAACGAGTGCGCTCCAGGCTGCATAACCTAGGTGGTACACACATCAGCACAGGCCTAACAAGCGCGCTCCAGGCTGGGGCCGGAACCAGGCCCGGGGATCCGGCGCCTGAACAACACAACCAACTCCTCCCAATTGAAGTAAAAAGCTGAGCATACGCCTCAACAGAGGGGAGAAAACCAGGAAACAACACTCCCCGGGAAGCACGCCTGTGACAACAAAAGACCTGGAGGCCCAGGACAAGAGAAGCCCAAACCCCACCAAAACTCCACCCATATACCCTAGACTGGGAATTGGGCAACACAGGCTGCCAGCACCTGATAGTAAGCAGGAGCTCAGACTGTTAAGGCGGCTCAGCAATAGAGTGATAGTCTTGGATGTATGAGGCCCTGGATCTGATTCCTCAGCATCACAAAAGCAAAAAGGGTCAGAAGTGGTGCTGTGGCTCAAATGGTAGGGTGCCAGCCTTGAGCTGAAAAGCTGAGGGACAGCACCCAAACCTAGAGTTCAAGCCCACAACCAGCCCAAAACAAACAAACAAAAACACATCAGGAGCCCATAGCAGACTCCATTATTTGGGAGAGTGCATCCAGAGCATCTGTTCTTCACAAGAGCACCCATAGGAGCAAACACAAGCAGTCTAGGCTGCTCAACCCTTCCAAAGGTGGGAACTGCCAGCAATCTACAGCAGAGAGCTGAGAATCCTAAGTAAGTCAGAATAGCAGCTGGAAATAGGCTCCCAACAGAACCCAGATCAGGCACAGACTCTCTCTACCAATACAGAATCAGTAACCAAGCTAAGACAGACACACCAAAACAAAATTGAAGAGCAGTCTCCTGAACCTCCATGCGAAAATCACAGAGAAAAATCACAAGGTTTACCACCACCCAGGACAGCAGGCTCACCTCAAAAGCCAGCAGCCACGCAGGGGAGAGCCCCAGTGGGAGCAAAGCAGGAATGGAAGACAAAAGCTACATCCAAGGGTTGCTGGAGGCAATGACTCAAGAAATAAAGCGAGAAATTGATCAGAAATTGAAAGAGCACAAGGATGAACTATCCAAAGAGATACAGGGTATCAAACAAGAGATGCATGCAAAAATAGAAGCTGCACAAACCTCAGTAAGAAGTGAGATAAACGCCAAATTAGAGGTAATGCATACCTCATTGAGAGGTGAGATCAGTACTCTGAGAACCAACATTGAATCCATAAAGGGATCCATTTCCTCCATGCAAACCACAATAGAAGCCACTGTCAACAGAGTGAATGAAATGGAAGGTAGAGTGTCAGATACAGAAGACAGAATACACCAACTGGACCAAAAAGTGACAGATATGGAAAAATCACTCAAATTAAACCAAAGGGATATTCAAGAGCAAGCAGATAATGCTAAAAAATTTAACCTTCGCATAATTGGAGTGGACGAAGGTGAGGAATTCCAGAGCAAGGGAATGCAACACCTATTTAACAATATAATCAATGAAAATTTTCCCCACCTCAAAAACGACCATCTTAACTACATCACAAAAGCTTATCGAACACCCAACAAGCAAGACCCCAGGAGAAACACTTCTAGACACATTATAGTAAAAATGATAGATCTGAATAATAAGGAAACAATCCTGCATGCAGCAAAAATGAAGAAGGAGCTATACTACAACGGGAAAAAAATAAGAATTACTGCAGATCTCTCCACACAAACAATGAATGCAAGAAAAGCCTGGGAAAGCACCATACGAGCCCTGAGAGCCAATAACTGCCAACCCAGACTGATCTACCCGGCAAAGCTAGCATTCACATTCGATGGAGAACTGAAAACTTAATAGCAAAGAAAAACTAAATGAATACATAAACATTAAGCCAGCATTACAAAGAATTCTAAGAGGGGGGACACAACCTGAAGAAAGCAACCAGGAACTGAGGCCTGCCCCAAACAGGCGTTACTCAAAGTCTAACTGAGCAAGCACAGGAGGAAAGGAAAGAAGAAAAACTTAGGAAAACGGAATGGCAGGGACAACAATGCATCTCTCTATACTTTCTCTTAATATAAATGGGCTGAATTCGCCAATTAAAAGAAAACGAACTGAGGACTGGATCAGAAAACAAGACCCATCCATCTGTTGCCTTCAGGAGACCCACCTCTCAGCCAAACATACAAACAAACTCAGAGTGAAGGGGTGGAAAAGGATCTACCAATCAAACGCCCCCAGTAAGAAAGCAGGTGTAGCTATCCTGATATCTGACAAAATAAACTTTTCATTAAAATCAGTACAGAAAGACAAGGACGGACACTACATATTAATAAAGGGAACAATCCAAGAGGAGGATATAACCATCATCAACTTATATGCCCCACATATTGGTGCACCCAGATATGTCAAACAAATGCTCTCAAACTTACAGAATAAAATAGATCCCAATACGATAATACTAGGAGACTTTAACACACCACTCTCACCAAAGGACAGGTCTACCAACCAGAGGATTGGCAAAGAAGCTACCGAATTAAGAGAGGCCATACTTCAAGCGGAATTAACTGACATCTACCGAGTATTTCACCCTAAAACAACACAGTACACATTCTTCTCAGCAGCTCACGGAACTTTCTCCAAAATAGACCATATCATAGTTCTTGCAAGGAACTTAAGCAAATACAAAGGGATCGACATAATCCCCTGTATCCTATCTGACCACAGTGGAATCAAGCTAGCTCTCAATAACAAAGCATACCGCAGAAATTTCTCTAATACATGGAAATTGAACAGCACACTCCTTAACAATGCCTGGATAACAGAAGAGATCAGAGAAGAAATAAAGCATTTCCTACAACTCAATGAAAATGAAAACACCTCACAAAGAAACTTGTGGGACACAGCAAAAGCAGTCCTGAGGGGCAAATTTATTGCCCTCAGTGCCCACATCGAGAATGGAGACAGACCAAGTAAATAATCTCATGTTGCAATTAAAACAGCTAGAAAAACAAGAAAAAATGGGACCTAAAGCTACTAGACGAAGCCAGATAACCAAATTAAAAGCAGAGATTAACCAATTAGAAAATCAGAAAACCATAACCAAAATAAACCAAACAAAAAGCTGGTTCTTTGAAAAAATAAACAAAATTGATGGCCCATTGGCTAGATTAATTAAAAAAAGAAGAGAGGAAACCCATATTAATAGGATTAGGGATGCCACGGGAAACATCACAACACGTACCCAAGATATCCAAACAATTCTAACAGACTACTTTCAAAAGCTATACTCTCTAAAGGAAGAAAATCAGGCAGAAATGGATGCATTTTTAGAGAAATACAAGTTGCCCAAACTGAGCAAAGAAGAAGTTAACCAATTAAATAAGCCAATATCCTATAAGGAGATACAGGAAGCTATCAAAAGTCTTCCAACAAAAAAAAGCCCAGGACCAGATGGATTCACAGCAGAATTCTATAAGACCTTTAAACAAGAACTAATACCCATACTCCTCAAGCTCTTCAGAGAAACAGAGGAGGGAGCTATCCCAAACTCATTCTACGAAGCCAATATCACACTCATTCCCAAACCAGGCAAAGACCCAACCAAAAAGGAGAATTACAGGCCAATCTCCTTGATGAACACAGATGCAAAGATCCTTAACAAGATTCTAGCTAACAGAATCCAGAAACACATAAAAAAAATAATTCACTATGACCAGGTAGGCTTCATCCCAGAGACACAGGGATGGTTTAACATACGTAAGTCAATAAATGTAATCCAACATATCAACAGAGCCAAGGTCAAGGATCACATGATTATCGCCACAGATGCAGAAAAGGCCTTTGACAAAATTCAACATTCATTCATGCTAAAAGCTCTGGAGAAAATAGGAATAGAAGGAACATTTCTAAAAACAATAAAAGCCATTTATGACAGACCAATAGCCAATATTATACTTAATGGGGAAAAGCTACAACCAATTCTCCTAAAATCAGGAACAAGGCAAGGATGCCCACTGTCTCCACTCCTCTTCAATATAGTCCTAGAACCCTTAGCCAGGGCAATAAGGCAAGAAAAAGACATTAAAGGGATCCGCATAGGGAAAGAAGAAGTTAAGCTATCCCTTTTTGCAGACGACATGATACTATACCTCCACGATCCCAAAAACTCCATCCCCAAACTCTTAGAAATCATAAATCACTTCGGCAAAATAGCAGGATACAAAATAAACCCACAAAAATCAGTTGCCTTCCTATACATTGATAATGTACAGGCAGAGAGGGAAATAAAGGGAGCAACCCCATTCACAATAACCTCCCGAAAAATAAAATATTTAGGAATTAACCTAACCAAAGATGTAAAAGAACTATTTAATGAGAACTATAAAAAGTTAAAGAAAGAAATTGCAGAAGACACTAGGAAATGGAAAGACCTCCCATGCTCTTGGATAGGCCGACTTAATATAGTAAAGATGGTAATACTTCCAAAACTAATGTACAAATTCAACGCAATTCCTATTAAAATCCCAATGACGTACATCACTGAAATACAGAAAACAGTCCAAAAATTCATATGGAACAACAAAAGACCTAGAATAGCCAAAACAATTCTAGGGGATAAAAACAATATGGGAGGGCTATCCATGCCGAATTTCAAACTCTACTACAGAGCTATAATAACAAAGACAGCATGGTACTGGCACAAAAACAGACCCGAAGACCAATGGAACAGAATAGAAGATCCAGAAATAAATCCACAGGCCTACAGCCAGCTGATATTCGACAAAGGAGCCAAAGACATACAATGGAAGAAACACAGCCTCTTCAACCGCTGGTGCTGGGAAAACTGGGCAGCCACATGCAGAAAACTAAAAGTGGACCCCAGCCTATCACCATGCACCAACATCAACTCAAAATGGATTAAAGACCTTAACATTAAACCTGAATCTCTGAAACTACTGCAGGACAGAGTAGGAGAGACACTTGAACTAATAGGCACAGGAAGGAACTTACTGAACAGAGTCCCAGGGTCACAACAAATTGGAGAGAGACTGGACAAATGGGACTACCTTAAAATAAAAAGCTTCTGCACAGATAAAGCTATCGCAACCAAGCTAGAAAGACAACCAACTAATTGGGAAAAAATATTTACCAGCAATATATCAGACAAGGGGTTAACATCCTGTATATACAGGGAACTCAAGAAACTAATCCCTCCCAAACCAAACAAACCAATTACTAAATGGGCAAGGGAACTAAAGAGGGACTTCTCAAATGAAGAAATAAAAATGGCAAAGAAACACATGAGGAAATGTTCATCATCCCTGGTGGTGAAGGAAATGCAAATAAAGACAACCCTGAGATACCACCTTACCCCAGTCAGAATGTCCCACATCCACAAATCAGCCAACGACAAATGCTGGAGGGGATGTGGAGAACGAGGAACGCTATTACACTGCTGGTGGGAATGTACACTCATACAACCACTTTGGAAAGCAGTCTGGAGGGTCCTTAGAAATCTAAAGATTGACCTCCCTTACGACCCAGTCATACCACTTCTAGGCATCTACCCTGAACAACAGGAACCAATATACAAGAACACGTGCACCTCCATGTTTATTGCAGCACTGTTCACAATAGCTAGGATATGGAAACAACCTAGATGCCCCACCACAGATGAATGGATCCAAAAATTGTGGTATCTATACACAATGGAATATTATGCAGCCATTAGAAATGACAAAATAATGGCATTTGCAGGGAAATGGATGGAGCTAGAAGGAATCATGTTGAGCGAGGTAAGCCAAGAACGAAGAGACAAACAGTATATGGTCTCCCTGATAAGTGGATGATAAATCCAAAATGTGAGGTGATATGACAAAACTAACAGGACTTAAGAAACAAAGAACTCCCACTCATCTGGTTGAACCACTACCAAATATCCCCATGCTGCTGATCACATATATGGTATATAACATGTGAGCACCGTTATATATTACAGACTGTGATAGACAATTTGCTCCAGGAAAGTTAGAATGAACTTGTGACTTTAAATGAGCATCATTATTCCACAACACTGTGAATTTCCGGAAATTAAGTAATCACTTAATCACAATTAAAAAAAAAAAAGAACCTTGGGGAAGGGAGGGAGGGAGGGGATGGTAGGGGGAAAACAATGGAGGGGGTAACAATGTTCAAGAGGACGTGTACTCATTACCTCACTCATGTAACTGTAACCCTCTATATAGTATCTTTACAATAAAAAAATTAAAAAAAAAAAAAAGTAGAGATAAGACTCATGGATTTTCCTGCCTGGGCTGGCTTTGAACCACAATCCTCAGATATCATCATCCTGAGTAGCTAGGATTACAGGCATGAGCCACCAGAGTGAGGTCAACATTGCAAGTTTTGGGAGAGTAGTAATGTCTCTTTCTTTTTTGAGGGGGGGGGGTTCGGTAGTGGGGCCAGAACTCTGGGCCTGGGCGCTGTCCCTCAGCTCTTCAGCTCAAGGCTAGAGCTCTACCACTTGAGCCACAGTGCCACCTCTGGCTTTTTTCTTTTTTGCTTATGTGGTACTGAATCGAACCCAGGGCCTCAGGCATGCAAGGCAAGCACTCTACCACTGAGCCACCTTCCCAACCCCAGTAATGTCTCTTTCAATGTTCAGTGCTATTTGCCCCCATGGTAATCCTGCCAATAGAGGGCACCCACATAGAGTACTTCAACCCTCATTCTGACACCACTATCAAATTTGAGTTTTTTGTTTTTTTTTTTTTTTTGGGTCCGGTTGTGGGGCCTGAACTCTGGGCCTGGGCACTGTCCCTCAGCTCTTCAGCTCAAGGCTAGCGCTCTACCACTTGAGCCACAGTACCACTTCCAGCTTTTTGCTTATGTGGTGCCGAGGAATCGAATCCAGGGCCTCATGCATGCAAGGTAAGCACTCTACCACTCAGCCACCTTCCCAGCCCCAAATTCAAGTTCTAAGATAATGACAACTGGCAAGTTTAGATTCAGCTAAATAATGGTTCACGAATGTGTGTGAAATAATGACATTTTTAGAGAAGAATTGGCCTTTGTTGGAAAAAAAATAAGAAGGAGGTCTGTCAATGAAAACTGATAGTTGAACTCCCCAAAAGAAGCAGAAAGTTAGAAGCAGTGGTGTGCTAAGAAAGAGACAAAGGATTTAGAACTTGCAGAAGATTGGAGTCTAACTGTTCCAGTTTAGCTTTTCATTATGCTTATATGGCAGAAAACCCATTCTGGGTTAAATTGAAGTCTCTCTAACTGTACACCTGTGTTTGCTGAAATTGGACTGAAGGGAGCAATGCTGACTGCTTCCACAGCTTCCAGGGGATATTTTCTGTGGCTGAGAAGTCACAGGATACTTTGCTAGTCCATTTACTTCCCTGTTCCTCTCAGTGACTACTTCATATCTCTCCTGTGTCTTCTTCCAGTCCACCGCTGCTTCTGGCTCTTTAAACAAGGAAGGCTTTTCACAGGCACTGTCACTACCTCGCTTGTCTCCTCCCTGTCCCCATTCTATTTCTTTGCCCCCTGTGCATCAAACTCTTCAGATACTGCTTTAAATCTGGTCCTCAGATTCTTTTGCGTTCACTCTAGTCAGGCTACTTTCTTTTTTTTCTTTCTTTTTTTGGGGACGGGGGGTGGTTGTGGCTTGATCTTCTGGGCCTGGGTGCTGTCCCTCAGCTCTTCAGCTCAAGGCTAGTGCTCTACCACTTGAGCCACAGCGACACTTCCGGCTTTTTTTTCCTTTTTGCTTATGTGGTGCTGAGGAATCGAACCCAGAGCCTCATGCATGCAAGGCAAGCACTCTACCACTGAGCCACCTTCCTAGCCCCTAGTCAGGCTACTTTCTTACCATCTCTTTTCCAAATAAACTATATGATGAATCCTTGACCTGAGATTCCTTTTCTGGGGACACCCAACTAAGGGAACATCCTTCCGTATTCTCTTGGGTTTCCAATTTGATCACTAGCTGCGCTTTTTGCTCCAATCACCGCTCTTCTCATCACCTATGACTTTGTGTATGTGGGGGGTAGGGGTCTTGGGCTTGAACTCAGGGCCTATTTACTATCTCTGAGCTTGTTTTACTCTAGCACTCTGTTAATTGAACCACAGCTCCACTTCCAGCTTTTTTTGGTGGTTAACTGGAGATCAGAGTCTCCTAGACCATGCCAGGGCTGGCTTCAAACCATGATTTTCAAATCTCAGTCTCAATGTAGCCAGGACTACAGATGTGAGCCACTGATGCCTGGTGTCTCTCACTTTTTCCTAGTCACTCATTTTTAACTACACTGACCTTCTTTTGTTGGTGTTTGAATAGTCCCAGCACATCCTTGCCTTTGAGTCTTTCTCTTTGTCCTCTTTGCCTTCAGCATTGTTTGTCTAGAAATCCTATATGGACAAAATCTTCACTTCCTTTAAGAGTTGGCTCACGTTTCATCTTCTCAAGAAGGTTTGATTATCTACCTAAAATATTCTACAATGGCTGTATAATATATTTATGATTTATTGCTTGTTTTATCTACCAGAATGTGAGCTACGTAAAGCAGTGATCTGTTCTGTTTATGAATGTATCCTAAGTATCTAGAACAATGCTTGCCAGTCAGTAAATACTGGATAAGTAGTTGTTAAATGAATGAATGGAAGAAATACTATCGTGTAAAAAATATATTTCAATATAAACCTTAGGTGGCATAATACTCATTGTAACATCTCACCTGTAATCTTTTTAAGTTCATCCATCAACATATTGAAACCAGTCTTCTTCTTATCTTTAAGAAAGACAGAAATAGAAACTGAAAATTCAATCATTTGAAAACATTTCCTGAGAATTTTATTTTTTTCATGCCATACCCTCATTAATAGGTAACTGTGCTCGACTATAATGTCCCTAATAAATGCAACATAAGAACAAAGTTTTAACTTCTCCCCATTCCTTCAGGAAAACCTATAACCTGTTAAGTTAGTCTTTTCAGAGGTTGGAAATGTTTTAGAGAATTAAAAAATTTTGCTGAAGAAGTACGTTTCTTCTATTTTGTTGATGCCATTCACCTTTTGGTTTATAGTCACATGTATGTCATGTGATCTGCTCAAAGATCAGTGCAATAGTGTGCATGTCTGGCCACTCTTGGGTTGCCAACACGATAATCATCAATGTTGATGTATTGGTTAAAGTTCACTTACAATGAAAGAACTTATTTTTCAGTGACCATTCTCAGTGGAATAACATTTTCATACAAAATATGGACTTAAAAGTTTCTTCAAGCCGGGTGCCAGTGGCTCATGCCTGTAATCCTAGCTACTCAGAAGGCTGAGATCTGAGGATCATGGTTCAAAGCTAGCCCAGGCAGGAAAGTCCATGGGACTCTTATTGCCAATAAACCACCAGAAAACTGGAAGTGACGCTGTGGCTTAAGTGGTAGAGCACTTGCTTTGAGCTGCAGAGCTCAGGGACAGCACCGAGACCCTGAATTCAAGCCTCATGACCGACCAAAATAATTTTTTTTTCTTCACTCAGTATTTCTCAAAGCCTACAGTGAAGGTCTTACATTTTCTTTTCTCCTTTTCATGTACTTTTTTTGTCTTGTTTTCATATTATTACTGGTCTCATGTCCAAAGGGGGTTTTATTATTAATTTTGTAATGCTCATTATATCTGTTTACTTACTTATTTATACTAGTCTATGTTATTAGTAAAAGGGGGTTACTATTATATTCATCATCATCATCATCATTATCATTTAAGCTTAAAATGATACTGCAAAGCACAGTGGTGGTTTTGTTTTTTTGTTTTTGTTTTTGCTGATCATGGGGCTTGAACTCTGGGCCTGGGCACTGTCCCTCAGCAATTCAGCTCAAGGCTAACGCTCTACCACTTGAGCCACAGTGCCACTTTCGGTTTTTCTGAGTGTTTTGTATGAGATAAGAGTCTCACAGACTTTTGTACCCGGGCTGGCTTTGAACCACAATCCTCAGATCTCAGCCTCCTGAGTAGCTAGGATTACAGGTGTGAGCCACCAGCGCCTGGCCAGTGTTTGGTTTTTTAAGCTTGGCTTATCTAACTCAACAGACTGATCTCCAGTTCTAACCGTTCTACCTTAAATAATTCCATTCTTATTTATGGATAAATTATACTCCACTGTATATCTACACTATATTTTATTTATCCATTTGTCATTTTTTTGGCACCTAAGCTGATTTCACAGTTTGACTACTATGAATAGTGCTGCAATAAACATGAGTACGCAAGTATCTCTCTGTTGGGTTGACTTTACTTCTTTGGATATATGCCCAAAAGTTATGACAGGGTCATAAGGTAGTTCTATTTTTAGTTTTCTTTTTCTCAGTCATGGGGCTTGAACTCAGGCCCTAGGTACTGTCCCTGAGCACTTCTGATCAAGGCTAGCACTGTACCACTTTGAGCCACAGCTCTACTTTTGGTTTTCTGATGGTTAATTGGAGATAAGAGTCTCATGGACTTTCCTGCCTGGGCTGGTTTGAACTGTGATCCTCAGCTCCCAGCCTTCTGAGTAGCTAGCTAGGATTATAGGTATGAGCCACTAGTGCCTGCATTAGGTTTTTTTGTTTGTTGGTTTTATATGGAATGCTTCACGAATTTGCGTGTCATCCTTGCACAGGGGCCATGCTAATCCTCTCTATATTGTTCCAATTTTATAATATATGTTGCCAAATCGGACATATGTTTGTTTGTTTTAAATGAACCTCCTTCCTGATTTCCACAGTGGCTGCACTAATGTACATTACCACTGTGTATGGTTTTTTTTTTTTTTCTTTTAACCAGAATCCTAACCAGCATTTTTTTTTTTTGGTTGTTTTAAGATGACTAGGGTGAAATGTCATTTCAGTGTCATTTTGATTTGATTTCTTTTATTATTAAGGATGTTGAACATTTCTTCATGTATTTATTAGGCATTTCTATTACTTCTGAGAATCGTCTGTCCAATTCACTTGCCCATTTACTGGATTACTTATTCTTTTGGTGTTTAGTTTTTTTTAAAGCTGTTTATATATTCTGAACATTAATCCTTTATCAAATGAATACCTAGCCAAGAGTTTCTTCTGTAGTTTATCTACTGATTCTGGTAATAGATGTATTAGAACCTTCTTAATTTAAGGCATTCCCATTTGTCCATTGTTGTTCTTATTTCCTGTCATATCTAGAGTTTTACTAGGGATTACATATATTTTCAAAACTCTCACTGTCAAGAGGTAGATGGCTCTTCAGTGCCTTGATTTCTTTCTCCTTGAGGTTAATTCCCATATTTTTAACAAAATTTTCCACTTTATATAAAGACACCTTTATCCCTGAGGAAAGAAAGGAATGGATGTTAGCAATGTCTGTAATGATATACATTATTATTTCTAAGCACAAATACTATATAGAGAATGAAAAACAAAGAAGAATTTAGCTATTAAAGTAAACATGGTTTGGAATATAAACATGGTTTGGGGTGTAACTTTTAAACTTTAGGAATTTGGAATTCCTAAATTACTCTTCATAAGAAGTTTGGGGTTTCTGGTAAGTCATGGCAAAGACTGAGATAAACCTTTTATAAACGTCCATACATAATAGAATTTAAAGACTGCTAAATTAATGGAAACATTTGAAATCGAATTTATTTTTTAAATTGATACATAAAACATAATATTGTACATATTAATGGGGTAGTATAATATTTTGATGCATGTATACATTTTGTAATTTTGTTGTTGTTCTTGTGAGACTGGGAATCAAACTCAGTATCTAGTGTTTTGCTCATTGGCTATCACTCTTCCAACTGACCCATGCCTCTTAACTCTCATTTTGTAATATTTAAGTCAGGTTAAACATATCTCTTCAAACATTTGCCATCTCTATGGTTTGAACTTTCAAAATAGTTTTTTTCTAGACTTTCTGAAACATACAACTTGATGTTAGTGGTGTGACTCAATTGGTAAAATACTTGCCTGGCAAGCATAAGGCCCTAAGTTCAAAACCCAGTATAGCCACAAAGTCAAAATGCAAACAACAGCTTTTTGGCATGTACAATTTATGACTATATTTATACTTACGTAATGTACAATAGCACATCAGATCTACTTGTTCCTATCTAATTGTGACTTAGTACAAATTGACCAACCTTTCCTCATTCTTCCTTCTCTCTCTTTCCTTTGCCTCTGAAACCAGCATTCTACTTTCAACTCTACGAGATCAACTATTTTAGATTCACACATAAGACAGATCCTGTGGTATTTATCTTTTGGCACCTTTATTTCAGTTGACATAATGCTTTTCAACTTCATTTCTGTTGTTTTAAATGATAGAATTTCATTCTTTTTTATGGCTAAATAGTATTCTATTCTGTATACATACTATATTATTTTTCCATTCATAAGCTGATCACATTTAGATTGTTTCCATTTTTCATTGTTGTAAATAGTTAAAAACGTTTCTAGTTACTAAGTCTAGAAATTCAACATCAGTATGATTTGAAATGTGTCTAGTATTCTGAATGCTAAAAAGTGACAATTCTAATGTACAACCTTATCTTGGAATCACTGATTTTTGGGTCTACTGTAATTAAATTGTGGGTCTATTTTAATTAACCAGTACATTGCTGAGTGTAGTGTGCCCTAAAATCATGTAAGAATAAAAATTAAATTAGGCAGTGGGGACAGCAAGATTAACAATATGAAAACTCTGAAGTAGAGTTTGTGAAAATGACAGCACAGCTTAAGGACCTGTTTTACCTGCAGAGAAAAGAAACAGTAAGCTTTTCATTCACCTTTGAGACTTTCCAGTTCCTTCATCAGTCTGTTCTTATAGACCCTTCCTTTGGCTGTAAGAGAAAGTTCAAGTCTCAGGCAATAATGCAGATATTTAAAGTAGCATAAGCACATAATTCAAAAAGCAGACTTTTACATATTTTACTCTAGATACTAATAGTTTTATTTTCTGCTCTGAACCATTTTGGTGATGGGGCATAAAATGTCTTAAACCCAGAGTTTCCTATGTTGAATCTCTCTTGAAGGTTACCATAGTTATTTTTAAATGCTCACCATCAGTTGGCAGATTATTTAGCAGTTGTATGATTTTGTCTTCTTTGAGTGTTATCCCTATGTTTTCCAGAAAATCTTCCATGTTATCAGTGTCAATTTTCTCACCTTGAAAAAGCAAGAAATAGGAATTGCTTAAAATTTGAAGAATGATGATGTGAAAAATGACTGTAGCATCATTTGTGGATTAAATGTTAATGAAGTAAACTTGACAGAAATGCAAACTATCACAAAGATAAGCTTTTTGATTAAAACACACCCCAAGATCATAGTTTCATTCTCTATTGTTTTCTTTGTGTGGACAATTAGGACTTGCTTCATAACTGCTGTTCCTAACTCTGCTCTTGCATACATACATCCTCTACATAGCCATGTAGCTGCTATACTATTCATCCTAGTTTGTAAATCTATCACAACAGTCTCCTGCTTACAATCTTAGAATGACTCTGCACTCTACACAGTATAAAACTCATATTTCTTCATTTGGTATTCAAGGCCCTCCATGATTTGTTCCCTGGATTAGTTCCCTGTTGTTATAACAAATTACCATATACTTATTTGGTAGCTTAAAACAATACAGATTTTTTTCTCCTATAGTTTGGGACCTTAGAAGTCTAAATTATTTGGGTAGAAGTCAAAGAATTAGCAGGATTTCCTTCAGAAAGCTCCAGGAGCATCCAGTCGATTGCTTTTCTACCTTTAGCTTATACACCTTCTTGCATCTTCCAAGCCAACACGTGCATCATCTTTCATTTGTTCCATTGTCTTTTGCTCTTTCTGTCATTCTATCTCTCTCCCTGCCTCTCTCTTTTAAGGATACTTGGGATTATATTTACAACCAATCTGGAAAGGCTAGGGTAATCTTCCCTCCTCAGGATCCCTAATCATATCCCCAGTCACTTGCCATATAAGGGAATGTTTACAGCTTCTGAGGATTGAGGCCAGCCCATCTACATTCCCCCTTCTCCACTTCTTGAAGTTTATTCCTTACCAGAATCATGCTAGTTCACATCAGAGTACAACTCTGGTTTCATGCTTCAGGACTAATTATTTCTTCTTCATTAATTTCCACATTGCTTCCCATCTTGACCTTTTCATACATTTTTCTTTCTCTCATTTTTCTTGCCCATTTACTCTGTGTGGTAAGGATCAGCTCATTGATTTTGTGTATGCTACTCTAAGAAATCATTTTGCAATTCTTCTGGTACCAGTGACCATTTCATTTATTTGTTAGTTTCATATTTTTTGTTTTGTTCTTTTTAGATACTGGGACTTAGAGACAGGGCTTGGGCACTTTTCCTTAGTGCTTTATTTTTGCTCAGGACTAGCAGTCTACCTCCTGAGCCACACTATCTGGCTTTTTGCTGGTTAATTGGAGGTAAGAATCTTACAGACTTTCCTGCCAGTGCTGGTTCTGAACTACAGTCTTCAGATCTCAGGTTCCTGAATAGTTAGGGTTACAGGCATGAGCCACTGGTGCCCAGGTTCCTTTTTATTTTAATATTTTTTATAACATGGCATCAATTTCTCCCCATTACATAAGACCCAATAACATAAACCTTCTAGAAGTTTAGATTTTTTGCTCCATAGTTAGGATATAGTAGATACTCAATATAAGTTAGTAAAAATATAACCTACCTGTAAAAATAGCCCCTTCATCCAGTACCATACCCATGTCAACTGTTCCATCATCTGTAAAACAGAATTTTATTAATAAAGATGATAATAGAAATTGGAAAAGTATATTTTAAAGTTATATCTTGAGGCAAAACAAAATTCAGCAATTTCTTTGTTATTTAATGCAGAATTCTATCCTGTTTTCATCTCAATCGGAAAATGTGGAAAGGCAAATTTTATATTATAAAAAGGAAACTTCACGTTTTTTTGTTTTTGGTCAGAAGTGGGGCTTGAACTCTGGGCCTGGGTTCTTTCTGAGTGGTTTATTGAGATAAGAGTCTCACATACTTTCCTGCCTGGGTTGGCTTTGAACTGTGATCCTCAGATTTCAGCCTCCTGAGTAGCTAGGATTACAGGCATAAGCCACTGACACTTGATGAAACTTCACATTTTAATACCATTTTTATACAATTTAGATAGTAAACTCTACTTTGTAGATTACAGGGCTGATGCTGAGATACTTTCATATCTGGAGTAACTCTTATTGATTATAAATCTGGCAAGCAACTTAATGGAGCAAATGCTCTCATACAGAAGATTTAATTTGGGGCAATAATGAAGGTTAGTTCTATACTCAGTCCAGCAATAGCACTTCACTATGGTGGCTGTTCTTCCACTAACTATATTTAATAGGAAACAAAGAGCTAGATCAACCTAATTGAACTTTAATAATATTTAAAACATATTTTAAAATCTGTATTATCTTTTAGGCTCATATTGAGGCCTGAACTCAGGGCCAGGGCACAAAAGGTAGCAATTATTTTCTTTGTAACAGAGGAAATAAGTTCCAGAGGTGTTAACTTGGCCAACTGACCCAGCTAGGAATTTTCAGAGCTGAGATTTGGCTGATACTAAATTCCAGTTTCTTTCCAAAAATAATGTATAATCAGCAGAACCATTGGAATGACTCAAAATTTTCTGATGTTTTTCAAAGATGGCTATTGTTTTAGAAAGTTTTCATATTGAATGGTTATAGAGACCACTATTACAAAACCATATTAATATGTGCTAGATATTATTGGAGTTAAAAGTGAGTTACTTTGGGAATTATTACTTTTCTTTATTTTGAACTCACTTCCAGTACAATAGGACTACAGGTATGATTCACTGGCGTCTACTCTTCATGAGTTCTTTAATTGGCTATGGTATGACTGATGATTTTTTCATCAAGACAGAACATCCTCAGATTTTTTCCCTATTTTTCATAAAATAAACCACCATATCCTCTATGTTTTAAGTTAAGTTTAATATTAAATTTTATCTTACTAAATTTTTTTGAGACAGGGCCTTACTAGATAGCCTAGGCTCATTTCAAACTCACTGAGCAGCCACAAACATGTAGCCAACTGACCTCACACTTGAGATCCTCTTGCCTCAGCCTCCTCAAGTCTAGTATTCAGGCATGTATCCCTATGCCTAACTTACTAATCTTAATAAATGAGTTCTAATCCTAAAATATTTTCCAAATCAGTCTCTTGTCCATCATTAAGTTTACCTCCATTTCCCAGGCTCTCCTCATCAATAGGACAAAGGAAAATTGAACAATATTGATCAGTCATAAAATATTTGATATTTGTCAGGATAGACCATCTGCTAGGCTACAAAACAAGTCTCACTCAGTTCAAAAGAATTGAAAAAGCAAAATATGTTCTCTGATCATAAAGGGATTAATGAAAAATCAACAAGGGAAATTTGCAAAAAATCCATAAATTTATAGAAATTAAATGACACATTTCTAAATAATCAAGAAAAAAATCATAGGATACTAGAAACTATTTTGAGCTGAATGAAATGCAAACAATATAACTAAAATTTTGAAATGCAGCTAAAGCAGCAATAAGAGGAAAATTCATAGCTGTGAATACTTAGAAAAGAAGATATTAAATTAGTGTCAGTTCATTTTAAGAATGTGGAGGGCTATGGTGTGGGGCCTGTAGTTCAGTGACAAACTTCTTCCTAGCATGGGCCCCTGCGTTTGATCCATGGTATCCCCTCTCCTCCAAAGAAGAATCTAGAATCCAGATAAAAAAGAATAACTAAACCTAAAAGTATGCTGAAATAATTGTTAATCTAATGAAGACTAGAGTAGATCAGCACAGTGACATGTGCTTATTGCCACCCAGCTACTAGTGTGGTTGAGGCTATGAAGGTCCAACAAAGTGAGAGTCTACCTTAGAGAAAAATTAGAGCTAAAAATCAATAAAATGGAAGCAGAAAATTAATTGGAAAGACTAGTGTTGGGTGCAAAGATCATTCAAAGTGATGAACATTATTTGACAAACAACAACAAAAAATACCAAAGAGGAAGAGACTGGAGATGTGACTCAAGGAGTAGAGGGCATGCCTAGCAAGCTTGAGCCTTGAGTTAAGTTTCCAGTACTGAGAAACCATCCATCATCTACCCACCCACCCATCCATCCATATATCCATCCATCCGTCTACCCACCTACCCACCCATTAATCCATCCATCCATCCATGAGTGAGAATATTCCTATTAACTCTACACAAATTTAAAGAATTATAGAGGAATATAACAAACAACTGTTTCCAACATAATTTAGATGAAGTTGTAAGGCACAGCTTACTGAAATTGACTCAAGAAAATCAAGGCTAAACCTTGTAACTTGGTTTCAGGTCCTTCCAGTCTTTTTCCCCCCAAGCTTTTTCTTGCTACTTTTATAACATGAAGCAGATACTCTAGCCACCAAGAAATATTTCCTGCTTCCAAGATTTTGTATGAATTTATGGTTTTATTTGCATTATTTTCATTATCTGGAATGCCTTGGATCCCCTTTCTAGAAAACTCAGTTCTTTGTTTTTAGTATCTCATATGTATATGTGTGTGTGTGTGTGTGTGTGTGTATACACATATTTATGTACATATGTATATATATTTTATGTATATATATATATAGAGAGAGTACTATTACGTAGTTTGATAATGACCCATCAGCAGTTAAGACTCTTTAGAGATCAGAGACCCTGTTATCCTGTTTTTATATTTTAATAGTTTATGTATATTAGCACCCAATAAAGTTCATTGCATGAGTTGATAAATTATTGACGGTTGGACACTTAGGTTTAACTTTTAAATGTTTCTTCAGACTCCAAATCTACTCTCAGAAATTCCTTTATATGAATCCAAAGGAACAACTCACCATCAATAGGCAGGTTGCTTTTCAGGTCTTCGTATTCATCATTGTCAAGGTCAAACCCCATATTTTCCATGAAACTTCTTAGCTTATGAATGTCAAGCTTTATTTCTTACGAAAAAGAGGATGGGAAATAGAGAAGCAAGTAATATTGACAAACATGTGCATGCATGAATTTAAGAGTAAACCAGCAAAAGAACAATAAAGTTGTTTAAGTAAAAGGAGCAGACATGACAGAAACTGTTCTCTCAGTTTTTGTAGCTCTTATGAGACATTTATAAGAAAAGAGAGTAAGTAGGGCTGGTGAATTCTGGTAAGAAACTGCATTTATAATTACACTAATAAAGGGTTACAGTGAAAGTGATAATTTCTTCAAAGGTAGCTATGTTCAAGGTAGTAAATGATCAGACAAAAACCACTTAATAAATACGTTAACAGACAAATTTGCCATCACTGAAAATATGTGTGGTTTTTAAATAGTAAAAAGAAAATCTCATTTACCTGATTGCTCTTTTCTTGGGAGAAATTTCAGGCTTTCCAGAAATTTTTGCTTATGCAACTTTCCAGCAGCTGCAAGATAAGGCAGAGTATAGTTAGTAATTGGTAAGGAAGAATACTGAAACCCAAGAATTTCAGACCTCATATTTTTACATATAGTTTTAGACAAATAGAAAAAAGATGGTGGTCGTTGTCCTCCTCTTCTTCCTCCTCCTCCTCCTCTTCCTCCTCCTCCTCTTCTTCTTCTTCCTCCTTCCTCTTCATCAACTTTCACTAAGTGAGTGACTACTTCACTTACTTACCATCAATTGGTAGACTTTTCATCAAAACATGGTTGGCTTTCAGGCAGAGTCTTAACCCTATATTTTTAAGAATATTTTCCACATCAGCAAAGTCAATTTCTTCTCCTTAGAAAAGAAAATGGTAGTAAAATGGTCAGATTCCAACATAAATAATAAAAAATAAGTTTAAATAATAATAGACAATAAATAATAAATAAATAATAAAAACCAACCATGTATATGAAAATAAAAAGCAAAAGAAACCTTGAGTATTGTCTATATGGAACCAGAAAGATGACTTAGAAATATAGCTTCTTTCTGGTAAAAGGGAGCCCCTCCAGCTTGGGGAAAATAAAACAGAGCATACAGAAAGTTTCTACAACAGACTTCTAAGTATGCAATGGACATTATTCTGCCAGTGTGTATGTAATGTTTGTTCTACTCTTTAATTTTTGCCTGAATTATGACATTGTTTACAAATGTTATATGTGTAATTTTCCTTGTCATTTTTCATTAAAACAAAAATTATGTCACTGAAAAACTCCATAGAAGATAAGTCTTGTTACTTAGGCATTACACTTTGGCCTTTTAAATAAGATGTAGGTAAGGACTGAATATAAGGACAAGTAGGATTTATTTTGTAAAGTATGTCTCTTTAGTTGCATATAATTACCAGTGATATTAGGATTAAGACATCATGGAAAGGATAACAGAAATATTAAAAAAACTTCTGTTATATATTGAGATCATTTATTTTGCTTTTTCATAATTTCCCACTCACCTAAAAAATTATAGACTTCACTCACAAGTAACTTCATTTTAACTCTTCTTTCTTCTACAATACAAGATAAAAATTAGATATTGTCTTGCTGTAGAACAAATTATGTTCATATACTGAGCCCTTAAAACCTCTGTGATTGTATTCAGAGAGTAGGATCTTTAGAAGATAAAGGTAAACAAAGAAATAAGGGTTGGATGTAATATGATGAAACCGTGCTTTGTAAGAGGAAAATTACCTGGGTATTGAACCCAGGTTCTTGCACTTGCTAGGCAAGTGGTCTACCACTGAGCTATACTTCTTGCCATTATGTATGTATGTATGTATGTATGTATGTATGTATGTATGTATGTATGTATGTATGTATGTATGTATGCATGCATGCATGCATGAATGTATGTGTGTGTGTGTATGTATGTATGTGTTTGGTGGTCCTGGGAATTAAAATCAGGGCCTTGAGCTTACTAGACAGGTGCCTAATAAGGTGTCTTTAAGTCGTGATACAAAGGGATTTCATGTCAGTTTATGAGCACAATGCATGCTGATAAATGTCACCCTTTCATAAAGAACCCATACTTAAAAAATTATTGTAAAGATACTGTACAGAGGGGTTACATTTACATGAATAAGGCAATGAGTACATTACTTGTCGATCTCTGTTACCCCTTCCCTTTTTGTTGTCCCATTATTCCTTCTCTCCCCCACCTTCCCCTCTCTTCTCCACCCTACCTCATCCTCCGCGCAGCGTCGTAAAGTTCGTTTCCAATATACTGTAGTGTGGGTCTCATTGTTACAATGAGTCATCCTGTGTCCTTGTTTCACCATTTTGTTATTCCCCTTCCCCAACCCAGATTAGACAAATGTATATATAAGATTTAAGGTACCAAAATCAAGTACAGTGACAACAGGGGATATACCATACGGGGAAGAATATACAAAGGAAACAAAAAAAAATCACCTAGTACATTTAAAACAACAACAATAAAGACAGAACTCTTGTGTCCATATCTTGGGGTTGATTTCACTTAGCATCAACTTATATGATCATATGTACATAGCATTTGAGGTTTTCAGCTCATCTGATAAGATTATCCTATACATATACTAATTATTGCAAATAAGGGAAACCATGGGGCCTAAATTTCTTTGGGACTGGCTTACTTCACTTAATATGATTTTTTTCAAGTCTTTCCATTTCCTAACAAATGGGGTGGTGCCATTCTTTTTGATGGAAGCATAGAATTCCATTGTGTGTGTGTGTGTGTGTGTGTGTGTATATATATATATATATACACACACACACAATGGAATTCTCTCTCTCTCTCTCTATATATATATATATACACTGTGGTATATATACTGTGGTATATATATATATATATATATATATATATATATAGATAGATAGATAGATAGATAGATAGATAGATAGATAGATAGATAGATAGATAACATTTTCTTGATCCACTCACCTACTGAGGGCATCTGGGTTGGTTCCATATCTTAGCTATGGTGAATAATGCTGAGATAAACATAGTTTTTTGATTTGCATTTCTTTTATGGCCAGAGAAGTTGAGCATTTTTCTTCATGTGTCTATTGGCCATTCTTATTTCCTCTTCAGAGAAGTCTCTCTTTTAAGTCTTTGGCCCACTTGTTGATGGGGTGGTTGTTTCTTTGAGGATTTGTTTTTGGAGAATTTAATTTTTTGGGTTCTAAGTATATTTTAGATATGAGGCTTTTGTCTATTGTATAGCTATTGAAGATCTTCTTCCAGTCCATGGGCTTTCTATTAATCTTACTAGCTATGTCTTTGCCATGCAGAAATTCTGCAATTTCGTGCAATCCCATTTGTCCAACGTTTCTATGATTTCTAACACTTTATTTTTGATTTTGGCTTTTTGATAGGATCTCACTACCATTGCCCAGGTTAGTTCGTAACTTGCAATTCTCCTGTTTCTACATTCTGAGTAACTCAGATTGTAGACATGAACTTCTCCTGGCTTCACATAGTTTTTTTCCTCTCCCTCCAAAAGAGAAACTGTGTATACATTAATCTCAACACTGATCATGATTTCATTTTGGTATTCTCTAGCAGGGGAACTCTGGTAGCAGCAAAATAAGCATATATTTTATCTAAAATTAAGTGATATTAATGATCTCTAAATTTATATTAGTATTATTTTAATCCCAATAACAGAAAAATATTAAGATAAATATTGAGATAATATTTTTTCCATTCTTTAGACTTGAGTCTTTGTGTACTGCTAAGTTTTAGCATGAAATTGATAACTATAGTTGAGATTATTCTACAGAGATATAAAATTTTTCTTAGCTGGGCATAGGTGGTTAGTCCTGGAGGAACCAGGCTCAGAGTTCAAGGCCCAGGACTGGACAAAAAAATTTCTGACAGGCACCGTATTTTGAAATACCTTCAATTGGCAGGTTTTTACATATTTCCTCAATTTCTTCATCTTCCAGGAAGAATCCCAAATGTTCAAGAGCATCATCTATTCTATCAACATGGACCTTTCCTTCTGAAGAAAGGAGGAAATAAAAACAAAAGAATTATGTATTTATTTCTGAAAGGGGAAAATAAATCAGCTAGGGATTAAAAAGAAAAAAAATATTCTTCCTTCTCAGTGCTCTAGGCAGCACTGATATAGTAGTATATAGGATTAATTTACCCAGAAGAGAGAGATGAATTACATTTCTTTCAGGGGATGAAAAATTTCTTACCAGTAAGATTTAAATCTGCTACAGTGACAACACAGTATAGGCAATTATGCCAAGTATGAACAAACAAGAATTCTATCACATAAAGATCATAATTACATAGAGAATTTTCATGCCTATGGGATGAAGAAGGTAATCATTGAAAATATGTGAGGTTTTCGACAAGTAAAAGCAAAAGTTGAGGATCTTGGGTCTGTCTATCTCAGCATGCTTTCACTTACCTCCAAATGTCTTCACACCATCCATCAATCTATTTTTATACACCCTTTTGTTTTCTGTAAGATATAATGGTCAGTTTAATTCATGCAGAAGTAGCCAGTTTTGTTAGTTATGAGCTTTTGTAAATTGTCTTAGTTACAATTTAAAAACATATGAAAGGAAATTAATATGATTCTCAAGGTTCACTGTTCCTTCTCTGGCATCTGATATACTGTAAGTAGAATGTACTATAACTTGTTAAAACATAGAGGTTTACTTTCCTTTCTAAAACTATGATTACATCTTTTCTGTCTTTGGCTTTAGGCTTGTTACAGATACTGAATACATCATTTAAAAATACTTATCTATAATAGCAATACTCCAAAAGAGTTTTACCTCCCAATTTATGATGCAAATGCTGAGGACCAGACATTTATGATATAAATGCTAAGGATAAGATATTTTATATCAGAATTATCTCTTTCTTGCTTTAATTTTTAATATAATGTTGAACAGTCATACTTCTAGAACTTTATTCACAGAACTCATAAGCCCAAAGTTCTCTGAAATTGATTGTTTTGTCTTAAAATGCTTACCATCCATTGGTATTGTCTCCAGTAGTGCCTGGTTTTCACTATTTGTTAACTCGATGCCTATATTTTCAAGGAAATTTTGTGTGTCACTGGCATTAATCTTAATACCTTCAAAAAAGAAAGGAAGCATGATAAGTGAACATTTTCATAAATACCGACTTTACATTAAAGAAATAATAAAAGCGACTGCAGAAAATTTCTGCAAAATAATTGTAGAAAAACAAAGGCTCATTGGGGCCTATCTTGTTGTGAAGGAGCTAAAAACTAGAGCATGATTCCTATAAGCCTGGTCAGAAGAACACTTGAGTGAGAAGAGGCAAGGTGATAAAGTTGAAACATGGAGTCCTTTCCTGAGTCTTCCCAAGTCTGAAACAAATTATCAGGTGTCTGGCCACAGGGAGAGACAGGAGAAGGGTAGAAAGGCATGAGAGTGCATAGCAGAACAAAAGACAGTAAGAGATCATGTAAAATCCAGAAACTTCAGATTTGTCAAAGAAACAAATGAACCCTAAGGAAGGGGGAGAATTCCCTTAGCAGAGTTTTAAGAAAAAGAGGGAAGGAAAGTTTTGGTAAGCCCTACAGACACACAATCTGGAACCTACAAAACTATAAGATGTGAGATCTGTGAATTGCCAGAAAAATAGATGCAAGAGAAACACGCCTTCCCTTCCCACATATAATATGGCTTGCTCACTGGCTATGAAGGGGAATTAGACTAAGAGAGGTCTTACACTTAAGTTTTTCATTCTGGGAGAAAAGAAACCTTGCATTTATACTTCTAAGACACAAAGGCCAACCCTTCTCCTCTGGCTAATTTAATGAACACCCTTATAATCACTGTGGGCCCAGGAACTGGTTGTGACTTGGGTATAGATTTGCAGAGACTGGTCTCCCTGATTGGCAGGCAACTCTGCAGAGGGAAGTTGGGAACTACAGATGATCTCTGGGGAGGGAAATCAGGTTGGTCTATGTGAATATAAGTAACTGCCACCTGAGATTGCTATATCCTACAAAATTATCCTTTAAAATGGAGAAATAGAACTTCCCCAGGTAAGCACAAACCAAAGCAATTAATGACTACTAAGCCAGCATTGCAGAAGATACTTCAAGAAATCCTCTATACAGATGAGAAAGAAAGATTCACAAGGGTTTGGAAAAGCACAAATTTATAAGAAGAATAGATGAACAAATGAGAATTGGGTGAGAATTGGGAGAGAATCAGTTATGTTCAATGTAGTAAACCAGCAAATCCCTAAAATCAGTAAGTGAGAAAAAAGAATAAAGAATACTCAAATCAACCAGGAAAAAAAAAGAAAAATTGTGTAACCTACCTCTCAATATCATCCCTAAATCTAGCCAGCCTTAACTCTCTAATTGAAGGCTGTAGACTCACTGACCAGATTAAAAAACAGACTCATTTTTTTTGTTATCTTCAAGAGACATACCTCACTGACAAAGGCACACAGAAACAAAGTATAGAAAATGACACACCTAAATAAATTCTGATAAAGTAGTCTTCAAGTGAAAATTAGCCACAGAGATATAGAAAGTCATTATGTAGTAATAAATGGAAGAGTATATCAGGAAGATATAATAATTATAAATAAAATGCACCAAGTGTTGGTGTACCCATTTTTATATAACAAACACTGCTTGACATATAGAAGCAGATATGTTGATATAACCTAATCATGTTGACAGTTTTCATAACCTACTGTCATCAGCAGATAGATTATCCAGGGAAATGGACTGAAACTCAATGACACCATAGAACAAATGGACAAACAACTGTCTACAGAATCCACCATATACAGAATGTGGGGAAAACATTCTCAGCAGCCCATAAAAATATCTACAAAACAGATCACAGACTATAAAATGAATCGAGAAGTATAAAAATTGAAATAATTCCTTGAATAGTAACAGATCAGAATCAAAACTAAAAATAATCAATAGCAAGAGAAAGTACAAAAAATATATGAGTGAGCAATGCACTTCAGAATGATCAGTGGATGGTTGGAAACATTTGGGAATATGGTGGAGGTAAAGAGGCTAAAAATTTCCCTGAATCAAATGAAAGTGAAAATATCACTTAACAGAGTACAGGATATAGTAAAGGTGGTTCTAAGGGGAAAATTTATAGTTATCCAATATTAAAAAAAACCCAGAGATCCACAACCTAATGATTTAACCTCAAAGTCTTATGGGTACAAGAGCAAACCAATTGGTAGAAGGCAAGAAATAATAAAGATCAGAAGTGAAATTAATGAAATGGAAATCAATATAATGTATCAATGAAACTAAATTGGTTCTTTGAAAAGATAAATCAGATTTGCAAGCCCTATCCAATGTAACAAATTCAGAGAAAAGACTCAAATCAATAAAATTAGACGTGAAAAAGGGAGTATTATAACAGATAACACTGAAATCCAGAGTACTATTTGAGCATATTCTAAAAAAATTATACTACAACAAATTGGAAAACCTAAAAGGAATGTCTAGATACATATTACTTACCACATATTAATCAAGAGGGCATAAAAGAACAAATATATATAAAAATCAAAAGACTGATAACTCTCAACAAAGAAAAACTATAAGGTCAGACAGATTAACTACTGACATATACCAGATAGTTAAAGACACCAATGTTGCTCCAACTATTACCTAATAGAGACTACTTCCAAACTCATTCTTTGAAGCCAGTGTTACTTTGATACTAAAACTGGTTAAGGGCACAGCAAAAAAGAAAATTATAGGTCATCTTCATTGATGAATATAGATGCAAAAATGCTCCACAAAATACCTGCCAGTTAAATTTAACATGTGAAAAGATCATGTAACACGAAGTTGGTTTCACATCAGAAATGAGAGGATTGATTAATATATGCAAATCAACAAATAGAGAAAAAAAACAAAAAAGAGAACAACCTAATTGAAGGTAGGCAAAGGACTTGAATATATATTTCCCCAATGAAACCATAAAAATGAACAACAGGTAATGAACATGTGTTCAACATCACTAATCATCAGGAAAATACAGTTCAAAATCCTCTCACATTTGATAGGATGGCCTTTATTAAAAAGACAAGAGAGAGCAATGTTGGTGACAGTGAAGAAAAAAGAGAAACCTTATATTTTGTTGAGGGTATTTTAATGGATAAAATTAGTGTAGAAAATGTGTAAGTTCCTAAAGAAACTAAAGAAATATGCCATTTGGAAACAAATAAAAAATAATAATACTGTCAAAGATAGAAAGAAAAAGAAATCCTTATTCATCATTGGTAAGAATATAAATTAGTGTGGTTGCTATGGAAATCTGTAGAGCAGTTCCTAAAAAAATTAAAAGTAAAAACTACTATATGATCCTCTTATTCTACTTCTGAATATACTCTGAAGAATTAAAGTGAACTTACTGTGGAGGCATCTATATATTGTGTTTGTTTCTACACAGTTGACAGTGGAAGAATGGAGAAAACAAAAACCATACACAATGGAGTTTTATTCAACCATAAGAATGAAAATGTTCACTTTTGGGAAAATGGATGGAACTGGAGATCATCATGTTAAGTAGAGAAAGTCAGTCCCACAAGGCAAATATTGCATGGTTTCTCTCAAATTTGGAAGTTATGGGAAAAAAGAACATGGAAGTAAAAGAGAGATTACAAATGTATAAGAGGAAAAGGGGTAGTGAAATATGACCTAAGTACATGAAATACACATGAAAATATCATAAGAAAGCACATTAGTTTGCACATGAATACATGCTGAAGAAACAACAATTATTTATGCTCTCAAAACTACAGGGACAAGACATCAGCTTATATTAAAATATATTTCTTTAAAATTGATACTTATAGCCAGAGGCCATGACTTATGTTGTAATCTTACCTAGTCAGGAGGTTGAGATCTAAGGATTATGGTTCAAAGCCAGCCAAGCAGAAAAGTCCATGAGACACTTATCTCTAGTTAACTACCAAAAAGCCAGAAGTGGAGCTGTGGCTCAAGTGATAGAATGCCAGTCTTGAACAAAAAAGCTTAGAGACAGTGCCCAGATTCTGAGTTCAAGCCCAACTACCAACACAAAAAACAACCATCCCCCCAACCAGTACTTATTTAAAAGCTAGATAATAACAAACCCAACTGTATTCTTAAAAAAAATCATGATTACATTGGTAAAACACTTGTGTGGTATTTATGGAATAGTGGGATAAACAATTTAATATATATACACACATATATAACAAAACATATTACTTTTGTATGTTTCTCACTTACCAGTATATAACTTAGCAATAATAAACAAGGAATTCAGGCTAAACTTTCCAGCATCTGAAAATACAAAGCACAAATCTGAATCACACAAAATTTTTTGATTGCTGTTAGAATTGGGATCACTTTTTCCCATAAAAATTTCGAGGAGATTGTTGCTGATATTATAGAATCCTAAAGAGGTTATTTGAACATACCAACTTAGGTCTTAAGTTATTTGACCTAAAAGATAGCTCTTTCAGTGTGAGTAGGTTTCAACTCAGAAATCACTGATGTGCTATTTCAACCTCTCCTTAAATTTGCTAATATTTGTTAAATGGAAACACTGTCCTTTCTATCTGTAAACTGCTTGTCAGTCTGAACTACTTTTACCTTCTTACTTGGTTTGCCAAACTTTGACCTTTTTCTAAAAACTTCTATTATTTCCTTTGATAAATAATTTTTTTCCCTAGTTACGGCTAAACCTACCAATGCTCTTTTCAGTCTTAGAGGTCAGTAGAATGATCAGAAGTTACATTTTCATCCTTGAAAATTACAACTCTACAGGTTCTTTCTTTCCTCTTCTGTCTTATTTTCTTTCCTTTTTCCCTCCTTCCTAATTTTTTTTAGTACTAGGGTTTGAATTTAGGGCATCAAACTTGCCACTTGAGTTATATCTAGAGTCTTTTTTTTTGTCCTATTCTTTGAATAGGGCATTACGATTTTTTCCCTAGCTGGGCAGTACTGTGATGCTCCTATTACAATCTCAGCATACCTGAGATAACAGGCGCTTGCTACATGTACAGTTTGTAGTTGAGATGGGGTCTCACTAAAATTTTGCCTTGGGCTAACTACAAATGATCATTCTACAGAACTCTGTCTCCTGAGTATGTGGGTCATAGGAGTGAGACTAGTACTTCTTCACTGTCTTTTTTTAAAATACTTCCTCCTTTATTAAGTGAACAAAAATACTCCTAGATATTCTGTAGGAATACTTGAGCAATTCTTCTGAAAGGAAGTCTTAAGTGGTAAATAAAATACCGTCAACTTTCAGAAGGTTCCGCATATCTTCCACTTCGTTCTTTTCAAACCCATACTCCATGGTTTCCAGAATGGTTTCTAGTTTATTCTTAAAAGCCTTCCCTCCTGAAAAAAGAATGAAATGATAAAGATGAAATGATAAAGATGTGAAATAATGCCTAAAATGTGAAGTTCTTTGAAGTAGAATTGTGGCTGAAGTGATAAAGCACCAAGACTTAAGCAAAAACAACAAACCAAGCAAGAGTGAGAGATCCTGAGTTTAAGCCCCAGTACACACACATCACACACACACACACACACACACACACACACACACATTAAGAGATCTATTTCTTTTTATGTACCAAGGAGGAGAGAGAAAAGCAATTGTAATCAATCGTTCAAGGAAAAAATTAAAATGCTTATAGCAGGGTATGGATTAGAGATATAAGGAAAAGAACATATTATACATGTTACAAAATATACATATTACTGCTGATTTTCCTTCATAGATACCTATAACAAAGAAAACAAGGTTTAATACTCATTCTTCTTTTTTTTTTTTTTTTCCGGTCGTGGGGCCTGAACTCTGGGCCTGGGCACTGTCCCTCAGCTCTTCAGCTCAAGGCTAGTGCTCTACCACTTGAGCCACAGCACCACTAACCGGCTTTTTTCTTTTTGCTTATGTGGTGCTAAGGAATCGAACCCAGGGCCTCGAGCATGCAAGGCAAGTGCTCTACCACTGAGCCACCTTCCCAGCCCTCATTCTTCTTTGAGTTATAGAAAGATATATCCAACACAAACATCCATATAATGGCTACCAAGTGTGAAACCTGTGATAACAGTAAATGATCTCTACAAACTTAGTTGTTTGAGCTATTTGGCAGAAGGATTAAAAACAAACTGGGTGCTGGTGGTTCATGCCTGTAATCCTAGCTATGCAGGAAGCTGAGATCTAAGGGTTGGAGTTTGAAGCCATCCTGGGAAGGACTATCTGTCTCCAGTTAGTCAGCTAAAACCCAGAAGTGGAGGCGTGGTTCATGTGGTAGAGCACCAGCCTTGAGCAAAAAAGCTAAGCTATTGTGTGAGCAAGGACTTGAGTTGAAGTCCCACTGCCAGCACCCAAAACAAACGAACAAATAAAACTGTTAAAATAGACCACAGTGCTTCAGAATCTGGCTTCAAATCCTGGCTCTTCCCAAGTTCAGTCTGTGTGACCTTAAGCATGAAGCAACTCATCTGGGAAATAGTGCTAATAAATACTTACTTTTAATACCACTGTGAGGCTGAATTAATAGATGTAGTTAGAATAGTGCTTGGAGCTACACTCAACAGAAATGTTATTATCAGTAATTAAATGGACTTTTTGAAAGAATAAACACACTTAAAGATCTCAGTTTTACTTGACATGTTTATCACTTACTGTGAAAACTCTTTAAACCACTTAGCAGTCGGTTCCAATACACCTTTCCATCAGCTGTAACAGAAGATATAATTAGTGTCACAGGTAAAGTGATACCACAGTTCATAAGAAAACTGTAGATCGCTAAATTCTGGGAGCGGTTGGCTCATACCTGTAATCCTAGATTCTGAGGAGGCTAAGATCTGAGGATCACAGTTCCAAGCTAGCCCAAGGAGGAAAGTCCATGAGACTCATCTCCAATTAACCACCAAAAAGCCAGAAATGAAACTGAAGCTCAAGTGGTAGAGCACTAGTCTTGTGAACAAAAAAGCACAGGGACCGTATTCCAGTCCTAAATTCAAGCCCCAGGACCAACGTATGCACACACATGTACATACATGCATGTGTGTGTGCACGTGGACGCACACACACAGAATAAAGTGAAGAAGTAGAGAAGTTTCTGAATTTGTCCATCTTACTATGCTTAAACTTCTCTCTGAATTAACCCTAACTTTTCTTTTTTCATTTATTATTACTCTTTATTTAAATTTGCTTGCATTAGTTATAAAAAGGAAGATTTCATTGGTACTTTTCCACACTAGTTTATAGTATGTTCCTATCAGTTTCACCTTCTTACCTTCCCAAACAATTTCAATAGACTTCCTTGTTAAATTTCCATAGTTGTAAACAATCTATTTTGACCATATTCATCCTTTTTCAAATGAATTTCAAGATTATTTACTCACTATTATTCTTTTTCATTAAATTTTCTTAGTTTATTAATTTAAGAAGTTCTCAATCTCAATCCCAAAAGATTAAGCCTTACCCTAAAATAGTTTCTGTGAAGGCAAGGACTTTGTCTTTAATTTTTATCATTCAATAAATGTGGAATAAATGTTCAGTGATTCTGTACTTCCCCAATAATACACATACCTAAACTAAATTCCCCTGAAGGCCAGAGCTGTATCAGAAATACTTACAAGTAATTGGCAGGCTCCTTATCAACTCCCAGAATTTCTTTGGAGTGAGTACTATCCCCATGCGTTTCAAAGCGTTATCTATTTCATTTACACTAATCTTGTTTCCTATGAAAAGACAGAAATGATGGCTGATAAAAAATTTAACAGAGGGGGGTGGGGGGTAGGTGGGAAGGGGAAACAAAGGAGGGGCAACAATGCTTGATAAAAAGTGTACTCATTATCTTGCCCATGTAATTGTAACCCCTCTATTCGGTATTTTCACAATAAAAAAAAATTAACAGAAACAAATGATTTTTTTTTTGGGGTCCGGTCATGGGGCCTGAACTCTGGGCCTGGGCGCTGTCCCTCAGCTCTTCAGCTCAAGGCTAGCACTCTACCACTTGAGCCACAGTGCCACTTCCGGCTTTTTTCTTTTTTGCTTATGTGGTGCTGAGGAATTGAACCCAGGATCTCATGCATGCAAGGCAAGCGCTCTACCACAGAGCCACCTTCCCAGCCCCCAAACAAATGATTTTAAACTACAAATTCATTTAAATTTAACTACTAACTTAAATGGTCATAATTCAGAGTCAAGACTCTAAGGACATATAAAAAATAGAATTTTATGTTTTTGTGTATGTGTGTGTGACAGGATCTTGCTATGTATTCCAAGATGACCTATGACTATTATAGTACAGGCTAACCTTAGCTTAAGGTCTTTTTGTTTCTGTCCCCTGAATGCTGGGATTATACATATATACACCCCTCCACCCAATTTCTTAATTCTATAGAGAAAAAGTCTCTCTCACTCTCTGTCTCTCTCTCTGTCTCTGTGTCTGTCTCTCTCTTTTTGGTGCTAGTACTGGGGGCTTGAATTCAGAGTCTGAGTGCTGTCTTTTAGGATTTTTGGCTCAAGGCTAGCACTCTATCACTTGAGCCACATTTTTACTTCTGGATTTTTATTGGTTAACTGGAGATAAGAGTCTTACAAACTTTCCTGCCTAGGCTGGCTTCAAACTTTGATACTCAGATCTCAGCCTCCTGAGTAGCTAGGATTATAGGCATGAGCCACCAGCACCTGGCTTTATATAAGGTAATGTTAATATTACATTTTAGTCTATGTGAGTAGATTATTCTCAAGATTTATGATAATGCATAATCTGACCAAATATTGTGGAAACCTAGATTTTTGGTTATTTGAGCAATTGATACAATGATATACATAACTGAAAAAAAATCTGGAAAATTACAGGGTACTGTATCAAGACAATAATTTAGTAGTAATTTCATCAAAAAGCATGTGACTCAAATTAATCTGTATCATTGGATGAAAGATAACATTAGCATATCAAGAAGGTTAATATGTCAGGGTCTCTGTGATATAAATAGAATATTTACTATTATAACAGTGAAAGTATTTTACTGCTATTTACAATAATTTCCCCCTATGTCTTTCACTTACCAGTATATAACTCTACAGTTTCCATCATTTCAACCATTTTAACATTTTCACCTGTAAGATAAGGTATAAATGAGACCTGTCAAAATGACTCAGGCCCAGAAAACACATTATAATTCTTTACATTGTGGAATGGAACCCTGAATTCAGGTAGCCTGATTTGTTTTATGGATGCACTAATTTTCATCCCCAGATGGACATGCAATTGAAGATGAAAAGTTTATATATGATTAATATATAGCACAGAAGAAGAAATTTCCAGACCAGTATATCAAATTCAATATGTAATGTGGTAGGAAATTGAAAAATCACTGCTTGACTTCTTTTTCATTTGGCCTGTCTCACAGTAGGATCAAAGAGCATTTGTGTTTGACTTTTTTAGTATTACAGGATTTAAAAGCAATGTATACTATAATATTTCTATAGCAACTACTTTTAAAATTTTATTTTATTGTTATTTTAGAGGTGATATGCAGTGGGGTTACATTTACATATGTTGGATAATAAGTATACTTCCTTTCATACAGTGTCATTTATTCCTTCATTCTGTCCCATTCCTTCCCTCCCATTACCACCCATGACTTGCATAATTCACTTTCACCAATGTCCAATGCATTTTTTTATTCTTTTTCCTCGGATTCTGTGCCTTCCCTTAACTCTCCCACAGATGTGCACATGAATACACCATATGCAAGATAAAGAATACAGAGTCATCAGAAAAAGAAAAAAACAAATTAAGGAAAAAGTCCTCTGTTTCCATATCTTCAGAGTTTGTTTCAGTAAAGTATATTATTTTATGTACATATGAAGGGGCACTTGGGTATTGCACCTTAGTGATTCTCTCCTAAGACTATCCTCTTTTGGTCTCTACGTATGTGAGAATTCCTGTGTAATTCGTCATATCCCAGTGTGTTTTAGATCTCATTTCCCCATCTTAGGGAAAACATGTGCCATTTGTCCCTCTGATCTTGGCTTACCTCACTTAACATGATTTGTTCTAGTTCCATCCATTTCCCTGCAAATGACATTATTTTATTCTTTTTAATGGCTGTGTAAAATTCCATTTTGTATATAGGTACCACATTTTTGGATCCACTCATCTGTAGTGGGACATCTAGGCTTCTGTATCTTGGCTATCGTGTAGCAACTACTTCTTTGTGCAGAAATATACATGAGCACCTTCTCTATATATCTAACTTCCTGGCCACCAGATTTCTAGTATTTGAAGAGTTTTCTGCCAGGGCTGGTATTGAACCATGACCTGAGAGGTCTCTTGGGATTATAGGTTTGAGCACTAACATCTGGCTTCTCTGTCTTTGTTAGGTTTGTCAATTCCTCATTGACATTAGAGTTTAGGTTACAGGTGTGGATCACTGCTTAACAGATTACCAACCTCAGATTTAAATATTATAATCTGAGGTAACAAATTTTCCAAATGAATATATTTGGAAGTTTTATTTCCTTTTCTTCTTTCTTTCTTTCTTTTCTTTTTTTTTTGGTTGTGGGGCTCGAACTCTGGGCTTGGGCGCTGTCCCTCAGCTCTTCAGCTCAAGGCTAACGCTCTACCACTTGAGCCACAGCACAACTTCCAGTTTTCTACTTAGTTTATTGGAGATAAGAGTCTCACGGTCTTTCCTGCCCGAGCTGGCTTTGAACCGTGATCCTCAGATCTCAGCCTCCTAAGTAGCTAGGATTACAGGTATGAGCCACTGGTGCCCGGCTTCCTTTTCTTTTAAGAGGAGCTTAATGAGTCCCTGAAGGCACAATGAAATGCTCACAATCAGTTTGCAGGTTGTCCTTCAGGTCTTCAATTTCCTCATACTCCAAATCATAACCCATATCTTCTAGGAGGTCATCCATTTTAGAGGCTTGACATTTCCCACCTTAAGAAAGAAGGAAGTAATAAAAATAGGAGCTAATAGCTAAGAAAATATTGGTTATATTCATGCACCAAGTATAATAAGATGGAAGAAAATCTACTACATAATAACAAAAAAACCCAAACTCTTCAAGGCTACAGAGGTTTGCTCTGGAAGCCAGAAGTATACTAATACATTTAACCAGTCTTGCTTCAAGGGATACTTTCTATAGTTTGTAGGAAAGGTGTATTTAGAAGAAAGTTATTATATACTATATAATTTACAAATATACTACAAAGTAGTTTATATAATTACTATATAAATAAAATTAATGCATTTTATCAGATATGCATTTTGTTGATGTAGTTAATCAAATGTATTACTTTGTTATGAATTATGAATGGTTTTAGAAAGTGAATCTGTTGAGGTATAGTAAACATTTTATAACTAGAAAACTATTATTCTCAATTAGAGTTACATCTAAAAGAGCAATAGGCTGATCATAAATAATCTAATTTTGGGTTAATGGTAAGTATTTTCCCTTTTTATTACCATCGATTAATTTATACAAGGGGATTTCATTTTTGACATGCCCATAAATGCATACAATGTAGCTCAAACAGACTCAAGTCTCCATCACTATCACTCATTAATGATAAGGATTCCTAAAAGTCAGATCTTGCCTTCTTATTGGGATTCTTACTCACCAGGAAACACTTTCATATGATCGAGCAATATGCTTTTATATACATTCCCATAATCTGTAAAATAAGACACATTTAAAATCAAAAAGAAAATGATATAGATAGTAAAAAAAAAAGAATAAAAATTTCAAATGAAGAAAAAAAGCTAACTTTAATTGATATTTTTACATTTTCTGGGCCTATACACGTCTTTTTAAACAAGTAAAAAAAATAAGACAGGAAACTTCCTCCCATTCCCTCCCCCGCCCTTCTTTCTGCCATGTTGGGTGTTGAACCTAGGGCCTCACAACATTCTAGGCAAGTATTCTATGACTGAGCTACACTCAAGCCCAGAAGAAAAATCCTCAATGTGCATAGTCTGTTCATTCTACATAGAAACCAACATACCTGTGTTACTCTATGTTCTCCCATTTTCTTGTCTCTATTCCATAGCAATTAATACTTTTTCTTCTTTTTCTCTGCTTAAGCTTTATTTACACCTCATGGTAATGGTACTGTTAATGGCAGAACTCAGTTTTAAAGATCTAGCCTCTCAAAACAATAAGTTTAATTATCAAAGGCATAATGTTTGCACAATTAAAAGTTAATAATTTTGTCTTTTAGTGTTTTTGGTTTTTTTTTGTCGTTCATGGGGCTTGAACTCTGGGCCTGGGCGCTATCCCTTAGCTCTTCAGCTCAAGGTGAGTGCTCTGCCACTTGAGCCACAGCACTACTTCTGGTTTTTTGGTGATTTAGTGGAGATAAGAGTCTCACAGACTTTCCTGCCCTGGCTGGCTTTGAACCACAATCCTCAGATCTCAGCCCTGAGTAGCTAAGATTACAGGTGTGAGCCACCAGCACCCAGCTGTCTTCTAGGTTTTTATAAGAAGTCAGACAGGTCGATCTTTAGGATATTCTTACCCTGAAGTCCTGACCAACATACAGGTACATTCCAGTGACTGTACTGGAGTGTATGCACAGTAACTGCATAGGTACCTACCAGTAACTGGCAAGGTTTTCAGCAGCTCCTCATATTCCCTATTTGTGAGCTCTATCCCCATGTTTCCCAGAACCTTTTGTGTAGCTTTGGCTTCAAATTCTCCTCCTTTACAAAAAAACAAAGAACCAAAAGCAAGAAATTGTGAAAGTAAGAATTGTAAACTGACTCCAAATGATCAAAACTAAGCTGGTTTAGTATTATCTTTAGCTTTCAGATGAAGAGTACAGATGGAAGATATTTCCTTTTTTTTCTTTTTTTTTTTTTGTTGTTGGTTGTGGGGCCTGAATTCTGGGCCTGGACACTGTCCCTCAGCTCTTCAGCTCAAGGCTAGCGCTCTACCACTTGAGCCACAGCACTACTTCTGGCTTTTTCTGCTTATGTGGAGCTGAGGAATCGAACTCAAGGCCTTATAAAGCATGCAAGGCAAGCACTCTACCACCGAGCCAACCCTCCCAGCCCTGGAAGTTATTTCCTTATTTCCAAAGAAATACCCATTTATAACAGTCTAAATAATCTCAGAGACATTAACCCACCTCATTGGAAAGAGATATACAGTATACAGAAAGCCCAGTTATCCATATATGCATATGTTGTTACCTGATTTGAATCCTGTTATCACTATATAAAACCTGTGTTACTTTGTTTTGACTGAATTATTAGATAGGTTATTCATGGTGACCACATTATTTGCATTCCTATCACAAAGTTTTAGTTTACTAGGTTACAGTAGGTGCTAAGGAAGCATTTTAAATGAATAAAACAGGTATGTTGCCTAGGTAATCCTGGTATATGAACCATAAAATAAAAATGAGGTATCAGAACATTTAGACAATTTGATTACAAGTTTTGTGAATATGTGCATGCATGCGTGTGCATGAGTGTATATGTTTTGTGTTTTATGCTGGTCCTGGGGCTTGAACCCAGGGTCTGTGCTTGAACTTTAATTTATTTTTTGTCGGTTGTGGGGCTTGAACTCTAGGCGCTGTCCCTCAGCTTGAACTCTGGGCTCTGTCCCTCAGCTCTTCAACTCAAGGCGAGAGCTCTACCACTTAAGCCATAGCACCACTTCCGGTTTTCTGAGTGGTTTATTAGAGATAAGAGTCTCACAGACTTTCCTGCCCAGGCTGCTTTGAAGTGCAATCTTCAGACCTCAGCCTTTTGAGTGTCTACGATTACAGGCATGAGCCACGGGCACCTGGCTTGGGTTTGAACTTTTTGTTTTGCTCAAGGCTAGCATTCTACCACTTGAGCCACATCTCTATTTCTGGCTTGTTTTTGGTGGTTAGTTGGAAATAAGAGTCTCACAGACTTTCCTGCCTAAGCTGGCTTCAAACCACAATTCTCATATCTCAGTCTTCTGAGAAGCAAAGATTACAAATATGAGCCTTTGGCACCTACTCCAGACAACTTATAGATATTCGTAACAACAAACTTTAATCATTAAAAATGCTGAAGTTAAATCAATAACAGGATAAGAAAATTTGATTTTAAATATTTATGGAAATATGAAGTACTTGTACAAGAGTTTTCAATAATTTTTTTCTCACCTGTGAATTTATTTACTTCTTGTAGCAGTTTACATAGATTGGTCTTTCCAGAATCTAAAACATAAGCCACAATTAGATATACATTATGGTTTACTAATTCACAAGGATTTTTCAGTAGAGTTTTTTTCTTAATGGTTTGTTTTGAATTATAGTCTAATGACATATACAAAGATGAACTAGGGAATATGTTAACTATTATTCTAATTATTGTCTCTTTCTTTCTTTCAAGACCTCAGCCTCTGCACATCACAAACACCTCCTAGTTCAGGCTTTCAGTCTTACACTGTCTACTACCAGATTCCTGGGAAAAAAAATTCAGTCTGGAAAATTAAGCTTTTGCCCATTCAACATTACTCTATACTAACACCCTCTAGTAGTTAGTTTAATATGTTACATTTTTTTCTAGAAGATATGTTCATTATATACTCAAAGATTGTAATTTTAAATAAAAGTAATATATTTTTGGCTTATGCCTATAATCCTAGCTACTCAGGAGGCTGAGATCTGAGGATCAAGTTTTGAAGCTAGCTCAGGCAGGAGTCTGTGAGACTTGTATCTCTAAGAAACCACTCAGGAAAAACTGGAAGTGGAACTGTGGCTCAAGGGGCAAAGCACTAGCCTTTAGCAAAAGAAGTTCAGGGACGTAGCCCAGATTCTGAGTTCAAGCCCCAGGACTGGCACCAAAAAATATCTTATATTTAAAATACCTTACCCTACTATATATACTTATCTCCTATGACAGAATTTAAGAACCCACAAAGTACACTAAACAGGTAGTAAAGTCCAGGCCCCTTATCACCTCATTCCAGCCATGCTAGACATCTGTTTTTTTTTGTTTTTTGTTTTTTTTGGTCCGGTTGTAAGGCCTGAACTCTGGGCCTGAGCACTGTCCCTCAGCTCTTCAGCTCAAGGCTAGTGCCCTACCACTTGAGCCACAGCGCCACTTCCAGCTTTTTTATTTTTGCTTATGTGGTGCTGAGGAATCGAACCCAGGGCCTCAGGCATGCAAGGCAAGCGCTCTACCACTGAGCCAACTTCCCAGCCCTAGACATCTGTTTTGAGTGTCTCCTTGCCCCAGCCAAAACTTCTGAAAGCTATCTCTACCTGGGTGATTTACTTTGTAAAAATGCACCTTTATTTTTTCTAACCACCTGGTTTCTAATACTGTGTTAACATCTCCTATCAACTCTTCAGTCCATTTTTCTTTATATGTCTAATGTTTTGTTTTTTGTTGTTATTGTAAAGGCTTCATAGAGAGAGGTTACAGTTTCATACATAGGGTAAAAACAAACAAATAAAAATAATATATTTTTTATTCTGTTTTGCATTATGACATCCTAGCACAGCAACTAGCATAAGGCTTGCCATATTCATTATTAAGCAGTCCAGTTCCCTTGTGCTAGGATATGAACCCAGGGTCTCACATATGCTAGCAAGCACTACCACAAAGCCACAATCTTTCCTCTATTAACACTTAAAATCATGTATTGTAATATATTACAATGGCAGAATGAGCTCTCAGATTAGTGCTTTGGTTTGTTTTCCTAGAATTATTATTTTTTTAGGACATGGAGGAAATTAGAAACTGTACATATGATTAGCATTTTCTGAAAGAAGGGCATATACTTGCTTTTAAGTAGTTTGTATTACCACACAATTAGCATATTTGTCCTTTTAGAACTCATACTATTTACAAAACACGTATTACCTAAAACATTCTCAGAGGAGCTACAGTAGTGCAATCGGTTAGCACGCGATACTTATAAAACATTCTCAGAACACAGAAAGAAATGTATGGAAAGTAGTAAAGTTAAGGTCATGGAGGATAGAGAGGGCTGGGTTAGCATACATTGAATCAGAGTTCTGAAATAAATGAAAGACAACAGGATAAAGAGAACCATGGAAGAGGTAATGACTGACAGTTTTCTATATGTGATAAAACATTCCAATTGTCAGACTCAAAACTTACCCAGTGACTCTCCTTTAACTACATGAAAGAAAATGCATTCCTATTTTCCACATCATAGTTAAGTTTCAAAACTAGAGACAAATGTGCAACAGCAGCAACAAAAATGATTACCCTCCAAAGACCACTAGTATTTGTAACTGACTTGCTACCATATCTCTTTAGCAATATGGAAAGCACAGAGTAATGGGATGATATTTTAAATAATACTTAAATGAATAGGATTTTAAAAGAAATTAACTGTCTAATAGAACTCTATATCCAGACTTAAACAAGACTATATGTACACAATATATTAACTGTATACATACATGCTTATATATGCATACATGTTATATATACATACATGCCCATATATATTTAAAATTAGACTTAGTAAGACATTTCATTATGATATTTCTTTTTTTTCATTATGACATTTCTATACATTCATAGAAGGTACTTCAGTCATATTTGCTCCCTGTATTAGTCTTTCTTACCCCTTTGTCCTCTTTCCCTCTTTCCCCTTTAACAAGTAGGAGATAAAGAATTCACAGATATTCACATGTAGAAGAATGAACTAGATTTGTGTATCTCACCTTATACAGAAGTCAACTCAAGAGGGATCAACTATTTTATGACCTGAATCTTTGAAAACAGAGAAGAATATGGGGGAAAACAGCAAGGTCTTTTTGAACAGGAATCTCATAGGTCACGAAGTAAGAACAAGGAGTGGCAAATGGGATTTTATTGAATAAAAAAAATTGTTTTTGGTATCTTTGTCAATAATCAGATAAAATACATGTTTGGGCTTTTTTTTTCTGGATCTTCTGTTTGACTCCATTGGTCTGCATGTTTGTTTATGTGTTAGTATCATGATGGTTTTATTCCTATGGCTCTATAGTATGGTTGACAGTCATGTGTGATCCCTCCAGCATTGATTATTTGACTCACATTGCTCTACCTGGAATCTTTATTTTTCCATATGAATTTAGACTGATTTTTCTGTGAGGAATGTCAATGAAATTCAATGGGTATTGCACTGAATTTTTACTGCTGTTGTCTTTTGAGACAAAGTCTTGTCTTGAAAAACAAATGTGGCTCAGGCTAGACTCAAACTTGAGATACTAATCCCTCAGCCTTCTGAATGCTGAGATTATAAGAATGTGCAACTATGCCTAGCTAAACAAATTTACCTTTCATACCAGAAAAAAGGAATATTCTCCCTAATAAATCCTTAATAAAGTGAATTACTTTAAGCAGATGAAAAATAATCTCAAAGGAAATGTCAATGGTACAAGAAAGGAAGAAAAAGAAAGAATAAGTGATTTTTTAGGAAAGCTGAATGAATTTGGCTTTATAAAACATTTTTACTACTGTTTTGCTAAACTAAAAGAAAACCATATAGAAATAAAGATATAAAGATAATGCCAATATAGCATAGGAGAAAAATAGACCTAAAATGTTCTTAGGCTCTTCTGTCAACCAAAAGGAATTGAATTTAGAGAAATATACATTTTAACATTGCTTTGTAGCAAGACTCAGCAACAGAATGAGATGTGAATGATGGATTGATCAAATACAGTATCACAGATCATAAATGACAGAGAAAGTAATTGGACAGTGAAATAGGTTAAAAAATAGTTTATGTATTGAAACAAAATAGACATACTAGGACCAATATTTTTGATGAATAAGAGGAGTAGGTTTCTTGGTAATACTAGTAAAATACTTGGGAGTTTGTTAGTTTGTTAGAAAAAAGGTTTTGCTAAAAAAAGTTTTAGCAAGAAATTATATTTAAGAATAACAAGGTTAGCTAAGCACTAGTGGCTCAGGCCTGGAATCCTAGCTGCTCAGGAGGCTGTGATCTGAGGATCTGCTTCAAAGCCTGGACAGAAAAATCCATGTCTAACTCCAGCTAACCACAGAAAAGCCAGAAGTGGGACTGTGGCTCAAGTGGTAGAGCACTAGCTAGCCTTGAACAAAAAAACTCAGGGACAGTCCTTAAGGCCCTGCATTCAAGTCCCAGGACCTGGCCACAAAAGCAACCAAGCAAACAAACTAAAACCCCAAAACAAAACAACATCACCAAAAATAGGTTACAGAGAAATAGAGAAGAAAGAACACTTCCAGTTCCCCAGGGAATAGGAGTTAAAGATAGACATCTCTGGACATCTATCTTTAAAAGGTTGAAATACTGCAAAAAATACGATGAGCCAGTACCAAAGTATAGGAAGAAGGGATTTGGAAGTCTGTGTATCTTAAGGTTAAAGAATGTACAGTGGGTTGATATGACTTTTAAAATAAATGGAAATGATAATTAATCTGAACTCAGTAACTTTTTCTCTGTGTGTAATAAGCTATACTCTTTCAGCTTCTGAGTACATATACCATTCATATACCACATATGCTAATGTTAATAAAAAGACACTGTATCTGAATGTGTTCTAATAGGATTAGAAAATTAGAAGATTGCTAAGATTGAGAAAGTTATATTGTCCTTGAAACAGATCTAGCTCCAGACTAGCACATAAATAAGCCTGTAAGCCCGAATTTTCCTAAAAGGTTTACTAACATCTATTATGCTTACCATCAACTGGTAGATTTCGTAACAAATCTTCAAGTTGTTCACCTGGGAGATTGACTTTCATGTGTCCTAAAATGTTTTCCACATTATTGATATCAACTTTAGCATCTAAGAAAAGAATCAGAAATAAAGGAAATTTAATCAATCCTCTAAATAAGAATTAACTTCAGTTAATTAACATATACCATGCATGGCTCTAGCAAAAATGCCGGACTCAGAATTTTCAAGTCCACAAAAATGGACATAATAGATTTATAGAATTGTAAGTTCTTAATTGGACTTTAGGTATGAATTCCAAGTATGAATTCACTCTTCAATGAATTAGAAAAGTAGAAAAAATTAAAACTTTTTAGTAAGTGTGTCCTAAATGTTTAATTTAGTTCTTTTAGTTAGTGAGATGCACTGAACAATTTCCAATTAGTTATTTAATACTATCTATGAAGAGATATGTGTGTGTGTGCATGCACACGCACGTGTGTGTGTCAGTGTGTTAAAGTGTGTATGGAGGAGGTGAACTCACTAAGCAAGCACTCTACCACTTGAGCCACTCCATCAACCCCAAAGGGCCAGATTTAAATTTTCTTTTTAACTTAAATCCAATCATAGCCATTAAAAAAAAACTATTTGGAAAATGCAGTAATATCTTAAGACTACCATAGGTATGGAATTAGTGTAGGAGGCAACAAGACCCACAAGAGAATAACTAAATAATAATATATATGTAAAACAGAAGAATCCTATTTATCCTTTTTCTATTATGCTTCTTACCTTTGGAGGATTTTACACCATCTAACAGTCGATTTTCATATATATATCCATCATCTGTAAATAAAAAGCACAGTATACATCAGAGTAATAGAGAGATTCACATACATCTGTACAGATATTTTCATGATTTACATAAGAAACAACCCAAGAGTTGTGAAACCCTGGGATAGAGAAAACTCTTCAGAGTTCTGTGTCTGATTGAATGGAAACATGTAATTATTATTAATTTGTGACAGCATAAAGGAATATGAACACACCTTCTTTCCATTTTCCTTCTTTATCCTACTCTCCTATTCCTTTGACTCATGTTTTCCTTACATCTCTCAGTTTAACTTTTAGCTCTAAAGGTCGAACCCAACAAATAATATAATATATCCAGTGGCAGTGATTCAAGAAAATAGAATTAACTGACTCTCAAAAACTGAACTAAATTATAATTCAAAGGAAGAACTAGGTCTTGTTAAAATTTATTAAGATAGTCATCATATTTTTTAAAAGTAGAATGTCTGCTGTGTGTACATATATATATATATATATATCATATGCACGCATTATAAGTATATGTACTTATGGGATAGATAGATATCTACCATGATGAAACTATAGGTATCTATCTATAAATATGGTATTATACATATCCTTATACATATCTCCATTTTTTTCTTTCTTTTAGCACTGAAGTTTGAACTCAGGTCCACTGTAACCACCTCTCCAGCTCTTATTATTGTTATTACTAAGAACTCTTGTGTTTAAACCTGGTCTAGCCTGGACTGCAGTCTTTTTTTTTAATGTACAAAAGACTGCCCAGCTGTTTATTCCTTTTTTTCTTTTTTTTTTGGTCGGTTGTAGGGCTGGAACTCTGGGCCTGGGCGCTGTCCCACTTGAGCCACAGCACCACTTCCGGTTTTTTGAGTGGTTTATTGGAAATAAGAGTCTCACAGACTTTTCCTGTCCAGGCTAGCTTTAAACTGTGATCCTCAGATCTCAGCCTTTTGAGTAGCTAGGATTACAAGCGTAAGCCACTGGCACCCTGCCTTTTATCCTTTTTTTTTTTTTTAATTTTATTTTCTTGTAAAGATGTTGTACAGAGAGGTTACAGTTATATCAGTAAGGTAATGAGCACATTTCTTTTCTTTTTTTGGGGGGGAGGGGGTCCGGTTGTGGGGCCTGAACTCTGGGCCTGGCGCTGTCCCTCAGCTCTTCAGCTCAAGGCTAGCATTCTACCACTTGAGCCACAGTGCCACTTTCGGCTTTTTTCTTTTTGCTTATGTGGTGCTGAGGAATCTAACCTAGGGCCTCATGCATGCAAGGCAAGCACTCTACCACTGAGCCACCTTCCCAGCCCAATGAGCACATTTCTTGTCGGGCATTGTTACCCACTCCTTTGTTTTTCTCCCACGGTCCCTTCCTTACCCTAACTCCCTCACCTCCCCCCCCCTCCCCGAGTTGTAAGGTTCATTTCCAACATACTGTCTTGTGAGTATCAGTCTTTTTATTTACATTTCCAATGTAGGCATGATGATAGTTGTGGGCCTTCATGTCCAACTTTTATTGGTAGTGATGGTTGTCTCATAAACTTTTTACCTGACTTGGCGTCAACCTTGTGACGCTCTTGATCTCTGCTTCTCAAGTAGCTCGGGTTATAGGCATGAGTCACTGCATCTAGCCTAGTTCTTGAAAAAGTTGCCTCAATATGCAACTTGGACTCCCTCAAACACTATAATGGATTTGAAATGCTCACCGTCTAGATTTTGTACCAGGTCTGAGTATTCATTAGATGTCAATTCAATTCCAGTGTCTTCCAGAATATTTTTCACATCTTTGACATTAACTTTTTCTCCTTAAATAAACAGAAATGGTTTATTTAAACATAAAGAACCATGTATTCAAAATCATGAAAGTCAAGTGCCCATATTTTTACAGCACTACCTCCAACTCCTAGATAAAGGCACAGAACTGGCCAGAGGAATGCCAACAATGGGAAGAAAATTAGAACTGCTCCTTTGACCTTGTGGAAAAAGCATATTCAGGGGCACAGCTCTCAGTTTTCCACAAAATTAGAATGGTATAAAGTCTTTGTTTTTCCAAAATTATTGGATTTGAGTATTTTCTTAATCTTTATTTCAACATTTACTGTGGTGATCAACAACAGGAGCGAATAAACTTTTCCCGTAAAGGATCACTCAGGCCATATGCTTTCCCTAGCATATACTCAACTCTGTTATAGCATAAAAATAGTGATATTATTACATGATTATGTAACAAAGCCCTCATAAATAAAAACAGGTGGAGAACAGTATTTGGCTGCAATATACTTTAACAATAGAATGTTTATCTGGTAGCAAAAAGGAATAAACTACACAGCAAGCAACTGTAAAATCTTAACTGACACAATTTTCAGAAAAAGAAAGTTACAGAGGTTGATAATATTTTCATATAGTCAAATCAAGAAAAATGAAAAATTATTATTACAGGCGACAAATACATTGTTTTTGAAAGGAGAATGAACAATATAAAATTCAGGAAAGTGTTATCTCTAAAAGTAAAGAGGCAAGATGATAGTAAGTATACATGAGGTGATATAACAACATTGGATATATTCTAGTTATTTTTGATTGGTAGAGTCACAAATTTAATTATTCATGAATACTATGCTCATCAATTTATGCATTTACTAAAAGATGGAAAAATATTAAAGAATTAGTTTTTTCATAACTTGCCTGTAATTGTATTCACATCATTGATCACCTTTTTCAGAGGAACATTTTCATCAGCTGTTACTAATACAAAAGATAATTTGGACAATGATTGTAGAAATTTCTATTACATTTCTAACTACATCTAGCAATAATTACAAACTAGAATCCAATGAAGCTCTTTGAATTTTGTTGAATTATTTGTGTGACCCTGACATTTATATTTCCTTATTTGAGTGTCTGATTCCTTATTAGTAAGAAGGACCACAGATTTTCACTCATATTCTTTGACCATGGGATTTTTTTTTTTTTTTTTTTGGGTCTGGTCGTGGGGCCTGAACTCTGGGCCTGGGCGTTGTCCCTCAGCTCTTCAGCTCAAGGCTAGCGCTGTACCACTTGAGCCACAGCGCCACTTCCAGCTTTTTTATTTTTGCTTATGTGGTGCTGAGGAATCGAACCCAGGGCCTCAGGCATGCAAGGCAAGCCCTCTACCACTGAGCCACCTTCCCAGCCCCGACCATGGGATTTATACTGTATCTCCAGTAGTTGAATCTTCACATGTTTTCTTGTATGAGTGGTAAAAGATACCTTTCATAAGATCTTTTCTTGTTTTTGTGCACCTTATACTTAATGTAGATACTAAGCTAGATGTTTTTTATCTTCCCTATGCTACTGATAGGCTTTCCCCTAACGTTTCCAACTTTTGTGTCTCAGAAAGGTAGTAGCTTATTATTGTTAGATACCCTAGAAAATATTAATGATGTTCAACCATTCTTCACTAATACTTTTTCTCTCAGTTATTTCTGGGTGTCTTTGTTGTTTATTCATTCATTCATTCATTCTCCTTTATATTTGTTTCTCCTGTGTTTTGGACTAATAATAGTTGTGAATGTCTTCTTTTAGCATAGTTAAGCAGGACAATAACATCAGGTGAATAAAAATGACAAAAGACAGGCCAAGTTCTTCTCTATCAAAAATGTGTTAAATTATTTAAATCAGCCTAATTTTAGAAATTCTTTTTTTTTTCCAGTCCCGGGGCTTGAACTCAGGGTTTGGGTCCTGTCCCTGTGCCTCTTTGTGCTCAAGGCTAGCACTCCACTACCTGAGCCACAGTGCCATTGCCAGCTTTTTCTGAGTAGTTTATTGGAGATAAGGGTCTCACAGACTTTCCTGCCTGGGCTGGCTTCAAACTGCTATCCTCACATCTCAGTCTCCTGAGTAGCTAGGTATATAGGTGTGAGCCACCAGCACCTGGCTAGAAATTCTTATACATGAAGCTAAGATTCTAAGTTTTCCCCTCAAAGGCAAAATAGTGATTCAAAATGCTCACCATCAACAGACTGCATTTGTATCAGCTTTTTCAATTCCTTATTTTTAAGCTGAATCCCCATGCTCCCTAGAGTCTGGTTCAGGTTGTTGACATTGACCTCCCCTCCTTAAGAAAGAGATAGAAATGTCAGAAAAACACAATAAGGATATAATATGGATAATACTTATACCAAGTTAAATTAACTTTCTATGGGCCTGGATGCTGGTGAAAGTTAACTAGAATTACATTATTGGAAAGTAGTTCTGCAATTAATTCTTTAATTAAAATGTTTATAATCCTACTTCACCAATTCTACTTTTCACAGAACAAGGTTATGCCAAAGAGGAAGAATAAGTGGTTAGTGTGTGTGTGTGTGTGTGTGTGTGTGTGTGTGTGTGTGTGTGTGTGTGTGTGTGTGTGTGTGTGTGTGTGTGTGTGTGTGTTACATAGAAACAAAAACTCCCAAGTTAAGTATCTAATGACAGAGTATTATTAAGTAACAAATATTGATTGATTGATTGCTGGTTCCAGAGTTTGAATTCAGGACCTCATGGTTGCTCAGCAGATGCTCTACCACTTGAGCTACACCTCTAGCCAACAAGTGTACTTTTATTTCATAAAAAAAATGACATAGCTACAATTATTTACAAGAGATGATTAATACAGGAAAAACTGCTTTTCAGTGGAGTAGAGTTATATGATCATTTAACTTATACTAATTAAAACCACTTGTCTGGCAAAGATAAATAAGAAATAAAGGATATAAACAATGCCTGTCATTCTCTCTGCCATTCCACAGATAGCAGGCACATAAGCAGAGCAAATCTCAGGTAATATCAGTTTATTTATTTTTTAATTTTATTGTAAAATTATATTCAGAGAGGTTACAGTTACATAAGTCAGGTACATTTCCTTTGGGACAGTGTCCCTCCCTCCTTCCCTCATTCTCTCCCAGTTTTTTCCCTCTCTCCCTCCCTTCTCCCTGTGTATAGTTCATTTCCAACATAATGTCTGGTTGGTTGCACTGCTGAATTGGTTGACCCTTTGTCTCACCATTTCTGTACTTCCCTTTCCCTTCCCCAAGTCAGATAAACTTATATAATAGACAATTTATTTCTCCAGCAGGTAACTCTATGTCCTTTAAATCATGAATATCTTAATTCAGAAATATTTTTGTATATCATAACTTATTCAAGCCAATTATTTCTTTATCTAATTCCTCAGCCATAGGCATAATAATCATTTGCAACACTGGAAGAAAGTAACTATGCTAACTTTATTAAGACTGGTAGGTTGGTGTTTTTTTATGTAAACTTCCAGTGAGATTTCAAAGCAGTTTTGCCTGTGTGAAATTTTTGATATTTTATAGAGGGCTTCAAAATATTGAGCAGTTATGATTACACAATAGGACTAAGAGTTGTTATTTAAAATATTGTATATTTTATTAAATGGGCATATGACATTTTTATATTGAAAAAATAACACTAACAGCTTACAGTTGAGTATTACAATGGCAGAGCTTCTATCCAGGAATACAAAGAAAGACAACTATGGAGATACTTAGGACTAGTTTCTTTGAATCTGATTGAGTATCAAGTTTACCCAGCATATTCACAAAAAGAATTATATACTGATCTTTCAGTAAGATAGGAGATCTTTCAGTAAGGGATAGGAGAGGCACAAACGATATAATAACTAGGAAAACTAGGAAAAAAGACAAATATAAAGATTTCGAGTCTAAATCTATTACCCACCATTGAAAGACTTCAAATCCTTTAGCAGTCGATTCTGAAAAACTTTATCACCTGTAAGAAAAGGCACAGTTCAGGACAGAGAATGTTTCTCAAAGAGAATGTAATGGTCTGACTTTCTTTTACCTTTAAATTATGCTGAAATTAAGCAACAAATGGACTGGTTTACTAATGTAGAAATCAGGAGCCTGACTCTTACTCTGCTACTAATTACTTTGTGACTGCAAACAGATCTGTTTTCTGTTGGAGAATGTGTCATCATTGTGTGTGTGGTGACAATAGTACCTGAACATCAGTATACTAGAGAGCATTATGAGTATATTTACTAACTCCTCAACACCAAATTATTATTTTCTGTAGTATAGAACTAAAACCCTTGCTCTTAATCTAGTCTCTCTTTTATTGGGCTGGTTGAGGGGCCTGAACTCTGGGCCTGGGCACTATCCCTCAGTTCTTCAGCTCAAGGCAGTGCTCTACCACTTGAGCCACAGTGCCACTTCCGGCTTTTTCTGCTTATGTGGTGCTGAGGAATTGAACCCAGGGCCTCATGCATGCAAGGCAAGCACTCTACCACTGAGCCACCTTCCCAGCTCCTATTGTCTCTTTTTTAAAACAAGGTCTTGCTCTGTAGCCTAAACTGACCTCAAACTTCTGATCTTCCCACCTTAGCCTTCAGAATACTAGAATCTTTTCTAGTTTTGATTCTTATTTCTACCACATTTTCACTGTTTTATTTACTCTTACTCCTAAAGTTTGACATAATCAAGAAAAAGCAAATATTTTCATAGTCCATGATGACGAAGCTTATGCTTGAAGTTTTTACTAATTTCAAACTGGTTTAAAAATTTATTTTTTTAGCAGCAGGTACAAGAATTAGTTGTAGAGGTAGAAAGGCCTTTGCTGAGATGCTTATCTTTTTTTTGAAACAGAGTCTTAATATGCAGTCTAGGCTGATAACAGAGAAGAGGGAGATACTCAGCATCTTTCCAGAAATTGAGAACAGAAGGAAGAGTTTTCAGAGTTTAGCTCTGCTCTGTGAGGAATAAGAATCAGAAGGGAATTCACAGTGACAGTATATGGAAAAGTGACTCTGGGACAGGAAGGGATTCTCTCACAAGGATCTCCGAATGCTTGGGAGAGAAAAGAAGTACATCTCCTTTTTTCTCTCCTTTGCAGAGACCATTAGCACTATCTTTTTTCCTTAACAATAATTTTGTAAAAGAGGATTCTTTTGGGGATTGAAGCTGTACCTGAGTTGACACAGTAATAGACTATTCACAAGACAAAAAGAGCTGGAGGATGGATGCAGGTAACACCTAAAAATGCATCCCTTCAATATCCACAATAGAATGGTAGAGAAAACATTCTGGAGGTCCAGTAACACACATGCAGCTCACCATCAACTGGCAGTGACGCTAGTAGCTTCTTACATTCCTTAGTGCTGACTTTTATCCCCATGTCTTCAAGAATATTTTTCACATCCCTGGTATTAACTTTTTCTCCTTTGAAAAAAGAGACTATTTTCAGGTGAAAAATTTATACATTAATAACTCAGTGTTTTAGAAATTCCTAAGAAGGTATTATTAATAAATATGAGCTATGATAATATACTTTAAAATAGTTTACCTTGCCTCTATCTCAACTTAAGGTTAAAGAACAAAGCAAAATAAAGCATACAAATGCAACATGCTAGTAGAAGACAAAGTGAACCTGCTCCTGTGACATTAATATAACAAAGGCTCTCTCAGGGTTGGGGATATATAATGTACAGGATAAAATCTAGTTCCCATAGTTCCCAAGTTAGATTATGAATTGGCAATAGAAATAATTCTTGTAATAATTATACTGACTTATAATAATTAATCATCCAAAAATTATCTTGGGTTTTTCCAAAACTTTATTCCATTATTAACACACTTATCTGAAATTTACACATAGTAAAGGAAATATTTATAAATGAAAAATATCCTTAATATACATAGGGATTATTATCAAAAGTAAATAATTTTTAAAAAATAGGTAGATTAAGAGCAAACACATTTTGGGGGGGGGGTCTGGTCATGGGGCCTGAACTCTGGGCCTGGGCACGCCCCTCAGCTCTTCAGCTCAAGGCTAGTGTTCTACCACTTGAGCCACAGCGCCACTTCCATCTTTTCTCTTTTTCCTTATGTGGTGCTGAGGAATAGAACCCAGGGCCTCATGCATGCAAGGCAAGCGCTCTACCACTGAGCCACCTTCCCAGCCCAAGAGCAAACACATTTTATCTGGCAGAGATATTTCATAATAGCAAGGTAAAATAGCTAAATTAATATCAGATCCTGGGAAAATAATATATAATTGAAGCTCATTGTAGAGGGTTTGGGTATGAGTACTGCAGAAACTCACCTGTGAAATCTTTCAATTTTCCTACCACATTTTTCAGATCAATCTTCCCATCATCTATAAGAGACAGAGTCACAGACCCACAGTGAGAGGTTATTCTTCCCACTTTCTCCACCTATAAAATATGCTCCCAACTACAATGTCGCTTTTATACAGATTTTAGAGACTACAATTGTTTTTGTAAATACTTAGATATAAGATTAAGTTCTTTTATGTCCTTCTACTTTGTTTCATGCATCTTCTACTTATTTATTTTCCTCTGTATTTGAATACATCTTCTAGTACTTTGTTTAGAAAGTCTGCAGCTAGTAAACTTTCGTTTTCTTGCATGTCTGAAAATGTCTGCTTTACTGTTATCCTTAACTGTTAGGTGTTTTAAATTATTGTTCTTTGGCATTTGGAGGATAATTTTTTTCTATTTTTTCTTGACTCCAATGTTGCTAATATGAACTGTTTGTTTATAGTAGTCAGTTTTGCTTTCTTTTAATTATTTACAAATTTCTTGTCCTAAATGTTGTGAAAATTTGCAAGAATGTTTAGACTTTCTCTTATTAAACTATTAATTCAATGAGAGATTATTATGTAAAATATGTAAGGAACTCAAACAATTCAATGACAAAAGTAACAAAAATCCACTTTTAAAATGGGTGATGACCAGGAGGCAGAGATAGGAGGCTCATAATTTGAGGCTAGCCTGTGAAAAAAGTTAGGAGGCTCTTTCAACAAGCAATCTGGGTGTAGTGGCACATTCCTGCAAGTCCAGCTGTACAGGAGGCAAAGGCAAAAGGAATGTAGGTTGTGCCCCAAGTAAAACGCATGAGACAGTACTTGAATATAAATAAAAGGCAGGGGGCATGGTTCAAGAGCACTTGCCCACCAGGCCAACACTCTTAGTTCAAACCCCAGTCTTGCTAATAATAACAAAAATGGGCAATTGACGTGGACAACCACATTTTCAAAAGTAAGTATACTAACGAACAACACTTTGAAGCAGTCTTTATAAGCTTAGCTCTAGATCTGAAAGTTTTAGTGAGAATTCTCTGGATCTCATAGCTTATTGGCTTTGTTTCTAGTAGATTAGAGGGATTTAGAAGAACCTTTCTATTGTATACTGTTTCTTTTCTAGTATGTTTTATTTTCTTGTCTGTCCCCTTTTATCATTATGGCATTAGATTGGTCCCTCTTATTGTTTGGTTGGTGTTGAATATCCCTTGCCAATTATTATACATACATATATATGCATATGTATGTATGTATGTATGTATGTATGTATGTATGTATGTATGTGTCTTGGGACTTGAATTCAGAGTCTAGGCTTTTTCACTCAAGGCTAGCACTCTACCACTTTGAGCCACAGTGCCACTTCTGGTTTTAATTGGAAATAAGAGTATCATGGACTTTGCAGCCCATGTTGGCTTCCAACTACAATCTTCAGATCTTAGCCTCTTAGGAGGCTAGGATTACAAGTGTGAGCCACTGGCACCCAGCTATTTTATACTTTTTTTGTTTTTGCTGTTTATTTTGTTAGTGACTAAAAGAAAGAAAAACTGGATAGATTTGGCTTGTTCTTAAGTTGCAGTCTTTGGACAATTTAGTAAGCATTCAAATGAAACAACTTCTTAAAGATTTCAAAGAACTTAACTCTTAAAATTACTTGCTACTGGATGGAGGATGGATGTAGCATGGTGGCAAATTAGTTGTCTTGGTTCCATTCCCAGGATAATACATATCACAAAACACAAACCATATCCGAGCTCATTATCTTTTTTTTTTTTTTTTTTTTTTCCAGTCCCGGGGCTTGAATTCTGGGACTGGGAGCTGTCTCTGGGCCCACTTTTTTCTGTAATTAACTAGAGGTAAGAATCTTAGGCACTTTCCTGCCCAGGCTGGCTTTGAACTATGATCCTCAGATCTCAGCCTCTGGAGTAGCTAGGATTACAGGTGTGAGCCACTGGTGCCTGGATGAGCCCATCATCTTTGATTGAATGATGGAGAGCTGATAGTTTTTCCAATTATCATTGATATAACTTTTTCATGTCTTCTTCAAATAGGTATTATTTTGTCCACTGGGAAAGGATTCCCTTTTGTTAATATATTTGCAATCCAAATCTTATGTTTTAATCTTATGTTATTATACTAGTCTTATGCTTACTAGCCAGTTAATCTCTTTTAATATTCTTAATATGCTTCTTCGTCTCTCCTCCTATTCTATTTCAATACATCCAAGACATATAAACTGGAAATAATCATTAACAATTCTAGTCAAGAAATTCCTTGCTTGCTTTGTTGTGTAGAGGAATGAACTTGAAGGCCTGGATATGCTAATCAATCACTCTACCACTATGGTATATCCCTTGCCTTTTCATTAATCATTTTAAACATTCTTCATCATATGCAGTTCTCATTTTCTCTCAATGAGGTATTTAATGTTTCCAATTTTTTTTCCTATTGCAGAAAAAATTTACTAGTGTACATTAATTGTGCAAAAGAGTTTCATTGTGATGTTTCCATTCATGCATATAATCCCTTTTTATCACTCTCATATCTGTTACTCTTTCTTACTCTCTTTCCATTCCGTAAAGCTTTTTTTTTGTTGCCAGTCCTGGGCATTGAACTCAGAGCCTGGGTGCTGTCCCTGAGCTTTGTTGCTCAAAACTAGCACTCTACCACTTGAGCTATAGTTCCACTTCTGACGTTTTTGGTGCTTAATTGGAGATAAGAATCTCATGGACTTTCTTGCCTGGCTTTGAACCAGGATACTCAGATTTTAGCCTCCTGAGCAGCTAGGATTACAGCTATGAACCAATGGTACTAGGGTATAAAGCATTTTTAAATGGATTTCACCAATCTGTTTTCGCTCATGTATATGAAGTGCTTTGATTCTACTCACCATCATCCCCTTCTCTACACTCTTTGACTTGAGGGTGAGGATGCTCTGTTGGCACTCTCACCAATTTTCACTATTTGGTTGTTATTTTTTGAACTCAGGTCCTGGGCTCTGTCCCTGAGCTTTTTTTGCTCAAGGCTAGCACTCTACCCACTTTGAGCTACAGTGCCACTTCCAGTTTTCTAATGGTTAATTGGAGATAAGAGTCTCACGGACTTTCCTGCCCAGGCTGGCTCTGAACTACAATCTTAGATCTCAGCCTCCCAAGTAGCTAGGATACAGGCATGAGCAACCTGTGTCTGGCTTCACTATTTGTCTAGAAGATGTTTGCTGGGCTTAAGTTAAGAAACAGCTGGGCACTGGTGGCTCATGCCTGTAATCCTAGCTACTTAGGAGGCTGAGATCTGAGGATCACAGTTCAAAGCCAGCCCAGATGGGAATGTCTGTGAGACTCTCATCTCCAATTAACCACCAGAACACCAGAAGTGGCACTGTGGTTCAAGTGGTAAGAGCACTTGACCAGGTCCAGAGTTCAAGCCCCATGTCCAACAAAAAAAGAAAAAAGAAAAATAAACCGAGTAATTTAAATTTTGCCTCAAACTTTTTGAACACGCTCTACACTCCAAACAATCACGGGCATCTGTTTATGGATAATCTCAAATCCAATTGTTCTAAAATGAACATAATTTTCATCTATAGTGCTCACCATCAATTTGTAGGTCTTGCAAAAAATCTTCAAATTCTCCAGCTGAGAGTTCAACCCCCATATATTCCAGGAATGTATACAGGTTATTCACATCAACTTTTCCTCCTTATGAGAAACAAAGTATCATTAAAGAAAATGCCAAATATGAGAAAAATGCTTATTAGTTTATATGTTCTATAGTTATCACTTTAATCATAAGACATAAATGCAGGAAGACTTTGTCAAGGGTATAAGGAGAGTTATTAAAACTAAATCTAGATGGATGCTGGTGGCTTTTGCCTGTAATCCTAGATATTCAGGGGGTTAGGACCCAGAGGGAGGATTGTAGTTCAGCCCAAGTGGAAAAGTCCTCAAGACTCCATCTTTAATTAACTAGCTAGATGTTAGACTAAGAGTGTGGCTAAGTGGTAGCTTGCTAGCCAACCAAGCAAGCATAAGGTTCTGAGTTTAAGCCCTGATACTGTCAACACAGCAACAAACAGAAATAAAAACAACAAAAACTGTAGATTTTTATTCTTTGTACCATTTGTTCATTATCAACATATGGTAAGTTTTAAATGGGTCTTGGTAATTTTATAGATAACCATGGCATAATAACATATAATATTCCATAAATGTGAAAATATCAAGATGTTCAATTCAATAAAATGAATTCATATAAGTGAACAAAGGATTTCTTAGATTTCTTAGATTCATCCGCTTCTCATCATACTTTACACTCACCTTTAAGAGCCTTCACACTTTCCATCAATCTTTTTTTATAGACCTTTTCTTCAGCTGTAAGAAAAGACAGAATTCAGAGAGCAGTAATAAAGGAGATCTACTTAAATAACAAAAAACTATAATTCTTTTTCCAGTCCTGCAATTTCAAAATGATAAACACCTTAATGCTTTTCTCCTAAATGTGTTTAATTTTCTCTCTATTGGTAATGAAATTTGTTTGGAGAAAAACTTTTTTTTTGTTTGTTTGTCGTGGGGCTTGAGCTCTGGGCCTGGCTCTGTTCCTGCGCTCTTCAGGTCAAGGCGAGCGCTCTACGGCTTAAGCCACAGAGCCACTTCAGGTTTTCTAGTGGTTTACTGGAGATAAGAGTCTCACGGACTTTCCTGCTTAAGTTGGCTTTGAACCGCAATCCTCAGATCTCAGTCTCCTGAGTAGCTAGGATTATAGGTGTGAGCCACCAGCGCCCTGCTGGAGAAAAACTTTAATGAAGCAGGTCTGTTCACTTGCACCAAAGGCTTAAAACTTGTAACATAGAACTCATTGATTTATCTTTTTATCTCTAATATCCTTTATCTCTTCCATTTTACACATGCATTATTTTCTCAGTATATTAATACAACCAAGGACAGCAATATAGTCTTTTATTAGCTGGCATGACTGAAGTAGTTTTTGTTGACCTTATTAAAAATTAAATGACCAGCTAGGTACAAGTACTCCCATATATAATCTTGGCTATTCATGGGGCATAAAGTAGGAGGCTTTCAGACTAGTCAAAAAAGCAAGACCCTACCTGAAAAATAACTAAGGCAAAAAGGACTAGAAGCATGGCTCAGTTGGTAGAATGCCTGCCTATCAAGCTTGAGACCCTTAATTCTACTGCTAAATAACGCCTTTTTGAATCTCTCTCTCTCTCTCTCTAGTTGACAGTAATAGTAATAGGGTTTGAATTCAGGGCTTTGCTATTTCTAGATCAATGCTTTACCACTGAGCCATACCTCCACCCCATTTTTGACTATTTTTAAGATAGAGGTTTGCTTCCTACATAGACATGTGCCTAGACTTGCCAAATTTAGGCTTCCCATTGTAAGTAGGATGAGAGTATGACAGTTGTGTACCACTTAGCCTATCTTCTTTTCCAATTTCACCTTCTTAGCTGGGGTGTCACAGGTGTGTTCCATTGTGCTCTGCTATTGGTTGAGAAAGAATGTGTATGTCTAGGCAAGCCTCAATCACAATTTTTTCAGTTTCAGTCTCCCAAGTAACTAGGATTACAGGCAAAAGCCGTTGGTGCCCACCTGTTATATATAAATTTTAAACACTTACCATTACGAGGTAGAGACTTTAGTAAACGAAAATATTCCTTATTTGTGAGCTCAACTTTCATATCTTTCAGAGAATTATCTAGGTTACTGAAATTTATGTCCTCTCCTAGAGAAAAGATAGAGTGTCACAAATGGATTTTAAGTCGGGTGCCAGTAGCTCTCTCCTGTAATCCTAGCTACTCAGGAGGCTGAGATCTGAGGACCGCAGTTCAAAGCCAGCTCAGGCAGGAAAGCCCATGAGACTCTTATCTCTAATAAAACCACTCAGAAAATGAGAAGTGGCGCTGTGGCTCAAGTGGTAGAGCAGTAGCTTTGAGCTGAAGAGCTCAGGGCCAGTGCCCAGGCCCAGAGTTCAAGACCCATGACTGACAAAAAAAAAAAAAAAAAAAATTGAAAAAAATTCAAGAAGAGTGATTTCATTGTTAATAAATAACATACTTTTTATTAGCATATATTAATTGTTAAAATATTGGCCTTCCTTATAACATGTAAAAAATTTTTAATTGTTATTATAAAGGTGATGTACAGAGGGGTTATAGTTACACAGATGGGGGAACAGTACCGTTCTTTTTGAACAATGTCACCCTTTCCTTCACTTGTCCAGTTTTTCCCTTCCATCCCTATTCACAAGTTGCATAGTTCATTTTCAACATATGTTTAGTGAGTACCACTGCCAAATATGTCATTAGAACATTTTAATACAAGTACATAGCACTTTAATCAGCTTCATTCTCTATGATCATTTCTTGGATTCTTTCCCCTCTTTTGCTTCACAAATAATTCCTCTTCTATTTTTGTGTCTTCAAAAAAATCTTGATACTACAGAGAAAACATGCTACATTTGACTTTCTTTTTCAGGTAACATGATAATGGTCTCCAGTTATATCCATTTTCTTGACAACAAAATAATTTCATTCTTCTTTATGGCTGGCTAATACTTGTGTGTGTGTATGTGTGTGCGTGTGTGCGTGTGTATTTTTAAATTTTCTGTATCTATTCAGAACACAGCCAGGAATTAGCTAGATTATGTGGTACTTCTATTTTTATTTTTATTTTTCACTGAACTTCTATACTGACTTCTACAATGGTGGGACACATTACATTCTCACCAATTTTGTGTAAGTGTTCCCTTCTCCCTGTATTATTCTTAGCATTTGTTGTTTTTGTTTTCTTTTTTAACATACTAGAGTTTGAACCCAGGACTTTCTGTTTGCCAGGTGTGTTGTCTTACCACTGAATCATATCCCTATCTCCAGACCTTTTTTTTTTCCTGTCGGTTGTGTGGCTTAAACTCAGTGCCTGGGTGCTGTCCTTGAGCCTCTTTGCGCTCAAGGCTAGGACTCTACCACTTGAGCTACAGTGCCACTTCTACCCAGGCTTGATTTGAACTGCCATCCTCAGATCTCAGCCTCCTGAGAAGCTAGGATTACAGGCATGAGCCACCAGCACCCAGCCTTCCAGTCATTAAAAAAAAAAAAAAAAACTTATGCTGCATGTTTTCAAGACAGGTTCTCACTTCCTGCCTGTGTGTGTGTGCCTAGGCCATGGTCCTACTGTGTAGGTGGTCGCATTATAACTAGGATGACATGTACATATACCACTTAGTCCAGATTTCCATTAAGAAGAAGTCTCAGGAACTTTTTTGCTTGAACTGGCAAGTATCTAGGATTACACACATGAGCTACCAGTGTCTAACATATTTTGTTTTCTTTAGATCTTATTTTATTGTAAAAATGCTGTACAGAGGGGTTAGTTACATGAGTAAGGCAATGAGTACATTTCTTGTCCAGCACTGTTACCCCTTCCCTTGTTGTTCTCCCACTATCCCTTCCCTAAATTTTGTTTTCCTTTTTTTTGGGGGGGGGGTTCCGGTTGTGGGGCCTGAACTCTGGGCCTGGGCGCTGTCCCTCACTCTTTAGCTCAAGGCTAGCACTTTACCACTTGAGCCACTGTGCCACTTCCGACTTTTTTCTTTTTGCTTATGTGGTGCTGAGGAATTGAACCCAGGGCCTCATGCATGCAAGGCAAGCGCTCTACCACTGAGCCACTTTCCCAGCCCTTATTTTGTTTTCTTGATGGAAGCCAATATATGGGCTTGAACTAAGGGCCTGGCACTGTCCCTGAGATTTTTTTTTTTTGCTTAAGGCTATTTCTATGCCACTTGAACCATGTCTCTGTTCTCAGCTTATTGGAGATAAGAGGCTCATGTACTTTCCTGCCTGGGCTAGCTTCTGACAGAGATTCTCAGATCTTAAGTCTCCTGAGTTAGGATTACAATGTGAGCCATGATGTCCACCAGAAGCTTAATTGGATACAATCTCATTTGCCAACTTTTGGTATTATTTTTGAGCTATTTTTTTCAAAAGCTTTGTATATACTTATATCTTTTAAAAAACGTATGCTTATATCTTAAAGTGCTTCTTTCTTAAGAGTTTCAAGGTTTAGGTCTTATAATAACTCATTTTGAGCTTTCTTTATGTGTGTGTACAGTCCTGGGGCTTGAGTGTAGGGCATGGGTGCTGTTTCTGAGCAGTTTTGCTTAAGGCTAATGCTCTACCACTTGATCCACAGGTCCATTTCCAGCTTTTTTTTTTATTTTCGTGGTTAATTGGTGATAAGAGTCTTACAGACTTTCCTGCCCTGCCTGGCTTCAAATCTTGATACTTAGATCTCAACCTCCTAGATTTATAGGTGTGAGTCATCAAGCCCCCAGCTTAAGCTAATTTTTTTAAAAACAGGGTTATAGGGATCTAGATCCAAGTGCACATTCAGTTTTCTAAGCAACATTTGTTAAAGAGGTTTTCTTTTCTATTCTATTAGTCTACATGTCTGATTTTGTGTCAATACTATGCTATGTGACTCTCTTATTTAATTTGAAGTGAAGTATTATGCTACCTCCAGCACTGTTCTTTTCTCTCAGAATTGCTTTGGCTACTGGGGGTCTTTTGTGTTTCTATAAGAATTTTAGGATTATCTTTCTATTTTTTTCTATTTTTGAAGACTCGCATTATAATTTTGTTTTGAATTTTATTAAATTGATGGATTCCCTTTTCAAAATTTGAATTCTGCCCATCCATGAACATGTGAGGCCCTCCTATCATATAATATCTTTTTATAGTTTTTGTGTTTTGTAGTTTTTATTGTTTAGGGTTTTCCCCTCCTTGTTTAAGTATCTTATTTTTTTACTTGAGGTAGTTGTGAATGAGAATGCTGTACAGATTTGTTTCTCAGCATATTTGTAATTATTATATAAAAACCAACTGGTTTTTGAATGTTGATTTTGTATCTTGCTGCTTTGAAGAAAGCACTATCAGATGAGTTTTCTGTGGTGGAGGCTTTAGAGTCTTTTAAAATAGAATAGATTCATATTCTTGAGAGAAATCTCTTTTTAAGTCTTTAGTCTATTTATTAATCAGGCAGTTGTTTCTTTGACGATTTGTTGTTGGGGGAGTTAATTTTTTGAGTTCTAAGTATATTTTAGACATGAGGACTTTGTCTGTTATATGGCTAGTGAAGATCTTCTCCCAATCCGTGGGCTTTGTATTGATCTTGCTAGCTAGGTCCTTTGCCATGCAGAAGCTCTGCAGTTTCATCCAATCCTATTTGTCCAACCTTTCTTTGATTTGTTTTGTTTCTGAGTCTCTATTAGGAAAATTTCAGCCTGTGCCAGGAGCCCTAGAGTTTCTTCTATTCCTTCCTGTAATGTTTTCAGGGTGTCTGCTTTTACTTTGAGGTCTTTGATCTACTTGGAGTTGATTCCAGTGCAGGGTGATATATAAGGATCTAACATTAGTTTTCTACAGGTGTTTAACCAATTTTGCCAGCACCATTTGCTGAAGAGGCTGTCTTTCTTCCATTCTATTTTTTAGCTCCCTTGTCAAAGATTAGGTGGCTATAGGCCTGTGTGTTCATATATGGTTCTTCAGTCATATTCCATTGGTCCTCAGGTCTGTTTTTATACCAGTACCATCATGCTGTTTTGATTACTATGGTTTTGTAATAGTTTGAAATTTGGAGGAAATAAGAATGGCCAATAGACACATGAAGAAATGTTCAACTTTTCTGGCCATAAAAGAAATATAAATTTAAAAAAATTGAGATTTCACCTTACCCCAGTTAGAATGGGTATAATAGAGAAATCCAATAACAACATATGTTGGAGAGGATGTGGCCAAAACAGAACCCTACTGCATTGTTGGTGGGAGTGTAAACTTGTTCAACCACTTTGGAAAGTAGTATGGAAGTTCCTCAAAAGATTCCACATAGAGCTCCCCTATGACCTAGTAATCCCACTTTTGGGCATTTACCCAAACCATCGCAAACAAGGCCACACTAAAGCTACCAGCACAACTATATTTATCACAGCATTATTCTTCATAGCCAATATATGGAACCAACCCAGATGCCCCTCAGTAGATGAATGGATCAAGAAAATGTGATATATATATATATATATATATATATATATATATATGTATATGTATATAGGAATTCTATGCCTCCATAAAAAAGAATGACACTGCCCCATTTGTTAGGAAATGGAAAGACTTGGAAAAAATTATATTAAGTGAAACAAAGAAACATAGGTCCCATGGTTTTCCTTATTTGCAATAATTAGTATATGTCTAGGATAATCTTACAAGACAAGTAGAAAAAGTTAAAAGCTATGCACATATGGCCATATAAGATGGTGCTAAGCAAAATGAACCCCAAGATAGGGCCACAAGAGGCTTTTATTTGTTGCTGTTGTTTTTAAACTACTTATAATGTACTATGTGATTTCTTTTGTTTCTTTTGTATGTTCTTCCCCCATGATAAAACCCCTGTTTTCACTGTATTTGATTCCAGTACCCTGCATCTTGTATATACATTTTTCTAATTTGGGAGGGGAAGGAAAATAACAAAATGCTGAAACAAGGATATAGGTTGACCCACTGTAACAATGAGATGTATAAAAGACTATGTTGAAAACAAACTTTACAACTGGGGGGGGGGGACAGAAAGGGAAGAGTTGGGGAGGTGGGGTAGGATGGGATGGCTGGGGAAAAACAAAAGAGGGGGCCTTTAACAGTGCTCGAGAGGAAATGTGCTCATTACCTTACTCATGTAACTGTAACCCCTCTGCACAGTATCTTTACAATAAAAATATATATTAAAAAAGAGAATAGATTCATACTATATGCACAGGATAATTTGATTTTTTTTCATTTCCTAGTTGTATCTTTTTTTTCCTTTCACTTACCTTAGGCTAAGGATTTAAGGACTATGTTGAATAAGAATGGTGAGGGTGGACAACCTTTTCCTATTTCTGATTTTAGAAGAAATATTTTCAATTTTTTTCCCATTGCCTATTGGTTTGCTGTATATACCTTTTATTATGTTGATGTGTTACCTTGCTATTCCTAGTTTCTTATGTCCTTTTATATGAAGACTTGTATACAAGAGTTTCATCAAAGGCTTGTTTGGCATCTATGATATGATCATGTGACTTTTGTCTTTGATTCTGTTTATGTGCTGCATTATATTTATTGATTTGTATATACTGAACTATCCTTGCATTCCTGGAATAAAATCAACTGGATCAGGATATATGATATTTTAAAATATATTGTTAAATTTCTTTTTTTGTACATTTTTTATTGTAAAATGCTGTACCGAGGGGTTACTGTTACATGAGCAAGGTAATAAGTACATTTCCTATTGAGCATTGTTGCCTCCTTCTTTGTTTTCCCCCTACCACCCCTTCCCCTCTATATTGTTGAATTTCATTTGCAAGGATTCTGTTGAGGATTTTTTAATCCATGTTAATCTAGGGAATTGTTTTTAGTTTTCTTTTATTAATCTTGTTTTGACATTACAGAATGAGCTTGAAAGCATTGTTTCTGTTTTTATTTTATACATAGTTTTTTCCTTTCTTTTTTTGTATTAGGTCAAAGATTGGGACTTGATCTCGATACCTGATCCTTTCGTTCATTGGCTAGCACTTTCCAACTGAGCCATGCCTCCAAATCCCTTTATGGATAATTTGAGGAAGATCAACATTAGTTCTTTAGAAATCCAGTGGAATTCAGCAATGAAGATGTCTGGTAGTAGGCTTTTCTTTGTTGGAAGACTCCTATTAATATTCAATTAGTTTATGGATTTTTTTTTTTTTTTTTTGCGATCATGGGGCTTGAACTCTGTGCCTGGGCGCTGTCCCTGTGCTCTTCAGCTCAAGGTGAGCACTCTACTGCTTGAGCCACAGTGCCACTTCCGGGTTTCTAGTTGTTTATTGGAGGTAAGAGTCTCATGGACTTTCCTGCCTGTGCTGGCCTTGAACCATATTCCTCAGATCTCAGCCTCCTGAGCAGCTAGGATTACAGGTGTGAGCCACTGGTGCCCAGCTGTTTGTAGATTTTTTTTAATCTTTTTTTTTTTTTTTGCAATTTTGGTAAGTCATTGGGCCTAGAAATTCTTCCATTTCGGCTAGGTTTTTCCAGTTTATTGGAGTATAATGTTTCTGTAATGACCCTCTGGCACACATGAAAACAAAACCTAGATAAAATTGTGCCTTCAATTTACCATAAAAAACCAAGTTCCCTTCTTTTTGGGAATATATACAAATTTTACGTAGTGTGAATTGAAGTTTCTGTGTTTGTTGCAAAACTGGTGGTCCAAAGTAGACAATGAAAATGTTTAATTAATGAAGGATAAAAATGTTGAAATTAACAAGAGAATGAAAGATTTGTAGAAAATATCTGTAACACAACATACAGAATTAAGTAATTTTTCACTTACCCCAAATAGAAGTCAACTCTTTCATTACATCATTTAGTTTGATTTTCTTTTGACCTACAAGATAAGGCAAAATTCAGACAGTGATATGTCAAACTACAAAAAAGAAATGAAGCCTTAATTATTTAAGTTATGAGAAACAGCCTAGATGAAACTATTTAACATGTTCTTTAAAAATTTATAATTTGTGAACTTTAATGGATAGCTTCATTAATTCAAACAGAAACTAAGATTTCATGGATTACAAGTTGATCTTAGATTAAAATCTTCTCTCCAGTCTTTTAGGTATATTGTTTTTTGTTTTTGTTTTTGTTTTTGTTGGTTGTGGGGCTTGAACTCGGGCCTGGGTGCTTTCCCTCAGCACTTGTGATTTTTTTTTGGGTCTGGTCGTGGGGCCTGAACTCTGTGTCTGGGCACTGTCCTTCAGCTCTTCAGCTCAAGGCTAACGCTCTACCACTTGAGCCACAGCACCACTTCCGGCTTTTTTCTTTTTGCTTATGTGGTGCTGAGGAATCAAACCCAGGGCCTCATGCATGCAAGGCAAGTGCTCTACCACTGAGCAACCTTCCCAGCCCCCACCTGTGATTTTTTTGAGTGGTTTACTGGAGATGAGTCTCTTGGACTTCCCTTTCTGGGCTGGTAATCCTCAGATCTCAGCCTCGTGAGTAGCTAGGATTATAGGCTTGAGCCATCTGAGCCTGGTGGTATATTGTTTTTAATTCCTTGATTTTCTTGAATACTTGAAAATACATACTGGTCTACATTGAGGACCCTTATTTATCACAATATGTTGCTTTGTATAATTGGAGAAAGACAATGAATGCCACATGAGGAATAGAAAGATGATTCAAAGAGACTTATTGGGGTTTAGCATAGTGTGCTATAGTAGGTAGCAGATAAACTCTGTTATGGATTTGAGAAAGAAAATTCTGGCTCCATGTTGACATTAATTTGTCTTGTATATGGCTTTATCACTAAGACTCATAGAGAGATTGGTATATTTGGGTATTCAATACATACCTATACCATAGACTTACGTATCAATTATATAAGTACCAGTAGAAATTATGAGTAAATCAACTGAATCAGTAATTTATAAAAATGCTTTGCAGTGCATGTTCTAAGATATTTGTAAGCTTTGAAGGACTGTTAAAGAGTTTTTAATTTAGGAACAACAAGTTTAGAGTTTCATCTTGGTTAAACCATACTAGTTTTTGTACAATGCTAGTTTATGCATAATGAATTTAAGACAAACTATGTCTTTTGAAAGAGGTCTAAAACAGAAATGATAAAGGCCTAAATTAAGGTTGGAGAATAAAAGTCTAAAATATTTTTAAGATATTTTTAAGAAGAAGAAAAAAAGGAAAGGAATACAAGCAGCCAAAAACAAATTTTAGTTTATTGCATGAGTAATTGTGGATGTATAGTAGTGGCACAAAAGCATAAAAAAATTAAGTAAAAGTGAAGCACTTTACTTTTTATACATTGTTTGAATTGCTAATAATCCAAACTTAGCCAGTTATATGTTAACAGCAATTTATTAATATAGGATTTTTTATGAGAATATATTAATTGTATAATTTCAATATAAGCATATATTTTAATCAAGTTCATTCCCTCTATTACTTTTTTATTAAGCTGATATTTTAGTCATTACGTAAACTGACAAATTATAAATGGAAAAGGGAGTTTTTTCCACAAAACAAATTTGAATGATATAGAAAGTTTTGGTAATGGAAAATTGCCAAAAGGATTCTATTTGTAAAAATCCCAACAGACACATGAAGATATGTTATACATCTCTGGCCATATAGGAAATGTAAATCAAAATGACACTGAGATTCCACCTTATCCCAGTCAGAATGGCCATCATCAAGAATACAAACAATTGTATAATGTATTTCTTTATGGTTTTAAGTGATAAAGACATTAAGTTAACAAACATATAAGAAATGTATGTACTGTTTGAAATGTAAATTATTCTTAGAACACTTTCAGTGGGAGTTCCATTACCCTATTAGTGCATTAATTTGAGAGAATTATTTTACTGCCATGAGTAAGTGTAAAAATTTTAGAAAATGGGCTGGGAAGGTGGCTCAGTGGTAGAGTGCTTGTCTCGCAAGCATGAGGCCCTGGGTTCGATTCCTCAGTACCACATAAGCAGAAAAAGTTGGAAGTGGTGCTGTGGCACTGTGGTACAGTGCTAGCCTTGAGCTGCAAAGCTTAGGGACAGCGCCCAGGCCCAGAGTTCAGGCCCCATGACGAACCAAAAAAAAATTTAGAAAACAGATTTTTAAAAAAAATTTATGTGTGTCTGGGTTTTTCATTGATAATTGGTTTAATTTAAAATATTTAGATATTTGTTGGATTTTCATATACGGAGTACAGTCTTGCATTAAACTACTTGCTACAATTATGACTGTAAAACTACAGAAAATACACAAGATTGCATCCACTTAACATAGGAATTACCAGATAAATACTATTAAACTCTTGTCCAGTAACAAGAGTTGATTTGTATTAGCAGTATGATTTATTGTTTTTTAACCAAATACCTCCTCAGTAATTTATAATGGCTTTGCAATAATGTGTATCAAATAAGAAGCATTGGAAAACTGATTGTCTCTATGATGATATGCATGTTTCAAGTGGTATTGAAAGCCACACTGATGGATATGTGATAATAAATGTATCTGTTATTAAAAAAGAATACAAAAAATAAAAGATGCTGGTGAAGATGAGGGAAAAAGGGAACCCTCATATACTGTTCTTGGGAATGTGAACTTGTTCAATAACTCTGGAGAGCAGTATGGAGGTTCCTCCAAAAACTAAACATAGAACTACCCTATGATCCATCAATCCCATTCTTGGGCATTTATCTAAAAGATTACAAGATAGGATATAATAAAGCCACCAGCACAACCATGTTCACTGCAGTACTAATAACCATAGCCAAGATACAGAGTCAGCCTAAATGCCCCTCAGTGGATGAATGGATCAAGAAATTGTGATATATATATATATATATATATATATATATATATATATATATATAATGGAATTTTACTTGTCCATTTGCAAAGAAATGGAGGAGCCTGGAAAAAATTATGTTAAGTGAAGTAAGTCAGGCCTGGAGAGACAAAAGATGTGTTTTCTGTCATACATAGAAGCTAAAACTAGTTTATAAAAATGTAAGTGAAAACTTTGTGTGGTATACAACTGTACACAAAGAATTAACTGAAATTCAGTAGATTCAAGGGAGAACTCTATAATTACTTAGAAAGGCTTAATCAAAGTTCACCAAAAATAAACAGCAGGAAATGGATACTTGAAAGAGGTAGGATGGAGGACAAGGGAAGAGGAGTGAGTATGAAGAGGAGGGGAAATGCAGTAAAAATACTCAGTGCAGGGCTGGGAAAGTGGCTCAGTGGTAGAGTGCTTGCCTTGCATGCATGAGGCCCTGGGTTCGATTCCTCAGCACCACATAAACAGAAAAAGTTGGAAGTGGCGCTGTGGCTGAAGTGGTAGAGTGGTAGCCTTGAGCTGAAGAGCTCAGGGATAGTGCCCAGGCCCAGAGTTCAGGCCCCATGACCAACAAAAAAAATTCAGTGCATAATCTACAAAAATTAAGGTAAGTGAGGGAGGGGTAGGTTGGGAAGGATGTCGAGAACATTGAAAGGGATGACATTGATCAAATACATTGTATTCATAAACTGCTTTGTTGAATGGAAACTCCTCTGTACAACTACTTCAAGATAATAAAAATATTTTTAAAAGTTTGTTCTGCCAAATCCTTAAAATTCACATACCATAATGAAAAAGAAAGTTCTGTTAAATATGGGAGGGATAAATATCTGTAAAAATAGGAGAAAGAATTAAAATCCAGGCAGATTTTGAGTGAAATTTAGGTTGAGCTTTTAAAAAGGCACTCTGATCCTCTTAAAAGAAACTGCCTTAGGGAATAAAGACAATACATATGTATGTAAATGCAAGAAGAACTCTCTAAAGTGAATCCTTAAATAAAAATGGCTTTTGTCCTGTCTTTTTTCACTCAAGTAGAATGTTTAAGGTGTGTGTGCTATGTCATTATTATGAATCCTTAGTTTAGCTAAGTGGTAGTATAAAAAATGTTACTGAAGATGTCAAAGAGCTCAAGAAAAATGAGAAGAGTCAAGGACAGGTATTTTAAAGTAGTAGATACAGGAGCTAGATTCTTTGGAATATGTAAATGTGAGTATCCCATTCTTTTTTTTTTTTTTTTTGGGTCCTGTCGTGGGGCCTGAACTCTGGGCCTGGGCGCTGTCCCTCAGCTCTTCAGCTTAAGGCTAGCGCCACTTCCGGCTTTTTTCTTTTTGCTTATGTGGTGCTGAGGAATCGAACCCAGGGCCTCAGGCATGCAAGGCAAGCGCTCTACCACTGAGCCACCTTCCCAGCCCGAGTATCCCATTCTTCCCATTCTTGTAAATCTCTTTAAATTGTGAGTCTACTTCCTGATCCTTATCTGGCTTAACAATGTCTTCAGTGCTTAGTACCACAAAGGAAGAAACTGCATTTTGGATCAATGGAAATGAAAACAAGCTAAGTTCACTAAGCTTTTGAAAAATATTTCATATTTTGACTCTCTGGTTGGAGAAATCCATTATTTTCAAGTCTAACAGACTAGTACCCCTTTAAAAGGTAGAAATTACACTGCTCACCATCTTTTGTCAGTTTTTCTTCTAGATCCATGAATTCTTCTTCTGTGAACGTGATCCCCATGTTTTCTAAAAGAGTATCTAGTTTATCAATATCAACCTCACCTACTAAGTAAGAGACAAGAAAGAAATACAGTGAAATGGAATGGTTCTAAAATTGTACTTAATATTCATGCTACTGTATTATTTCTCTTCTGTATTGATGTACATGTTTTATTATAATTAAAATCACTCATCTCTTAGTATTACTGTTAAGATTTAAAGACAAATATGGAAACTTCAGTCTTATTCCAAAAAATAAGAAAATTTAAAAATTAAAATCAATTTCCTGAGCTCTTGTTTGGAAGAAAGCCTACAAAGCAAAATATTCTAGGAGGTTGACAACTAGAGCTGAAGTGGACTGACAATCTGTAAAACAGGAGTAAGTTTTGTTGTCTGTACTTCCAAAGTTATTTCTGCTTTCCCTGAAATCCTATTGTGACAGTCTTCACTCTTCTTCTTTTGCTTTCTAGTTAGAATTTTTTTTTTTGTTTCTTTGGGGCTAGGGAAAGGAAAAAAAATCCAAGGAAATCTAACACTTTGTGCCAAATCACAGTAAAAGGGAATACCAAATAAATTGTAGATTCTACTTTAGCATCTATAAGGATTCAGCAATACAGGAAGGTACCTTTTTTGTTTGTTTGTTCGTTTGGTGCCAGTCCTATGCCCTGAATTCAGGGCCTGGGCTCTTTCCCTTGAGCTTTTTTTGCTCAAGGCTAGTACTCTACCACTTGAATCATAGTTTCACTTCCAACATTTTTGGTAGTTTATTGGAGGTAAGAGTTCTGACTAGGCTGGCTTTGAACTGTGATCCTCAGATCTCAGCCTCCTGAGTAGCTACCTTTACAGGCATTAGCCACCAGTGCCCAGCTATGAGTACTTTTTTTTTTAACTGTACAAATAAGGATCTGTTCATTTTGTTTCTTACCCTGGAGAGACATTATGCTCTTCATCAACCTTTGCTCTGAAACTTTTCCATCCTCTAGAAAAATAATGGAGTATTTAAAAAATAGAGTAAGAAAACAGAACATATATCTTAATTTCAGATGAAAAGAATTTTAAAAATCTTTTGCCTCATGAACATTTCAAATGGATAATGCACACACCAAAAGGACAACTGTCACTGGTACATGAACAGAATTTCAATTGTAACAATTAGATATACACCCTCCCCAGTTTTTTTTTCTGTACAGTGAATGTTGAGAAAATAACACTCTGATGCTTATGGGAACAAAAATATCTTCCATTTTGCAACTTTTTCTCAAAGTCCTACAGGAATTAAGACTTAAGAAATTTTAGTGAATTTTCAAAGACTTACTCAGACAGTTGCCAAATTAAAATAATATAACTATTCACAGGCAGGAGAGTGGGAATATGTATCTCAAGTTTTTAACAGTAGATATTGCTAATACTGGAGATTATTTTTAGTTTTTACTTATGTGCATCATCAAGATTTTTATGACAAATACATTCATATTGTAGAGATTAGTTGTATAATTAATATATGCACAAATATTTACTTATATATTATCTACTTATCACATATCTTAACAGCACTAAAAGCAAATACACAAAAATATTGATAGTTGTCAGAATTATGAATTAAAAGCATCTTAAATTTTCCTGATTTTTTCAGTTTTATTTAATCTAATATTGACATTGAAATGTAGCCTATATTTAAATGTACGGAATTTTCATCTTGTCAGTAACTGTGTTTCCTTTTGTGTAAAAACTCATACAGCCAAATTATTTAATTTCTTTTCATTATTGTTCTACTCTCTGTCTCTCTGCCTTTGTGTCTAACTTTCTTCTTTCTTGTTTATTTTATTTGTATTATAGTTTTACAAATCCACCCAACAAGCAGCCTGAAGTTATGATTTTTAAATTCAAATGTACATGGTGAAACTTTTCTTTATAATAGCATTAGCTTTTAACAGTTTTCAAGCAATTTTAGTTTATTTTGGAGTTTTTCACATAGCCACAAAACCAAACAAAAAATCAAGTGATATCCATAGACTTACCACTAACTGGCAATGTCTTCAGAAGGTCCAAGTATTCATTAGGCTTGAGATCAATCCCCAAATCTTCCAAAAAACCATCAATTTTATTTATATCAATTTTGCGTCCTTTGAAAGGAAAAAAGGTAACATAGGGTGGTTTCAGGACATTATAATAATCTTACCTCACTTTAATATTCTTACATGTTCTCTAGTGTTTAAGGAGGAGTCAGACAAAACATTACTTGATTCTTTATAGAAAAATGAGCCTATTGTCAAGAGAGCCTAGTAATGAAGAAATCACTTTGTATTATATAGCGAGCCAATAAACTAGAGTTATCTAGTCTTTCTTTCCTTAATGCTGTTTCTTGTGATTATTATTTCAAGCAACACTATTGACTCAGTCCTTTAAAATGTTGATTTTCTTATTTGCTATGTGTACCTAGATTTTACTTAAGTGTTAATTAACTCAAAAGTTCTTAAAGGGCCTGGAGGGAGAAGAAATGAGTGAATGAATAAATGAGATAAGGAAATATGGCCATAGTGAAACAGAGGGTATGCCTTATCAAAATGCCAGCAATTGTAAAGGCATTTAGAATTAAATGTTGTCTGACCTCACAACTAGTGTGCAATATGGATTCACCTCGTAAGTGGAGAAGTTATAACCTCTGATTAAAACACTGGTTAAGATCAGCATATTATTGTCAGAGGTCACAAGAAATAATATTACCCAAATATCACCATTTATTTTCATGACTGAATGCTAAATAGTTTGAAAAGTTGGATGTAAATATTTCATTACAACTATAGAAAATGATAGCATTAATAAATATATGATATAATACTGGGAAGAAAATAAGCAAAAGTCAACAGAAGACAAACTTGCTTTACTCACCTATAAAAGCTCTCACTTCACTCATCAGAATTTTCAGATCAATCTTACCATCAACTGTAAGACATGTAATAGGACAGAAACATGAGAACGAGACCATGAAGATGATGTTACACAGAGCAGGGGAATTTGGCAGTATATATCTTTTAGAAAATTTAACCTTTTGCACATCTTTCATAAATTAGAAGACAAGAGATAAAATTTCAAGTGTTAAGAAACACAATTAACAAAGATATATCTGTGATGAGACTGATACCCAAGATCCATAAAGAGTTTATTAGACATTATATCTTTTATAAATTTTCTGTTCTTTTGTTGTTGTTGTTGTTGGTTGTGGGGCTTGAACTCTGGGCTTGGACATTATCCCTCGGCTCTTCAGCTCAAGGTGAGTGCTCTACCGCTTGAGCCACAGCACCACTTCTAGTTTTCTAGTGGTTTATTAGAGATAAGAGTCTCATGGACTTTCCTGCCCAGGATGGCTTTGAACCATCATATTCAGATCTCAGCCTCCTGAGTAGCTAGGATTACAGGTGTGAGCCACCGGTGCCCGGCTTCTTATTTTTTTTACTTTAGGTTATTTATCTTTGATTACATTCTAGAATGTAACAAAGCTTTATAAAATATACATGATGTCTACTATATAACTTGAGGGTAGGGATGGGAGGGGAGCTATGGGGGAGAACAATGGGAGGGATGATAGATCAAGATACATCATATTCATAACCTGACTTATGGAATTGTGACCTCGTTATACAACTACTTTATAATAAAAAATTTTTAAAGATATGTCTTCTAAGTGTTTGGAAAAGAACATAACTTTGCCTAATTAATCTTTCTATTTCTGGATATTAACTCACCTATTAGTAACTCTGGTAGTACCACTTATAATTGTTCAATAAGTTACTTAAAGTTTATTAAAAATACTTTGGTATGTTTTCCCCTACAGTATAACCCGTTGGTGCCCTGCATCTTGTGTATACATTTGGGGAGGAGAAGGGAAATAACAAAATGCTGAAATAAGGATACAGGTGAACCCATTGTAACAAGGAGATATACAAGACACTAGGTTGAAAACAAAGTTTACAACTTGGTGGGAGCGGGGAGTTGGGGAGGAAAGGGATGGTAGGGGAAAAACAAAGGAAGAGGTAACAATGCTCGAGAGGAAATGTACTCATTACCTTACTCATGTAACTGTAACCCCTCTGTATAGTATTTTTACAATAAAAACATATAAAAAGTTTATTAAAAATAGAAACCAGGAAAAGATTTAGGTGTTAATGAGGTGAAGACTTTTGTTTTTTGTCAAGAGTTTCAGGAATTTGAGAAATCTATGCCAAATCACCCCTATACCTTTGGTTCAGGAGAAAAGAGTCCTAGGAAATAGGGCAATTTTTTAAAACCCAAATTTCATGTGACCTATATGTATTTTTTTTATAAACTAGTAGAACCTGAAAATATTCAAACAGAAATGGACTATCTCAATGCTTGTAAATCTAAACCTAGGTCCCAAATCTTGCTCCCAATTGTTTGAATAAAGGTTGATGGAATGCACAAGGTGCCAGTAGTGGAGAAATGTAAAGGAGAGGTGATGGTCCAGGTTGTCGATGATAGATTTTCCTCCACAAGACCCAAATGAAAGTGAGAGTTAAACAAACAAGTACTGATTTGGATGGTTGAACAGGTTCACTTAAGTCAGGCTAAAAGGGATCAGAGCTTAAAAAGATTAAGTCCTCTTGCCTTTTAAAATCAAAACTGATGTCACTCCTTTGTGTGTATGACCAAGGGGATGGATCTGAATTTTAGCAGTAACTAGCATTTCTCCTAGTAACTAGCATTCTCTCCTATAGAGAGAATAAGACAAGTTTGAGGGGGTAAGAAGAGAGGAAGGAAGATAGAAGAGGGAAAATAAAAGAGAGAGAAGGGAGATGATGGAAATGGAGATGGGAAATACACATGAACTTAACAAGAGATAGGTTGCATTCTTTCTTTGAATTTGAGTTTTTCTCTAAGTTTTTCAGAATGCTTTCCTGACATCAAAGAAACATTCTTAATTATTATTATAGATAAGCTTATAAAACTAATTTTTCTGAAGAGTTGGTAATATATAAAATTCTCACCATCAGCTGGCAGATTTAATTTTAGATCTTCAAGCTCATTTTCACTAAGGTTAATGCCCATGCTTTTCAAAATTGCGTCAACTTCACTGGAATCAACTTTCCCAACTTATGAAAAGAGAGACATAGAAGCAAAAGTTAATGTACCTTGAATGTGAAGAAAATTTACGATTTCTGAGGACTATGGGTAACATTTTCATTTAAAAGATCAAGCTAAATCAGAATTAAAATTAGTTTGTTGCTTTAATCTTTATGATGAGCATGCTCAGTATAAAACTTGAAAAAGTTTATTGAATAACTTCTGACAGAATGACAGTCACAGTGAATTCAGTTTCTAAATTTGTCCTGTTTCTTTTCTTCCCTTCCTTTCCTTCCCTTCCTTCTTTCCTTCCTTCCTTCCTTCCTTCCTTCCTTCCTTCCTTCCTTCCTTCCTTCCTTCCTTCCTTCCTTCCTTCCTTTCCTTCCTTTCTTTCCTTCCTTTTGTTTCCTTCCTTTTGTTTCCTTCCTTTTCTCCCTCCCTCCCTCCCTCCCTCCCTTCCTCCTTCCCTTCCTTCCTTCCTTCCTTCCTTCCTTCCTTCCTTCCTTCCTTCCTTCCTTCCTTCCTTCCTTCCTTCCTTCCTTCCTTCCTTCCTCCCTCCCTTCCTTCCATTCTTTCATTCTTTCTGTTGTGCCAAGGAATCAAACCCAGGGCTTTGTGCATGCTAGGCAAGCACTCTACTGCTAAGATACATTCTCAGATCTTGTCCTGTTTTCATGCATTTATTTTTACAATAAACTTCTAGTATGTTAGAGGACACTAGATTCTATTCCTGTTAAAACTATTTTAAGTAAAAAATAAGTCAATTTAAAAAAGCACTGATAGTGGTACAATTAATGTGCAGATTTGGCAGGTATGATTGTGATATATGATAGAAGAGTGGGAACCTCATTTAGCGGAAGTTCCTTTCTGGCTTGCTTCCTGTATATCTCATTAGTTGTAGGTCCCTCCACTTTTTTTTTTTTTTGGAGACTTCATAGCTTTTTTGGGGGCGGGGGAGGGGGAGCTCAACGACAGATTAACAGTCTCTGCTGCTGAATAAATTTAATATGTGCTAATTTTCCCTTTACTTTTTTTGCTGTGAAACCTGGACTCTGATGATTTCTTCTTCTGTCAAAATATGGATAATCTTGAGAGATCACATAGGCATTCTTTCCAAGTTACATTGTAAGAAATGATCTCCTAAATTGTATACTGGTGTACGAAAGGACTGAAAGTATATAATAATGTGTTAGATAGCAAGACTCAAAATGTAATCACAAAGAAATGGTATAAAGAACAAATATGATAATCTTAGCTATATCCTATTTCATTAAGATTCTCTCTTACCATTAAGATAGTTCAGACTATCCAGTAACCTTTTCTGATATACTTTTCCATCTGTAAGAAAAATACTATTCAGAGCAAAGAAGAAGAAAGTAGAATTTCACAGACAATAGAAAACCAAGGAAGATGTACTTCATGAATTACAGTAGAAATTTCCTGATTAATTAAAAAATGAAAGTATTTGGAATATGGGGAAAGTTTTAATATTAACAATTTAGTTAAAACTTACTCAAACTCACTGCAAAATTTCTTTTTCTTTTTTCCTTTTTGTGCAAGTACTGGGCTTGAACTCAGGGCCTAGCTCTCTTACATGGATTTTTTTTTTTTTTGTCAGTTGTGGGGGCTTGAACTCTGAGCTTGGGTGCTTTCCCTGAGCTCTTCAGCTCAAGGTGAGCATTCTACCACTTGAGTCACAGCACCACTTCTGGTTTTCTGGTGGTTAACTGGAGATGAGTTTCCCATGGACTTTCCTGCCCAGGCTGGTTTTGAACTGTGATCCTTAGATCTCAGCCTCCTGAGTAGCTAGGATTACAGGCATGAGCTACCGGCACCCGGCTCTTACATGGCTTTTACACTCAAAGCTAGCACTCTACCACTGTGTCACACTTCCACTTCCAGCCTTTTTCTGGTTGATTGGAGAAAAGAGTCACAGGTTTTTCTGCCTAGGCTAGTTTGAAATGCAGTCCTCAGATCTAAGCCATCGTAGTTGCTAGGATTACAACTGTGAGTCACCAACATCTGGCAACATTTCTTTTTCTTTGTAGGATATTCCTTTCTTTCCCTATAAGGTAACTTCCTTCTCCTTAATTTGTTCACTTAGAATGGCTTACATTTCAGATTAACAGAATTAAATAAAATTCAATAGAATAAAAGAGGATAATGAATCTTTTAAGACATAAAGATTGAGTATCCCTTATCCAAAATGTTTGGGAGCTGAAGCATTTTGGATTTTGGAATATTTGCACCTATGCAAATATATTATCTACCTACCTATTTATTATATATTTTTGTATATTACATATTATATTTTTATACCTATCTACCTACATACCTCTCTCTCTCTCTCTCTCTCTCTCTCTCTCTCTCGTGGATGGGATCTAGATTTAACATCAAATTCATTTACATTTTATATCCTTTTGAACAAACAGCTGAAACCAATTGTACACATTTGCTTTAGTTTTTTAATTAGGCTTAATATGAGACCACTGTGGATTCATGTTGACACTGGAAAAATTTCGGAGTAGACTTTGGGAATCTGAACTGGGGGTGCATTACCTGTAATAAGATCATTTAAATTATGTAACATGGTTTACAGATCATTTTTGGAAAGTAACTAGATAGATAATTTTACTTACTTACCATTGACTGGCAGATTATTCACCAGTTCTGAGACTTCTTTTTCCATGACTTCTATTCCCATGTCTCCTAAAACTGTTTTGACATCATTGACATCAATTTCTTTTCCTTCAGATAAAAATAGCAGCACATTAGATTTTTAAAGAACTACTTAATAGTTCTAAATAACAAGGAAACTTCTATTTTTTTAATTTTTATTTATTTTTTTATTGTGACAATACTGTACAGAGGGGTTACAATTACATGGGCAAGATAATGAGTACATTTCTTATCAAGCATTGTAGCCTCCTCCTTTGTTTCCCCTTCCCATCCCTTCCCATCCTCCTCGCCATTACAAGATGGCGCCCACTCCCTTGCAGCTTTGAGGTCCATATTAGGCAGTGCTTGGCGGGACGGTGGGTCCTGGGCTTTGCGCGTGTGCGAGCCACGTAGAGTCCCCAGCCAATCCCGTGGCACCTGGTGACGGTGAAAGGCAGATGACCAATGATAGAATGACCCGTGTTCCTATTCCCTATATAAGCGGCCATGTTTTGGGTGCATGCTCTCTCGCGCTCAAGCTCTCCTACAAGTAAAAAGGCTCTCCAATAAAGCGTGATCTGAGAAGACTCCTGGTGTGGTGGTCGTTCTTCCTCGCTGGTTGAGAAGGCGTTCGCCGCACCCCCCCTCTCCTCCCCCCCCCCACCAAAGTTGTAAAGTTCGTTTTCGACATAACGACTTGTACTTCTAATTGTTGCAACTGGTCCACCTGTATCCTTATTTAAACGACTTGCTTTTCCCTTCCCATCCACAAATTATACCGACATCAAATACAGTGAAGCAGGGGTTATACTGTGGGGGAGGGACATACAAAGCAACAAAGAAATAATCTTATAAATGCGTTAGAAACAATCGAATGGAAGAAAAGAAACATTTGAAGGGAAACCATGGGACCTATGATTCTTTGGGCTTGGTTTACTTCACTTAATATAATTTTTTTCTAAGCCTAGGAAACTTCTATTATTTATTGACTATTGGCCTCTACTCAGTGCATAATAAACTTTTCTGACAGGTAGTTGATATTTTATATGATTTTTAAGCTTCATGTGGGGGTACACACTGGCAATCCTTGGACTCAGGAGGCTGAGGCAGGAAGATCACAAGTTTGAGGCTAGCATGGGTTATACAGAGAAATATAGTAATATAAAAAATTAAAAAATTAAATTAATCTTTCCTTTTGATATTAAGCTGAGTATTTTTTTTTACTATTTGTTGGTCTTTTAAAAAAGATATTATTCAAGTAAAAAAATCAATTGACTGACAAACTGCCAGAATCATATGTATCTTATAATTTTTCTCTCACCTGTAATAGCTTCTACTTTATCCATCCATTTTTCCAGAGGAACCTTCTCATAGCCTGCAGATCAGTAGCAACCAATTGTATAGATTAAAACAAAGATATAGGACAGGAAATCCTTTTTATCTAAGATTCACTATTAACTAAATGAAAATCAGAATAAATCTAGTCAAAATGAACACCAGTATGTAAATAATCAATAATGAGTAAAAATATTCTAAAGTTTGAAGAGTAAAAATTCAAATTATAAAAATAAGTTTATTTTCCCTTATACTTTAGGAAATTCAGGTGATAGATAGTTATAACTACTCTGTACTTCTTGAGATAAAATGAACAAATACTGCCACACTAAAGCTACCAGCACAACTATGTTTATTGCAGCATTATTTACCATAGCTAAGATATGGAACCAACCCAGATGCCCCTCAGTAGATGAATGGATCAAGAAAATGTGGTATATATACACATGGTATATATACACAATGGAATTCAATGCCTCCATCAGAAAGAATGACATTTCCCCATTTGTTAGGAAATGGAAAGGCTTGGAAAAAATTATATTAAGTGAAGTAAGTCAGGCCCAAAGAAACATAGGTCCCATGGTTTCCCTTATTTGCAACATCTAGTATAGGTATGAGTCAAGCAGAAAAGGTCAGATAATGTGATGTTAGGAAAACGAACCCTTAAATATGTATTTTAATGTTTTTGTTTCTTTCATGCATGTGTTTCTAACGCATTTATAAGATTATTTCTTTGTTGCTTTATATGTCCCTCTCCCACAGTGTAACCCCCGCTTTCACTATATTTGATGTCAGTATAACATGTGGAGGAGATGGGGACAAACAAGTCGTTTAAGGATTCAGGTGGACCTGTTGCAACAATGAGAAGTACAAAATGTCATGTCAAAACCAGCTTTACAATGTTGGTGTGTGGTGGGGGAGGGAGGAGGCTGGGAAGGGAGGTGAAGGGTAAACAAAGGAGGAGGCTGCAATGCTTGGTAAGAAATGTATGCATTATCCTGCCCATGTAATTGTAACCCCTCTGTACAGTATGTTCTCAAATAAAATAAAATAAAATATAAAAAAAATGAACAAATACCTACATCCAAAATTGTGTTGTGATTTTTCTGTAAGAATCATATTACTTTGTACTATAACATCCTTTAGACTTTGGAACAAACATATTAAAAGTATTATTTACAAGTCAGGTGCTGGGAGTTCATACCTATAATCTTAGCTTCTCAGGAGGCTGAGATCTGAGAATTGCAGTTCAAAGCCAGCCCAAGTAGGAAAGTTCATAAGACGTATCTCCAGTAAATCACAGAAAAAGTTAGAAATGGCACAATGGCTCAAGTGTGGTACAATGCTAACCTTGAGCAGAAAGGAGCTCAAGGATAGCACGCAAACTCAAAGTTCAAGCCTCACAACTGGCAGGAAAAAAAAAGATAAGTCTTTATAGATTTTGACAGAAAGACATGCATAATTTAAAGTAGTAAGTGAAAGTTATTTTGAAGAACTGCTCTAACCACAACAAAGTCACTAAAAATATGGAGGTGGTAACCCTAGCTACTCAGGAGGCTGAGATAGCTAGGGTTACAGGCATAAGACACTGCCATCTGGTTTATGCACTTTTTGTCACGTGGTGTACCACCTCCATATTTTTAGTGACTTTGTTGTGGTTAGAGCAGTTCTTCAAAATAACTTTCACTTACTACTTTAAATTATGCATGTCTTTCTGTTAAAATCTATAAAGACTTATCTTTCATGCTATGTGTTGATGCAAGAGTGTAATGGTAAACACAGAGAAATGGTTGGTGGGGGCTAATGATTTCAGTGGTTGGTTTAGCAATCCTTTGATCCAATTTTGCGGGGGGGAGAACCCAACTGAAGTTCAATCATTTTATCATATCATTTGTATCTATCTTAAATTACAAAGAATTTTTTGCACATTTTAAGTTACAAATAAATTCAAAACCATGATGGATGTAAGGAAGGAAGGTAGAAGGAGGCTACAAAGGGGGTAGAACAAGATTTAGGGGAAAGGAAGAAGGGACCTCCATATCCATGAATAGAGGCATGAGAAAAGGCTGACCAAATTGGGTCAGCAATGGTCTAGGGGGTTCAGTTATAAAAACAACAACAAAAAAACCAAAAACAAAACCAAAAACGGGTTGGGAAGGTGGCTCAATGGTAGAGCGCTTGCCTTGCATGCACGAGGCCCTGGGTTTGATTCCTCAGCACCACATAAGCAGAAAAAAAAAGCTGGAAGTGGCACTGTGGCTCAAGTGGTAGAGCGCTAGCCTTGAGCTGAAGAGCTGAGGGACAACACCCAGGCCCAGAGTTCAGGCCCACGACCAGACCCCCCTCCTAAAGAAAAACACCCCAAAAACCAACAGTTTGCATATCATCCTTCTGTAAAACCAGACAACAATAATTCTTCCCTTCACGTAACATTTATCCCATCCTAAGATGTGTAAAGAAACACATTTTAGATTTTAAAGGAACCAGTGTTCCTCTAAAATGAATGTTTCATTGTGAGTTCTTCTGAAAAATTTTCAAGTCTCTTTTGGGCAACAAATAAATTAAACCATAGAAACTGTTAAAATATTGCAAGTTCAACTTGTGTTAAAATCCACATTTCTTGTAATGCTCACCGTCTCTCAGGAGATCCTTTAGCTGATCATGCTCATATTCTGTAAGTTTGACATTCATCATTTCCAAAATACCATCCAGATTATTTACACTAACCTTCCCTCCTTGCAAACATGAAAGAAAACAGAAAAGTGGAGTGATTCTAAAATACTAAAAATATATATCTTACACATATATTATCCTCAACAAACAGGTATTACTGTTAAATGAGTATATTCTGGAAAAGAGCAATTTTACAACCTAGTGTAACTGCTAATATTTTCAAGAAAAGGCAACTATAATAGATTTTATCCTATAGAAAGTTAAAAACAGAATTAGAAAAAAAAGAAAATGACAATATATAAAGAGACAATGTGGGATAGATGTGGGAATGTTTAATCAGACCCCTCAGGTGAGAGATTTCTCAGGGCTCATGTAAGCATGACTATTCTTGGAAGACATGTGCAATAGCTCTCAGGACTGAATTCAGTTTTCCCTACGGGCTTGCATTGGTGAGTGGAGTATGGATGCCAGTCAGAAGTTGATTGTGGCCTGGACAAGACTTACCTACCTGCAACTATGCTAATAATATGTTTCTCTTTGTAAGTGAAAATTCTGTTTCTGTTGGACAATACTCCAAAGTAGAAAACAATTTGAATTGAAGGCCTCTCAACATAACTGATTATTTTGTGAAACTTATTTTGTGAAACTTTGAGATAGTTTCAGTATCCAGGTACATTTTATATTCTAGCTTCAGTTTCTTTTGCTCCCAATTTTCAGGTAACTTTAATTATAAAATGTTACATTCCACCCCCCCCAAAAAAAAAAAGCAGAATTGGGACTCATTTCCTCAAACTTTAAGACATATCTATCTGTGAAAAGTTAGGTGGGTCATAAATAAAATAAATGTGAGTAAAGAACAGAGATTTTATTGGTTTATTAAACTCTTACTCTCAGATCATTTTCATGGTCAAATTTTAGAATAAAATTTGTCAGATTTCTCACTTGTCCCTCCTCTTGCATTCTTATCTTTATCTCCCCATAAAGGTATTTTTTTTTGTGTTCCAGAGAAAGTTTGAAAAACATAAGATAGTAGAAAACTACCTTCTAAGAGAAAGGTTATTATCATGAAAAATATAGATGTGCTACAAATAAAAAATAAGGCATAATATTCTAATGGTATAATTAAAAACTTGAGCATATTCCCTATTCCCACTTTTTTTTTTTTTGCCAGTCATGGTGCCTGAACTCTGGGCCTGGGCACTGTCCTTCAGCTCTTCAGCTCAAGGCTAGCGCTCTACCACTTGAGCCCCAGCACCACTTCCAGCTTTTTCTGTTTATGTGGTGCTGAGGAATCGAACCCAGGGCCTCGTGCATGCAAGGCAAACACTCTACCACTGAGCCACCTTCCCAGCCCTCCCTATTCCTTCTTACTATGCCTTTTACTCACTCCTATTATTCTTCAGGTCTTTCAGCACTCTGTTTTGAAATACCTTGCCATCATCTGTAAGAAGAGACAAAGTTCAGACTTCTGTAATACTAACAAAGAGATTGACAACAACAATACAACTTATATGAAGACAGGAAGATTATATTTTAATGATTTGTCTTACTTTTATGCTACTTTGTAGCCAAATAACATTGATATTTTATGTATGTATATATGTATGTATTTATTTATTTAGTTGGTCATGGGGCCTGAACTCTGGGCCTGGGTACTGTCCCTCAGCTCTTCAGCTCAAGGCTAGCGCTCTACCACTTGAGCCACAGCGCCACTTCTGGCTTTTTCTGGTTATGTGGTGCTGAGGAATCGAACTCAGGGCCTCATGCATGCAAGGCAAACACTCTACCACTGAGTGACCTTCCCAGCCCAACATTGATATTTTATAAACAGAAATATTTTCCACTGTGACAAAACTGTCCATGCTTTGATAATAGAGACATTTATGAATTCTTTCATGTAAATATACTTTGTTATTTTTATTCTGTTTTCCTAGTCTTTTAGATTTTTGACTGCCCATATTATAAGCTTAAATAAGAATTAGAAGAAAGCCTTAACTAGAAAAACTATATGTAGATGACTTCCCAAATGGTGTTTGAAGAGGTATGGCAGAATTTACTTGAAGTCAGACTACCTTTGTATTAACATTTACATGTTTTAGGTGAATGCACACTTTAAGATGGACAGCTGCTCATAAAGGCCCTTGTAAAGTCAAGCTCCCTGGAAGGCATATGGCATCCATGTAGCTTACCATCCACAGGCAATGTTTTCAGTAGCTGCTTGCATTCCTTGTCTGAAAGCTCAATCCCCATGTTCTTTAGGGTATGTTGTATGTCACTAGAATCGATTTTTTTTCCTTTAAAAAAGAGAGTGTTCCTGGGTAAAATATTAGTGAATAATCTATTTCAAATTATCTAAAGTATACTTCTGCTGCTAGACTCTCTTTTAAAAATTATTATTATAAAAGTGATGCATAGAGGGGTTACAGTTATATAATTCAGCTAAGGAGTGAATTTCTTTTAAAACAATGTCACCTCTTCCCTCACTCTCTCCCAATTTTTCCCTCCCATCCCCACCCACAAGTTGCGTAGTGTCCAATGAGTATCACTGTTGCATTTGTTCATCCTTTGTCACACCATTTCTGTATCCCTCTTACCCTGCCAAAGACAGATAAATGAACAAATAAGACAAAAAAGAAAAGTAAACACAACAACAAAGGAAAAAACCCTCTTGTTTCCATTTCCTGGAGTTCATTTTGATAAATATTTTATAGGATCAAATGCACATAATGATTGCACCTTCATGATTCTTAAGAATATCATCCTTTGGTCTCACTCTGTATGAATGCCTAGTCGCTTAATACAAGAGCAAAGAGGAACAAGAATTGGTGAGTTTCTGATAAAATGGTTAAATGAGAAGTTGAAAATAGAATTTATTTCTTCATGTTTGTAAATAGAATAGGAATCATACCAGACAGTACAGAGAAAATCTGGTCATGCAGTTATTCAGAAATAATACGACTATGTCCCCATATTGTTAAGACTATATCAGTAGTTGTATTCAATAGACTTATTATATCCTTTTCATGCTTCATTTGCCTTTATCATAACTATTTTGTTTGGGGCTCTATAAATATTAGCAATGTTTTATTGGCAAAAACATCAAAGAAAGATTTACTATCAAAATTAGTCTTCTTGATTAATTATATAGATTAATCAAGACATGTAAATATTTTATAAAAATGAATATTGAAAATATGTAGATTTATAAGCCATAGCATGCTGAAAAATACTATTAAAAATTTCATTGTAAATCACAAATTATTATAAATCAGCTATAGTAATTACCAGTAAAAGCTTTCAGTTCATTCTCCAAAGTTTTCAGAGCAACTTTATTATCATCTGAAACATAAAAATCATACTTTGAAGCTCATAAAGTGATATAAAATAAATAGCCTCTTCCTCTTCTTCCTCCTTCACAGAGTAAACACTTGTCAATAGCTCAATGCTAGCGACTCACACCCGTAATCCTAGCTATCGGGAGGCTAAGCATGGGAGGATTGTGGAATGAGGTCAGCCTGGAGAGAAAAGTTCGTAAGACCCCTTCTCAACTTCGAGCTGGGAAAAGTGTGTGCCTGCCATCCTAAGCTATATAGAAAGCCAAGAGTGAGGGCTCACAGTTCCAGGCCAGCCTGAGCAGGAAAGTCTGTGAGACTCCTTACACAGAAGGAGGCTGGAAATGGTGGCACATGCCTGACATCCCAGCAATGAAAAGAAGCCTAAAAGTAGGTGGGTCATGGTCTAAGGAGTTGGCCTAGTCAGGGAGTGAGACTCTATTTCAAAAGTAACCAGCAAGAATCAAGGGCAAAGATGTCGCTCTATGGTAAATTGCCTACTTGGAAAACATGAAAGGCCCTGAGTTCAAGCCTCAGTACTTCCACAAACAAGCAAAACCCCCAAAATACCCATCTACCCTTAACATTTTTGTTGCTGAACATTTTATTAACCACTTTAAATAGTAACTCAATAAACACATAGAATATGTGAAAACTGTAAAGCAAAGAAAAATTTATATCAAAAATAAATTTACTTAAAAATATATTTGTCTTTCTGTCCTACACTATGGCAAGTATTGTGTTTGATCACAAAAAAATGCCAGTTAAAAGTATCTGTCTCCTCAAGGTCAGATTTCCTACCCTCAAAATTTAGAAGATTCTTTTATTGACCATGTAAGCAGTGTGTGGCATACTGCACTCTCAAGTTCTTTGTTAATCTTATTCAACCATACTATCTTCCCTATAAAAAGATCTCTCTTTCTTACCAATGCTAAAGGTATATAAGTCCCAAAGTTCAAAAGTCAATAGCACTAGATATGGTGGCACATACCTAAAATTCCAGCACCTGGAAGGCAGAAGCAGGGAGATTATAAGTTTGGGGATAGTCCAAGTTCCAAGCCAATTTGAGTTACATAGCAAGGTACTGTCTTATAAAATAACAGCAACAAAAACCAATAGTCAACTCCTTTGGATAACTAAAGGTAAGCAATAAAAAAATGTCAATAGTACTTAACATGCTTACCACTAACTGGTAGGCTTTGTATCAGATCTTCAAGTTCCTTATTGGTAAGCTTGATCCCCATATCATCTAGAATGGTATCCAGGTTTTTGATGTCAATCTTCTCTACTTAGAAAGAGACAGGAGTGTGAAGAAAAAAGTGAGGGGCTGCAAGTGATTTCTGAAGTGTTTTTGTTTTTGAGACATATATACTTTGAAAATCTGAGAATAGCTATGTATCTTACATGTCTAAAGTAAAGTATGCATATTTATAAACTAGGCATTAAGATTTTAGATGATACAGCTGGGTGCCAATAGGTCATATCTATAATCCTAGCTACATAGGAGGCTGAGATCTGGAGGATCAAAGTTCAAAGCAAGCTCAAGCAGAAAAGTACCATGGCCTCCATCTCCAAAATAACTGGCAAAAAGCTAGGCTAAAGGTGTGGCTCAAGTGGTAGAACACCAGCTATGAGCAAGAAAGCCCAGTGAGAGCACAAGGCCTTGAGTTCAAGCCCCAGTACTGGAATAAACAAAGATTTCAGAGGATGTGCAGGAGTTCAGCAATGACTCTCATGAATAGCTATGAAACTTGGTTTTAGAATGTCAGCTCCATATTGAAAAAATTAATTGCTGTGGATCATGATTATGTTTTTCAACATAAAGAGCGGCAATTCATTAAACAGATACATTCAATATTATAAATGGAATAAAATAATAGATTAGAAACAAAGATATTTCTATCTTATTCAACTTATCACATATTTAATATTTATTTGTTTTACTTGCAAATACATAACAAGTAGCATTTACAATGATGATTCTACTCCTTCCCTCCTGCTTTCCTCTTTCCTTTTTTTTGTATTAGCTTTACTCTTGCTGAGCTGGTGCTCCAACCTTTTGAGCCAGAGCTTCATCCTGGCATTTTGCTGGTTATTTTAGAAAGAGGGTCTAATAAACATTTTTACTCAGGATTGCCTTGGACTATGATTCTCTAGACCTCAGCCTCCAGAGTAGTTAGAATTATAGGAGTGAGCCATTGGCACCAAGCTAGCAGCAATGTTTCATCTTACCTTTATTGTATTAACCAAGAGAAAGCATTTACAAACAATAACCTAGACAATAAAGATGCTTTTGCAAAGAACTAACACTAAAATTTTATTACCAAGAGTTCAGTTTTTTTTTCACAAAGCCCAACTTGGTCATGAAAAAGACTAACATAACAGAGTTAACACAGGGCCAAAGGTTGAATATAGTGTCAAGAAGAGTCTAAGGTTTATAGTAACTTTGTGATCACCTGTAGTGTCTTTCACTCCTTCCATTACATCAGGCAAATCAACATTTCCATTTTCTGTAAGTAAATGTGCAATAGAAATACATGAACAAATAGAAATCAAATTTAAATTACTCATATAGTGATTTAGGAAAATAACATCACATAGAAGATGAAGCTAAATGATGACTAAGTAGATCTTTAGCGCTTACCATCAACTTGTAAGTTTTCTGACAGTTTATCAAATTCTCCTACTGTGATCTTGATTCCCATTTTTTCCAAACTATTATGAAGGTCATTCTTTTTAATCTTTCCCCCTGGGACAGAACAACAAAGCAATATTTTAAAAACCATGTCATAGTTAAATGAGAAAGCTAACTTTTTTAGTATTATTTACTTTAATAAGCATGTATTATTAATATAGAGCAGAAAAGAGAGTAAATCAGATATATTTCATGCCTTTATACTATTATATTCAACAAGGCTGTCCAGTAGAAGAATCAGATTTCGAATGTATTTCATTTATTCCTACTGGCAAGCCTATGTGTTTAAATTGTGCTACAGCTGGAACTGCAGACACCAGCTTTATTCCTTTACACAAAAATAAAACTAATTTTGTTGACTGACTTACTAACTACATTTGTTAACCGACTCATATACTTTAATAATAACCAGCCCTTTATTTTGTCTTGCTAAGTTTGATATTTCCCTGTATAGAAAAGTGATAAAAATTAATTACTAGACTCCTGGCTGAGTAAAAGTTTAATAACAGATAAAATATAGTTCTGTTAAAGGAATCCCAAATGCAAATTATACAGGCAAAATAGTAAATGAGTGATAGGAAGTCTTGAAAACTCAGATAAAAGGCCTTACAATCTGAGATGGTTCCTTCCTTACCTTTCAGAGACTTCAGATAATTAAGCAGCTTATTATAATATATCTTCCCAGCATCTGTATAAAAAGCCATATTTTGTATAATGATAAATTTGAGATGAATAAGGTTAGTATGAAGTTAAAAATATAAAATATGATATTGAAAATATTTTTACTTATAAAAAACAGGGATGTGTTCATATGGTAGCAATATACAAACCCAAAATGAAACTAAGAAAGCAACTCCAATTGCAATACCATCAAAAGAATAAAGTTATCAAAGTGAAAAGACTTATACTCTGAAAACTACAAACATGATAGAAAATTTGAAAGACCTAAAAAAATGAAAAGATGTCCAACATTCATGAATGGGAGAGTTAATATTGTAAAGAGGATAATACTCTCTAACTTGTTCTACAGATTCAATCCAATTCAACTAAATTCAAACTAGTTTGTAGAAACTGATTAAATGATGCTAAAATTCATATTGTACTTCAGGGACCCCAGATAAAATAATTTTTTAGCAGCATGCACCTACTAAGTAGGTGCATACTGCTTGAGCCATGCCTCAAGCCCCCAAAGTAATTTTGAAATAGAACCAAGTTGGAGGACTCAAAGTTTAAAATGAGAAAACATCTCCAATCAAAACAATGGGATTACTTACATTACATTTGACATACAGATCAATGAGAATTCATCATTAAACCTTTACATTTACAGTCAATTGAGTTTTCATTAGGGTGCCAACATTATTCAGAGGGAAAGAACAATCTTTTGAACAAGTACCCTGGGAAAACCTGATAACTACATGTACATTGTTTTGGATCTCTGTTTTATACTATATTCAAAAATCAGCTCAAAAGGGTTAATAATCTAGTTATATGAGTTAAAACTATAAAATCTCTTAGTAGAGAAAGTCTAGGTGTAAATTTTATTGATCTTAGTAACACAATAGTCTTTTCAGCGTCCACAAAAACATTACAAACCAAAAGAGAAAAAAAAGATGAACTAGAAATAATTGAAATCAAAAACTTCTGTGTATCAAAGGATACCATAAAGAAATTGAAAAAGCTGGGTGTCAGTGGTTCACACCTGTAATCATAGCTACTCAGGAGGCTGAGATCTGAGCATCATGATTTGAAGCCAGCCAGGGCAAGAAAGTCCATGAGTCTTACCTTCAATTAACTACCAGAAAACTAAAGTGGTGCTATGGCTCAAAGTAGTAGAGAGTTAGTCTTGAGTGAAAGAGCTCAGGGACGGTACCTGGCCCTGAGTTCAAGCCCCATGACGACCACCACCAGCACCACCAACAAAAGTAAAAAGAAAATCAATACAATCATAGAAAATGATTTGTAAGCCATGATTTGAGAAAGCTCTTTTATCTCAAATATATAAAAAACTTTAAACTTGATAGTAAAGACATTACCCAATGTAAAATTTGACAAATAAAATGATTACATGTTTCTGCAAAGAAAAGTAGCAGGAAACATATATGATCCTTGATGACAACTAAAAACAAAACAAAAAAACCCCACTAAGTGAATGATAACAAATTTTAATTAAAAATCCTGTTTGTGAAGAAATAAAAATTTTCATATAGATAAAATCCCTCCATACTTCCTAGAAAGTCCTTAGACTGTGAGGAACTCACCATCAACTGGCAATGTACTCAGCAGATCCTCCACTTCCTTCTCAGTGAGCTCAATACCAAGGCTTTCCAGAACACTCTGCAGATTTCTAGAATCAATCTTCATACCTTTGAAAATGGGAGACATGGTAGGTTTTGTATCACCATTTCAGAAAATGATATTACTTTTTGTTTTTTTAAAGTTACTTCATGAAGATCAACACCATTCTAATATTTAGCTTGAAGATTAAAGAAAAATATTTTTAACAATAGAATCAAAAAGCATATTAGCTCAAATTTATTTTCATCATAAAACAAGGTTCTAAAATGCATAGAAGATAATTTCTGAATATAATCTGGTAAATTTAACAAAAAGAAAATAGAAATAGTTTTAGAAGAAAAAATTCCTAATTATTTTTTCCTTTTTAAAAAAACGTTTGTGCCATTCCTGAGGCTTGAATTATTGTCCTTGAGCTTTTGTGATCAAGATTAGTACTCTACCACTAAAGCTGTAGTTTTAACTCTGGGATTTTGGTGTTTAGTTGGAGATGAGTCTCACTGCCTGGGTTGGCTTCAAACCATGATCCTTCAGCTGTCAGCCTTCTGAGTAACTAGGATTAGAGGTGTGATTTCTTTCTCTTTTTTCTTTCAAAGACATGGTCTTGCTATGTAGCTGGCCTTAAACTTCAATCTCTCTGTCTTGGCTTTCCAAATGTTGAGATTACCATGCCTAGCAAAAAAAGTTTGTTTATTTGTTTTTTTTCATCAGGCTTGAACTCAAGGCCTGTGTGCTATTCCTGAGCTCTTTTGCTCAAGGATAGTGCTCTACTACTTTAAGCCACAGCTCTACTTCTGGTTTTCTGGTGGAATTGGAGATAAGAGTCTCATTGGCTTTCCTGACTAGGCTGGCTTTGAACCATGATCCTCAGATCCTTAGCCTCCTGAGTAGCTAGGATTACAGGCTTGAGCCACCAATGCTCAGCTGCATTTTAATTTTTATAGTAAGAATTGCATGACAAATACAATGATGACATTAGCGATTATTTAACTTAGATTTTCCAGGGTTCTTTATACTATACTTATTAATCTCAAGTGATGTGAATGGTATTATTGGCATAGACAACAAAGATTATGGAATTTCATTCCACAAATGAAGACAATTTTATGTCCAAATATAGGATTCTAGTAGCAAAATTTTCTTAATAAGCATGAAAAATTACCAAAATTTAAAAGCCAAGGTTTGAATACTGAGAAATAATGGGAAATAATTTCTTAATTTTACAATAGCTTTTTCACTTACCTATAAAATCTTTGACCTTTTCCAGCAATGTTTCTAAAGGTATTTTCCCATCAACTATAGGAAGAAATTAAAATTACATTGAGACATCATAGGTACAGAGATTTTGTGGGAAAGTATAAGGAAAACTATAGAAGTTGCACTTACAAAGTCAGGAAACACTGTAATTATATACTTCAGAAACGTTTATCATACATACTTTCTGGATTATTATTTTACCCCTTAATTCCTTTTATAAGCATTGAAAAAAGGAGAGTGACATCAGCAAGATGGCCAACTAAACATATCTAATGCTTATAGGTTTCTCTCTGCCCCCATACCAAGATAACAAATGAGCAAATACATTTTGATCTGGAGTGTCTGTTCTATCTTATTTTCCTTCTGTATAAACTGGGGTTCTACTGGCCCTATCTCATATAAGGGTAATCTATAAAAAAAGCTGGTTTGTATCTGTTTCCAATCATGAAGTGCATATTTTCATGTGTGACAGAATATTTATAACTTTTTATTAGATACATAATGTTCAATTAAGTAATTTTGATGTGAAGACTAAAAGAATATGCTTAAAAATAGCATAAGAATTTTCATATTTTTAAACAAGGCAGTTTTGTAGTCTCTTAAGATCAAATACAACTGTACCCACTAGGAGTTCAGAAAAGGTTGAAGAAGTATGTTTTCTAATGGTACATATTTCTTTGATCAACTTTCAAAGACTGGTCAAAACCTGCTGTGTTAAAATAATAACATGCTGTTTTTCATCAGATTTGTTGATGATGTAAATAAAATATAAGTACATTAGTAACTGTTAATATTCCTGTATTTTAAGTTAAGTAACTGTTAATATTCCTGTATTTTAAATTTGTCATAATGTGATTTTTTTATTCAAGTGAAAACAGATATGTACACCTATTTTGAATATTGATTTATAAACATTCATATTGTTTCTCAAAAAAAAAAGGCGAACCCTGACATATAACAAGAAAGTAGTGAAAAACCAGTAGGACACAGGATTTCAGACTGGCTGCATGGTAAAGAGAAGAAAGCATCCTGCTTCTTCTACTCTTTAGTTGGAATCAGCTTGGAACTAGGAGAGGGAATGTTAAGCAGGAGATACCCAGCAGGCCCATTTCTCCCAAAGACCCCTACAGTTTTTGGAGGAATGATCATAGAAGGCAGTTTTTCTTTTCTTATTATTATTGTTATTATATTATTATTGTCAGTTGTGGGGCTTGAACTCTGTGCTTGGGCATTGTCTCTGTGCTCTTCAGCTCAAGGTGAGGGCTCTACCACTTGAGCCACAGTGCCACTTCTGGTTTTCTAGTGGTTTATTGGAGATAAGAGTCTCATGGAGTTTCCTACCAGGGCTGGCTTTGAACCATGATCCTCAGATCTCAGCCTCCTGAGTAGCTAGGATTACAAGCGTGAGCCACGGGCGCCCGGCTTTCTTTTAACTTAAAAATTTTTTATTTAAATTTTTTTATTGTCAAGGTGATGTACAGAGGGGTTACAGTTACAGAAGTAAGGTAATAAGTATGTTTCTTATCAAACTTTTTACCCCTTCCCTCATTATTCTTTTACTTTCCCTTTCCTCTAATCTCCCCCAAGTTGTCCAACATATTATCTTATGAATATCATTGTTGCATTGGTTCCCCCCTTGTCCTTTGTCTCACCATTCTGTTGTTTCCCTTCCCTGATTCAGATAAATGTATATACAATAATAGGGTACCAAAATCAAATACAGTGACAACAGGGGATATACCATAGGGGAAATAACATACAAAAGAAAAGAAAACACATAGTACATTAAAAACAACAGCAACAAAGAAAAACTTCTTGTGTCCACATCTTGGAGTTCATTTAGCTTAGCATCATCTTATGTGGTCATATATGTAGCTATTGAGCTATTCTGCCCATCTGCTAAGATTATCCTAGAAGTATGCTATTTATTGCAAATATGGGAAATAATGGGAACTATGTTTTTTTTGGTCTGGCTTACTTCTCTTAAAATGATTTTTCCCAAGTCTTTCCATTTCCTTACAAATGGGTGGTGTCATTCTTTCTGATGGAAGTATAGAATTCCATTGATATATATATATATATATATATACATATACACAGTATATATATATGCACACAGTGTATATATATATATATATATATATATATATATATATACATATCTCACATTTTCTTGATCCTTTCATCTACTGGATTGGTTCCATATCTTAGTTATGATGAATAATGCTATAATAAACATAGTTGTGCTGGTAGCTTTCATATGGCCTTCTTTGTGGTCATATCTAAAATATATTTAGAACTCAAAAATTAAATCTCCAAAAACAAATCTTCAAAGAAACAACTGCCCCATTAATAAGTGGGCTAAAGACTTAAAGAGAGACATCTCTGAAGAGGAAATAAGAATGGCCAATAGACACGTGAAGAAATGTTCAATATCTCTAGCCATAAAAGAAATGCAAATCAAAACAACATTGTGATTCTACCTCACCCCAATTAGAACAGCTATAATCAAGAAATCTAATAACAACAGATGCTGGAGGGGATGTGGCCAAAAGGTAACGCTATTGTACTGTCCATAGGAGTGTAAACTTGTTCAACCACTTTGGAAAGCACTATGCAGGTTCCCCAAAAGACTAAACAAAGACCTTCCCTATGACCCAGAAATCCCATTTCTGGGCATTTATCCAGAAGGTAGTTTTTGTAGGACTCTTTGAAAGTTCTCATGAGAAGACTGTCATAAAAGCCTGAACTTGGCTTTACCCTCCCTCTCTTTGATCCTGGGTTATGTTTGCTTCTACAATATGGGTGATATTAGACAAGATATGGAGAAAAGGGAATTCTTAGTACTGTTAGAGGGGATGTAAATTAGTACAATGATTGTGGAAACCAGTATAAAAGCTCTTAAAAATGAAATTATGATTTGGTAGTCCAATTACTAAGTATATCCAAAGGAAATGCAATTAACATGTCAAAGACATAGCTATACTCATGTTCGCTGTAGCATTATTCCCAATAGCCAAATTATATAGTTGATCTAAATACATTTCAATAGATGAGTAAATACAGAAAATATGAAATATATACACAATGAATACTATATATCCTTAAAGAGGAAGAAAGTCCTGTCATCTATGACATCATGGCTGAAGCTGGAAGAATTGTAGTAACGTTAGGCACAGAAAGAAAAATACTGCATAGTCTTACATACATACAGAGTATAAGATAGGTAAACTCCTAGAATTCTAGAGTAGAGTGGTAATTAAATTAGGCTGGGACTAGGGAGCACCTATAGTGTTATGGTTTGGATGTCTGTTCTCTTCAAAACTAACTGTCATAACAGCATTAAGAAGTGTGGTTTTTTAAATGTATTAGTTTAAGTATGGTATATACACAGAAAGATTCAAAGGTGTAATTACTTTAAACAACTAGCTTATAGTTTAACAAAATGAATACTAAGAAACTGAAACTTGTGGTGTCAGCAGGCATGGTGTGGTCAAAGTGGAGTGCATAGATGAACAAAGAGAGGAAAGGTAGGTGAATGCAGTCATAATATTCAATGTACATATGTGAGAACAGAACTAGGAAAACTGAGGGGCGGGGTGGAGTAGGAAGAGACAGTAGAAAATAATAAAAGGGATAACATTGATCAAGATGTATTGTACTAAAACTGACATGTAAAATGAAACCCTTTTATATAACTACTTAAAGATAATGATAAAAATCTGTTTGTTGAATGGTAACTCCTTTATACAACTACCTAAAGATAATTTAAAAAATTATAGCCAATGAAGTATTAAGAAATGATTGGTAGGCCCATTACTCCTCCTGTAATCCTAGCTACTCAGGAGGCTGAGATCTAAGGATTGTGGTTCAAAGACAGCCCCGGTAGGAAAGTCTGTGAAATTCTTACCTCCAATTAACCATCAAAAGGCTAGTGGAACACTAGCCTTGAACATAAAAGCTCAGGGGGCAGTTCCTAGGCCTGATTTCAAGCCCCAGGACTCCCACAAAAAGAAAACAAGAAAGAAATGATTGTGTAACCACTACCTCAGCCAAGAAATAAAACAATACTAGCCTCTCAAGTAAAAGAAGAAAAAAAGAGCCAGGCACTAGTGGCTCACACCTGTAATCCTAGCTACTCAGGAGGCTGAGATCTGAGGATCATAGTTCAAAGCCAGCCCAGGATGGAAAGGCCATGAGTCTTATCTCCAATAAACCACTCGGAAGTGGTGCTGTGGCTCGAGTGGTAGAGCGCTAGCCTTGAGCTGAAGAGTTGAGGGACAACACCCAGGCCCAGAGTTCAAGCCCCAGGACTGACAAAAAAAAAAAAAAAAAAGGTGGAGTTTTTAACAAGTGAGGACTCTGCTATGTGACAAAGTAAGAAGGCCTTCTCTAGGTTTAGTGGCCTTTATCTTGGACTTCCCAGCCTCAAGAACAGTGAGAAAATTAATTTTGTTCTTTTAAAACTGTGTAGTCTGTGGAAGCTATTATGGCAGCACAAAAGGGAATGAGGCATATGGTATCTGATAAGTTTCTCACCACCAACAGGTATGTTTTCAAGCAGATCTTGAAATTCCTTATCTTTAAGTTTGATTCCAAGGTTTTCTAGACAGGTGTACAGATTGTCGACATCGACCTTCCCAACTGAAAAAAAATGTTACAGTGGATAATATTAAGTGACACCAAAGGGGTTCTTAAATTTTCCTGATACATACACTCCACTGTGAATTTCTTGAGCAGTCTATCGTACTCACACCAAGTTTGTGCACTACTTTAAGATGTTCACTCACTAAAACCTATCCAAGGACTCTCTCAGACTACTAGCTTTTTCAGTAAAAAAAAATTAGTAGATTACTAACAATTTTTGCCAAGGCAAAATATTTTAAGCTGAAAAATTAGTTATTAAGTTGGAATTCAGGCCACTTCCCTTGAGTCTTCTCTTCAACAACTATACAACATGCTATTCAAAATGGCACCCAACAAATGATCAGAGAATTCTGATTATGGAGACCAACATTTCTACTTCTGAACAATGTATGAGTTTGAGTAACGATATCTGAATTCCCAGTTTAATTTTAATCTGCCATTTATTAAATTATTTGGACTTCTTGCAATCACATACAATTTTTGCTATGCAAAAATCTGCAGTTTGATATTTCTTCTCATGAGAAGTTTGGAAAATCAGAGAGAGCAGAACTTTTTTTTCTAAGACAGACAAAGGAGGTTTATCTGCTTAGCATAAAGACTAAGCTCTTAAAAATGTCAAATTGGCAGTTAATAGATAGTAGGGCCTACAAATTCAATTATCATGTAATCTGTATAAATATGAGTATCTCAAAGATACTGCATTTTATGATGTTTCTCACTCACGTTTAAGAGATTTCACACCTTCTAGTAATCTGTTCTCAAATATCTTGTTATCATCTATAAGAAAAAAAGGATAAAGTCAAGGTCATAAAGAAATAATGTGACTATGTACTAGATCTATTTCAGTAAAATTGAAGTGTTTGTGATTTGCTTTAGGTGTTTCTCCCATTAAAATAAAGTTTGAGAGAATATTAGGGAAAAATTTTAAGGTAAAGCTACTTAAAAATTCAACACATAAGGTACTCTGCAACATGTTCAACTGTGTATGAGAGAGAGAGATTCTGCCTCTCACTTTTCTATTTTAACATCACCCCCTTTCATTTTTTACTTCCTACAATCACCTACTACAAGTGTCTAGTTATTTCTTCTTTTGGTTAACATAATTCAATATGATGGGCATGCTTATTTCCAAACTGAGAGTTAAACAGCCTAGGCAGGAATTTCTCCCAGGAACATTCAAATTGTTTAGCAATAAATTTTATTTTTTTAATACTAGAAAATGAGAGTAATTTTAGAAGGTACAAAAATTAAAAAGGCTAGGAATTCTTTAAGGTCACACCAATATTTGAAATGTTTACCATTAAAAGGCAGATTTTCTATCAGGTTCAACAATTCCTTGTCTGTAAGCTCTAATTTCATGTTTGTTAAAGTACTTTTCACATCTCTGGCATCTACTTCCCCTCCTGAAAAAAAGTTAGACACAATCACATATTTGAACTTACAGCTTTATCTGATGATTCCAAACAGAGAAAAATAATCTATAACTACATTGTATGACTAGATACTAGAAGCCAATTAGATTTCTACAAGTTGACCATCACAATCAAAGAAAAGGGATTTGAGCCATAAATGCTGATAAAAGAAGACAATTATAATGACAGTGGCAACTTTACATCCAATGAATGAAATCTACAGTACAATACTATACATGAGTTAAATAACTGCATCAACTAAAATGAAGTGTTAAGTTTCTTCTTTATAAGTTTTCCTTTGTTTCCTCTATTATTTTACTGATAAAAAGATTGGGAGCTTTGCAGCAGCTATATAAATAAACTGAAAATATACTAGAAAACAAGTAAAAAGCTACCAGTTGAATTTAAACAGTTAAGGAAGTAGATGCCATAATTAACATGGCAATGAAGGAATGATGATAAAATACAATTACAATAAATTCTAAGTACCCTATGTTCATATTTTTTCATTTACCTGTGATAGCTCTTACTTCGTCCATCACCTCTTTCATATTAACTTTTCCATCATCTACAAGAAACTCCATAAAGATAATGTCACAAGCACAGAAAACTGACTTAAGACACATATTTTGTTGGGGAAAAATCCTATAAATTTCCTTATATCTTAATTTTACCTACCCTTATTACATTCTTGGATCTCAAGGAATTAACTTATTTTCATACTAATAGAAATATCACCTATATTTTAGAATGTAAGTCAGGAAAATTGTGCTCTCCATATTGTCTTGCATGCCATTATAAACCATAGTTGAAGACATACAGTTATTTTGGTAATTAACTTCTTATATTAACACACGGATGAGGAAGAGACCTTAACCTATACTGATACATTCTAGAAGAGACCTTAACCTATACTGATACATTCTAAGATTCCTTCTTTTGGGAACTGTGCTTGAACTATTTAATTTAGTAGTAAGCGTGGGGGGGTAGGGGGGAGATTTCACATTGAGGAGAGGTTGAAAAAAAGAGAAATTAGGGATATCAAATTATATACATAGAATTACAAATAATTCAATATGTCTTGCAGGAGGAATAAGACTAAATATTGCAGGAACATAAAGCTTTTAATTTTTTTAAACTAGGATCCCTCCTTGAATTCATTTTAAAGATTTCAGTAGATAGGGAAATGGATAGAAGAATGGGCCTGATGGTTTCTCTCTAGTTTTTTGTAATCTTGTATTTTACTTGTATTGTGATCTAGATCTTTTAGAATCCTGATAGTACCTGTAACAGTTTTGGGGGGAATAGGAATAGAGAAATGATACTGATTTTAGTTTAATTGTAATAAAAACCCAAAATTTATTCTTACATAAATATTGAGATCTTTCACATATTTTTCTACATGCAAATGTCACCAATTAAATTTCTTCTAAAACAGATCATATATCCAAAAAGAATTGTACTCATCACCTGACTTATGTACCTGTAACTCCTCTGTATATCACTTTTATAATAATAAAATATTCTTAAAAATAGATATGATGCAAAGAAAAAAGATACCTGGGAGATATTTATAGTGCTTACCATCAACTTGAAGATTTTCTAACAACTTTGCATATTCCCCTTCTAAGAGTTTGATTCCCAGTTTTTCTAGAACATTGTGTAGTTTATCTATATGAACTATTCCTCCTTTTAAAAAAAGAGATAAAATGGAACCATGAAGAAATGTACCACTGCAACATTTTGTTTAATATTATTAGTATCTTTAGTGACTGTAGTGATTTTGTCTTTATATTAACTTAAGTTGAAACTAAGTTTTCAAGAATCCTCTTTACTGTATAAATCGCTGCCAGTCTCCTCTGGATCAAACCCATATGAGCTATGCAGTTTTACCACTGAGCCACACCCTCAACCTTCTTGCTCTTCTTTTGATTCTCTGAGTCCTAGGTTAACCCTGTGTGCAAATCCAGGATTTCCTCATTTATTCTAAATTATCTGCTTAATTTTGTTCAGTTGAATGTTATTGCATTTTGTTATGTGTTCTTATATTCTTTTGAATTCTTTGTCAGGCAATTTGTCAATTCCCTTTGGTCTGTTGTTAGAGTTGTGTTCCTTTGGAGAGGTAACATTACCTTGTGTTTTTTTCGTGCTTCATCTGACTCTACATTGGTATTTGTGCATCTGGCAGCAGAGCACTTGTCTCTACCAATTTTATAGAGTAGGTTTTGTAATAAGGGACTTTCTGCTGTTTCAGGTGCCCCACAGTGTTGGTTGGATATGCAGCTTTGGCTTTGGTTTTAGATGGGTGCTTTAGCATAGTTTCTTTAGCTGTAATCAAGGTTAGCAATGTCTGTGGGTGTCTTGGTGGTCCAAGCTGCACGATTTGTGAGACTGACCACCAAGCTGGGTGGTTCACTGGCAGGCATGTTCACTGGAAGCTTTGAACAAACTGAATCTGGCTGCAGGTGTGCCTATCAGTTCCTGTGAGTCATGTGAGAGTATTCCTACCCTTGTAGGCCTAGAGGAGTATATATCTTATTTGAGGCTAGTGTGCTTGTCAGTATCTGAGGGCTCCATGAGTACTTAGCCATACAGGTAAATCCACATAGTACCTGTCAGTGCCTGAGGTTTGTATAGGTAACTTTGTGGGCTTTTAGGTGCTGACTTAAGTCAAACTTCTTCATAAGGCCAATAGTACATAGCCCAATCAACCATCTGCTTTTCAGGGTCTCAATGAATAAAGCTTCTGAGAATGGCCTACTCAACTGCTTCTTGAGGTCACTGCAGGAAGGAAGAGTTGATCAATTGCTCCTCAGGATGCCTCAGTGGATAAACCAGGCATAAAATAGGTTGCTTGGTTGATTTCCAGCACCTTGGTTTGTTTGGATGGGGTCTCTCATTTGCTTTCTTGGATCTCTGTGAGCCTTATTGTTCAGAGTGAGCTTCTTGGTTATGTTCGGAGAGTGAGGGTTGCCTGGGGTTGCCTGGCTGCTACTTGGGTCAGTGGGAGAGTATGTGGGGTCACCTAAACAGACTTTTTAGGAAGTAATGTATACTGGCTCTGAATGAATACTGACTCTGAGAGATTCAAAATACTGTTGTAGTCTGCCACCCATTCCATAAGGACTTAAGAAATTTAAGGTAGGGGCTAGGAAGGTGGCTCAGTGGTAGAGTGCTTGCCTTGCAATGCATGAGGCCCTAGGTTCAATTCCTCAGCACCACATAAGCAAAAAAAAAAAAAAAAGAAATTTAAGGTAATCATTACAGAGCTTTGGTAAGTCTGGAAGATCAATAATTGACTCTGTGGTTATTTCTCTGATTTCAAATAGACTCAGGATAAAGATATTAAGCAACGGACAGAATTTCCTTAAAGTTCTCTAGCCTGTGAAGTAAGTCTTACTGTGGTAGGAAAGATACAGTAGAAATGTCTTTATTTACCCAAAGTATAAACCAAAAGGAATACTTAATTTTTGGAGAAGCAGCAGATATTAGTACCATGAGAGTTTTAAAGAGGTTCCAGAGTAATTCCTATCACATTCCCTTTCAATCTTAGAGGATGAACTTAATTTGGTGGGCCTTCTAGCTTTAGTTATAACTCTAGATGAGGTTTAAAAATCAATACCTGCCTTGCTATTTGATATGTAGTTACTGATTTTGTGAATTTTTTCCCTCCATACTTATTGGGAAACCACCAGAAGTTTTCAGCTGCTGGCTATTGAGCCCAGGGCCTTACACATCTAGGCAAGTGCTCTGCCACTGAACTACATCCCTAGAACCTCACCAGAGTATTAATCCCTTGGTAGATTCATAATGTGATGTCACTATTGGAAGTTGGTAGAAAGTAGGTAATGGATCCTAGCTAAAGGATGTAAGCTTACTGAAGACATGTCCCCCCAAATGCATTTTCTGTCCCCTGTCTTGCTTCTTGCTCTGCTTTTGGGCTTTCATTGAGTAAGCAGCTTTCTTCTACCATACTCTCCTGCTATGATGCTCTGTCTCACCACAGGTTTAGAAACTGTGGACTGAAATGTCTGAAATAGTGAGTCAAATAAATCTTTTTGCCTTTTAAGCTGTTGCTCTCAGATATTTGTCATAGTGATGAAAAGTATGACTAACTCATTTCTACGAGTTCCTTCCCTATATAGGCTGTCCATGGAGACTTTTCCATAAGATTTTGGAAGCCACAAATGAGGCATCCACTGTCAGACTCTGAAGGTCAATGAAGGGCTTCAGGTACCATTATAGCACATGTCCTAGTTGTCTCTTTCTGGATCACCTTCGTTAATATGCAATGGAAGCCAAGCCTACAGGTCCCTTTCCTCTTGCCACATCTTCTCCTTAGATTCTCCTAGTCCTATGCTATGCAGGTGTACATCTCCATGGAGAAGAATACTTGTTATTTTCCCCAACTCATTAGTGTCCAACTTTTCTTCCTGATTGCTGGCCTTGTTGACTATGGTTATTCCATGAGGAGCCTGTCTTGAGGAGCAAAGGCAGCAGCTTTCAAAGACTTCTTCCCAGGTCTCATGTCATTACGTTATTCATAGTAATCCTGCTTCTCCAGTCAAGCTCTAACTTGTACAATCACAATAAATTTTATTAAAATAAACTTAAAAAGTTTGTTTTATGTATTTTTTAGTTACTATTTTCAACAAGGTAGACACTTCAATAGACTTGTCTAAGTACATAGTCAATAAAAGGATCAACACTAAATCTTGCCTTAGTGACAAGATGGGTGATGGTATGTAAAGTTTCTTTTTAAGTGCAAGTCTATGGAACTTTCTTTTTTTTTTGAAAATGAATTTTATTGAAAATAGAAATTCTACTTTTGAAAACTTATTCTTTGTTTATAATTATTTTCTCAGAAGAATGCAGGTTTAAATACTGATTTTTAAATTTTTTCCTCTTCACTATTTATTTAAAATTTTATTTTATTGTGAAGATGCTGTACAGAGGTGTTACAGTTACATGAATAAGACAATGAGTACATTTCATGAGCATTGTTACAACTTCCCTTTTCTCTCACTATCACTTCTCTCTCCCACCTCCCTGACTCCTCCTCCCCCCACTAATCCAAAGTTGTAAAGTTCATTTCCAATATACTGTCTTGTGGGAATCATTGTTGTAATAGAACTCTCTTTAACATAAAATACATGTTGTTAGTTACAATGTAGACAAACGGAGTCAGAGATAGGAATGATAACAAAGTAAGAATCTGTATTCACAATTAACGAATTATAGAGAATGTCAGACAACATGCCTTTTAACTGGAAAACTTACCCTCCAGAGCTGTCAAACCACTTAGCAATCTGTTGTAATATACTTTCCCAGCACCTGTAAAAAAAAAAACCAACCATAATTCCCTTAATGCTGAAATGAATAGAGATAATAAAAACAGCATGTTATAAATTATTTAAAAACATTTTAAGAAGATGCTCCTCTAATTTTTATTTGATACGAGGAAGTTAGGGAATAGAAACTTTCCTTATTGTATAAAGCTTTCTACTCTGAGGGAGTACCTGAGTGAGTCTACTTGCTTAAGCATAGGTGTTTTCTGGTATCAGCAATGTAATATCTTTCCTTTTTATTGTTTTCCTATTTGATGATATAAGCAAACGTTTTCATCTCAACATCAACTTTTACCTACCAAAAGTTCTACAGTTTCTAATATAAATGATAAGCAACAACGATAAAGTTACTATATAACTTGAAATTCAATTTAAAGGTTTTTTTCCTTTTGCATTTTTAGGGGAAAAAAAGAAGCAGCATCAGAGATCCCACATAATCCTACAGCCAAACAAAACTGGACTCCCAGCAAGTCCTCATGAACTCCAATGATGGCTCACCGTCCACAGGCAGTGTTTGCAACAGCTTCTCTTGCTCTTTCTCTGTGAGCTCCAGCTCCAGATTCTTCAGGATATTTTTCAGGTGACTAGAATCCACCTTTTCTCCTTTCCAAAAAGGAGAGCAGACATAAGAACTCTGGGTGCCAAGGTACTACATCAAGTCACAAAATCATTTTATCTAAGTTAATGACATCCCATTGGTTAAGGTGAAGCGTTGACAGTAGAGTTAGCAGGCATGTTTATTGCATAGTGTAAATTAGAGGTTTAATATAAATTAGCGGTTCTTTAAATTAAAATTACTTTATTGTAAATAAAGAGGGATTACAATTTCATGAATCAGGTAATGAGTATATTTCCTTTCATACAGTGTCTTCCCTTCACTCACTCTCTCCCAGTCCCTTCCTCCTTTCTCTATCCACGAAGTATATAGTCCACTTTAATCAGTGTCCAGTGAGCTCCACTGCTGTACTTTTTTCCCCCTTTTCCCCTTGAGTTGTGTACCCTCATCTCCACCCTCCCAAAGATATACATGTGAATACACCATACATAAAGAAAGAAGTTCTACTAACACTGAGAATGATAACTTCCAAAATAAACTCTGAAGAGAAAATTAAGATAATATTACTTCTTACGTAAATTATTCTTCAAAAATATTTGCTACCTGAGGATTTCAGTGAATATATTTTCTTGATCACTTCTAAACATCATCACATTACTTACATATATTTTTAGAATTATGTTTAACCATTTGGTGATGTAGGCATATTACTGGCACGACCAATACAGACCTTGAGATTTCAAAATGACAGACAGTATGTATTCTAGTGCAAAAGTCTGAATAATTTTATGCCAGTCTGATGGGTCTTTCATGAAAATATTTGAATTTAGTAAGATACTAACAATATCACTGAAAATCAAAATTTAATATAAAGGACTAAAATGCTAGACTTACAGCATTGCCTTACTCACCTGTAAAATCTTTTGATTTATTCAACAATGTTGGTAGAGAAATCTTCCTATCAACTGTAAAAGAAAGTCAAAGACATCCTGAGATTAAAAAAAAAGACTCACAAAAACATGGGCATAATGATAATAAATCCTCATTTATTATGTGCTAGATACTATCCTAATTATTTCATTATGTGCTTGCTTAGGAAATATAGGGCAATATTTCTTTATTTTTGTTTGAGTACTTTTGGTCATAATCTTTAAACTTGGAAAGAAGATTTCTTTTAATAGGTAAATGGATAAAGAAATGGTTATATCCATCTCTGGATATAAACAAATGGTCATATCCACTACTCAGTGACAAAAGTTGTAAGTTATCAAGCTACCTTAAATGCACATTGCTAAGTAAAAGACACTAGACTGAAAGAAAATACAGAATAGACACTAGGCTGAAAGAAAGTACAGAATATTTCTTTTTTAAAATAAGTTTTTGATTGTGAAAATCCTGTACAGAGGGGTTACAATTACATGAGCCAGGTAATGAGTACATTTCTTATCAAGCATTGTTGCCTCCTCCTTTGTTTTTTTCCTACCATCCCTTCCCTCCCATCTCCACAACTATACTCCCCCCACCCCTGCCTAAATTGTAAAGTTCGTTTTTCGACATAGAGTCTTGTACATCTCATTGTTGCAATTGGTCAACCTGTATCCCTACTTAAACAATTTGTTTTTTCCCTTCCCCTCCCCAAATTATACCAACATCAAATATAGTGAAAACAGGCGTTATACCATGGGGGAAGGACATACAAAGCAACAAAAAATCACGTGGTACCTTAATATGTTAGAAACAATAGCAAGAAAGAAAAAAACCACTTGTGTCCTTATCTTGAGGTTCATTTCACTTAATATCATCTTATCTGACCTTTTCTGCTTTTTTCTGGCCACATCCTCTCCAGCATCTGTTGTTTAAGTTCTTGATTATAGCCATTCTAACTGGGGTAAGGTGGTATATCTCAATGTTGTTTTGATTTGATTCAAACCTATCTATGGCTAGATAGGTTGAGCATTTCTTCATGTGTCTATTGGCCATTCTTCTTTCTTCTTCAGAGAAGTTTCTCTTAAAGTCTTTAGCCCACTTATTTATTGGGCAGTTGTTTCTTTGAGGATTTGTTGTTAGGGGATTTAATTTTTTGAGTTCCATGTATATTTTAGATATGAGACCCTTGTCCGTTGTATGAATACTGAAGATCTTCTCCCAATCCGTGGGCTTTCTATTGATCTTGCTTGGTATGTGCTTTACCATGCAGAAGCTCTGTAACTTCATGCAATCCCATTTGTCCAATCTTTCTTTGATTTGTTGTGTTTCTGGGTCTCTATTAAGAAAATTTGGGCCTGTGCCAAGGAGACCTAGGGTTTCTCCTATTCCATCCTGTAATGTTTTCAGGGTGTCTACTTTGACTCCAAGGTCTTTGACCCATTTGGAGGTGATTCTGGTGCAGGGTGAAGAATATTTCTTTTTATAAATGATGAACATTTTTTATTTTATCTTCTCAGTAAAACCAAGAGTTTTTAAAAAAATTTTATTTATTATAAAGATGCTGTACAGGGGGGTTACAGTTACATGAGTAAGGTAATGAGTACATTTCTTATTGAACATTGTTACCCCCCTCCTTTGTTTTTTTTTCTACTATCCCTTCCCCTTTCCCAACCTCCCCCACTCCTCCTTGTTGCTCCCCCACCCCAAGCTGTAAAGTTTGTTTCCAACATAGTGTCTTCTGAGTATCATTGTTGCAATGGGTCATCCTTTGTTTGTTTTGTTGGGTTTTGATCATTACTAGGATTTAGCTCAGGGCCATGTGCTTGTAAAGTTGGTATTCTGTCACTTGAGTCATACCTCCAGCTCTGCTTTTGCTGGTTATTTTGGGGATGAGATCTAGCCAACTGGACTTGAACCATGATCCTTCAGATTTTAGCCTCTTGAGTAGCTAGGATTACAGGTGTGAACTACCAGCATTCAACAACAGTGTTTTTATTTTTGAATTAGCATAATTTTTGTAATATGAGATAGTTTTATTGTGATATTTCCATACATGCACAAAATCCACTTCAAGCAAATCCACTTCTTCCTCTTTATTCCTAGTAGTTCTTCCTACTTTTTCAAATAGCATTTGGTGAATTCCTTTATGTTGTCTATATATGTACATGTATGTATGTATGCATATTACAGGATAGTATTTTCTGTTATTTTATTCAATCCCATTACCTTCATGAGTTCTAGGTAAAAAAAAAAACCCTTAAATGTTCTGGCATACCATTTCAATAATGTAAATTTTTATTTATACTTCTATCTCAAACTCATATGTGTTAATGATCAGAAAAAATTCACAAGTGCCATTATCTTTTTTTTTTTTGTAAAGATACTGTACAGAGGGGACAAATGCCATTATCTTGAGTTTGTATTTTTCTGTTCAAAATGTGGATGACTGTTTACTCTGGGTCATAATGTAGGTAAAGAATAAATATCCCCTATATTCAAAGTGCAGTGTTTTCATGTTGATTTTGGTAACTGGTTGCTAATATGTTTTGCCCACATTTATAGTTTCTTAATTATGTCACATCAGACTACCATTCCTAAAGCCCTTTGCCCTAAAAATTTTTTTGGGGGGTCCGGTCGTGGGGCCTGAACTCTGGGCCTGGGCGCTGTCCCTCAGCTCTTCAGCTCAAAGCTAGCACTCTACCACTTGAGCCTTAGCACCACCTCCAGCTTTTTTTTTCTGCTTATGTGGTGCTGAGGAATCGAACCCAGGGCCTCAAGCATGCAAGGCAAGCGCTCTACCACTGAGCCACCTTCCCAGCCCCTGCCCTAAAATTTTTATTGCCAATAGAAGAACTTTTGTGATTAAAATCTCCTGGTGTAACTAGGATACTTGAAAGATTTTCTCACCATCAATAGGGAGATTTTGAATCAGATCCTTAAGTTCCACATCCATTAGCTTGATTCCCATATTTTCTAGTAAAGTTTTCAAAGAATCGACGTTGACCTTCCCACCTAAGGAAAGAGGTAAACCATGAGGAGAATTGCAAAGTGTCAAAATATAGGTTCTTAAATCTTGGAGACACATACCCTGGTATGAATTTCATGATTTGTGTGCTAGTGCTCATAAAGACTGCATAAAATTTCAGTAGAGCAGGGGAGAGCTCATGCATTCTCTAAAGCTTACTCTCAGACTCCCTTAAAAATATCTTACTAGCTTAACAATGTTTCTCTAAAATATGAATAAACCATAATTTTATTCTTTTAATAAGATTATTTTAAAATAGAAGGATCATAATTGTTCAATGTGAAAGTTTATACACACAGAATGTATGATGTAGAATGGTTAGAGAAAACTAGGTAATGTATCCATCTTGTCACTTACCTATCACTTTTAACTGGCAAGAAATTGAAATGTATTCTATTTACAAAAACATCAATCTTTGTAGAGACCAGAGATTCTATGTATGTGTATATGTGTGGATGTGCTGGTATTGGGGCTTGATATCAAGGCCTAAACACTGTCCCTTAGCTTTTTTGGCTCAAGACCAGCACTCTACCATTTGAGCCCCGTTTCCAGCTTTTTTTTTTTGGTGGTTAAATAGAGATAAGGGTCTTGTGGATTTCCTTGCACAGACTAATTTTAAACTGTGATGCTCAGCACTCCGCCTTCTGAGTAGCTAGGATTACAGGTGTGAGCCACTGGTGCCTAGCAAGAGACCAGAGATTTTATACCAATAAAGAAAGTCAACTACAAAGCTGATATTAAGGTCAGTTTCCTGGAGACTTGCCTTGGGGACTAACCTACACAATTCAGATTTGCATACTATTGAATAAATTGTTAAGGAGTAAAGCCACTATATATAATAGGAACATTTCTCAAAAATGAAACATAGAAGCCAGGCGCCGGTGGCACACCTATAATCCTAGCTACTCAGGAGGCTGAGATCGGAGGATCACGGTTCAAAGCCAGCCTGGGCAGGAAAGTCCATAAGACTCTTATCTCCAATAAACCACTAGAAAACTGGAAGTGGTGCTGTAGCTCAAGCGGTAGAGCGCTCGCCTTGAGCTGAAGAGTTGAGGGATAGGGCCAAGCCCAGAGTTCAAGCCTCACGACTGACCCCCCAAAAAGAAAGAAAGAAAGAAAGAAAGAAAGAAACAAACAAACAAACAAACAAACACAAACAAACATAGAACTGCCATATGATCCAGCATTCCCACTATTTGGGCACATATTGAAAAATAAGAAATCAGAAATCAGTATGTTAAATTATATTCCAAGTTAACCTCACTATCATGTATTTCCATGTTTATTGCAGCATTAAACACAGTGATCAAGATAGGGAACCAGCTTATGTTCTTCCAAGAATGAATGATGTTTCTTGCTTGGGCTGGCTTCAAACTGCAATCTTCAAATCTCAGCCTCCTAAATAGCTAGGATTACAAATGTGAGCCACTGATGCCCAGCTATTATAGCCTTAAACAAAGACAATCCTATCATTTTTTAATAACATGGATGAACCTGAAGAACATATTAAACAAACCAGGAACAGAGAAAACAAATACTGTAGAATCTCTGCTATGCATGGAATCTTAAAAAGTTAAACCTAGAACTAGAGAGTGGAATTGTGAGTGGACTGTGAGTGGGGTGGGGAGATGTTGGTTAAAGGATATGAAATTTCAGCTATATTGTAGTAGTAAGCTTAAGAGATCTATTTGTGCAATGGGTATATAGTTAATAATACATCGTATTCTTGAAATATGCTGAAAGAGGATATTATTTTCATCCCCAAAGTTATAATTATGCAAGACAATATATTTTTATAATCAGCTAGATTCATTTTAATATATATAAATATAATGTATACAATATAAAAATTTCACTTTTCTATTTAAAAACAAAATAAATTTTAAAGAAATTCTACCATTCAACCATTCTTTGCTTCTGGAACAATATGTGGGATTGATTTTTGATGAGTGAGCTATTTATGGCTGATTAAGTTACCTAGACCATTACTAATGTTTTCAGTCTCTTTTTGCTACAATAAATTTGAAATTCTGGTGTTTCTTCTGTTGAAAAGTTTTGGAAAATCCTGAGAAGGTAGAGAATTTCCTTCCTAGAATAGATTGGCTGTTAAAGTGAAGGTTGATTGGTCTTCTGTGGGAATAAATTTGCATTCTATATATGCTGTATCTGCTTATTAGCAGTAGCTATTTAATATTTGGAAAACAGTATCAATGTGAAGATCTTATGTTCATCTGCATTCCAATTAGGCTATTTACTCTTCACTCACCTTTAAGAGACTTCACACCTTCTAACAACCTGTTTTGAAAGATCTTTTCATCATCTGTAAGAAAAGAAAGGGTCCATGTATCACCAGGATACTCTCCAGAAAATTGATTTTCTATGATTCTCACCAGAGATTTCTTTTAATTTTGTATTATAATAAAATTTGAAAGAAAACTGGAGAGATCTGGCATATCAAGCAAACATTTCTTTTATCTCCCACCCCAATCCCATCTTTACTCATTCCTAACCTATCAGCCCTATTCTTCTTTTCAGAGAGCCCAGATTAATACTTGTTTTTTTTTTTAAATCCTTGGTATGATTCATCACCATAGAAATTCTGTTTCCCAGTCTAAAAGGAAAAGCATGTAGATAAGGATTCACCTCAGGATTTATTTTTTTCTTCCTTTGGCTTGTTTTTGAGACGAATTTTCTGTTTTCTGCAGCATTAGGAACTTAAGGTAGTTTTGTCACACACGAAGAAGTTTAAAAGACCTTTTTAGTTAGATATGTAATGGTAATGCTTACCATCAAATAGTAAACTTGTCACCAGTTCCAACAATTCTTTATCTTTGAGCTCTAGCCCCATGTCTTCCAGGACAGTTTTCACATCATGGATACCAACGTTACCTCCTTAATAAAATGATGAATATTAAATTTAAGTACAGTCAAATGGTTGCAAATAAAGAAGTGAACTTATTTATAGAGAGGACCCTGACCTTGAGTTCAAGTCACAGTACTAGTAGCAACAAAAAAAGCTAATTTATGATGTCTGCCTGATAACGTGTATATCTTGGGGGGTAATGCCCATTCAGCTCTGACCAAGTATGTAAAGAGATTGTTATTCAAAGAAATATATTTTGTTTTGTAAAGATGGGAAAATGTCAATATGACCTCCAACTATAGAAAACACAATTGACCAGGGCCCCCAGATGCTGCTCTGAAATTTGCACTAGGCCTGTATCTTTCATAGGCTTTTTCTGGCTAGAGATCAAGTATAGCAGACACCAAGAAAAATCTGGTCCTGGAAGACAAGGGTGGCTGACATTTCCTGGAGGATTCTAAAAGACTTTGTTAGATCTTCCTTAGACTGACTGGTGTCTAGATTGTTATCTAGCCTTCCTTCTCTCTTTAATCTGAAATCAAGCTTGAGTTGTAGTCCAATAGCTTTTTCCTATTTTCTCTTACATAGCTATTTCTCCTTATAATGTCCTTGCATATTTAGTCCTACCTTGGTGACTGTTTCTTGGACAGCTTACACTAATAATGACATGCGTCATGACAATAACAACAAATGGGTACTATGCTTCTCTCTCTTCAATTAGTAAATTGCAAATGACTTATCTTAATAATTCTATAAAAAACATGTTGAACTTTATTACCAGGATTTATTTTTAAAGATTCACTTCATTTTATAGTAGAATTTAGTTGACTTAGGAAAATGAACTTTTTTTCCAGTCCTGGGGCTTGAACTCAGGGCCTAGGTGCTGTCCCTGAGCTCCTTTGTGCTCAATGCTAGTGCTTTATCACTTGAGCCATAATACCACTTCCAGTGTTTTCTGAATAGTTTATTGGAGATAAGAGTTTCACAGACTTTCCTGCCTGGGCTGGCTTCGAACTGTGATTCTCAGATATTAGCCTCCTGAGTAGATAGGATTATAGGCAGGAAAATGAAATTTGTTTGTAGAAAACATATTAGAAAACATTATTTCTAGGCCATGTATGTAAAAAGCATTAAATAGGAAATACAATGGTAAAATTAACAAAGCAATTAAGGCATGAAGAAAACTACAACTACTGTAAAGAATCAGGATCCAATGTATACATTAACTTTTCCCTCACCTGTAACAGCTTTCACTCCATCTATCACTTTTGTTAGATCCACTTGCCCATTAACTATGAAGAAGAAGAAAAAAAATGAGACATGCAATTGACGTCACAGGCTCAGGAAACATATATGAAGACTATATTTGAAGATAAATTCCTATTTTTTCAGTCCTGGAATTTGAACATAGGGCCTTGAAATTGTATTTAGGCAGGCACTCTATATCAACCCGAGTCACATCTTGGTCTTCCATGTAGCTAGGATACCGGAATGAGCCACCACACCCAACTTGTGGCAGATTTTGAAGTAAGTAGTTTGATACCTCCTTTGCCTTACTTAAGATTGTCTTGTTTGTATGGGGTCTTTTGTGGCTATATATGAACTTTAAGATTGCTTTTCTATTTTTGTAAGGAATGTCACTGGAATTGTGGTAGGAATTATATTCAATGTCTGGATTATTTTTGGGAACTACAGACATTTTAGCAATATTAATTCTCCCCATCTACAAACTCAAGGTATTTTCCTATCTATTTTTGCCTTTTTCATTTTTATTTGTATTTTATAGTTTTCACATCCTTTGTTAAATTTACTCCTAAGTATTTATTTAATTTTCTTATACGAAAATAAGATTTTTTTCTCTTGATTTCTTTTTTGGATAGTTTGTTATTTTGTATCTTGCAATTTTTCAAATTGTTTCTAATTATATTATTATTATTATTGGTCTGGGATTTTCTATATCCAAGATCATGCTGGCAAACAAAGAAAATTTAATTTATTTCTTATTTGAATGCTTTTTTTTCTTTCTCTTTCCTAACTGCTCTGGCAAGTAGAGTTCTTTTACTCTTAACAAAAGTGGAAGGAGCCAGGTGTATGTCTTAGGTCAAATGCAAAAATGCCAGCTTCTGAATAGACATAGTTATGGGTTTGCCAACCTTTCTATGTTGAGGCACATTCCATAATTTGTTAAGAATTTTATCAAAAATTTTGTGAAATGCTTTTTCTGCATCTGTGGGATGATCTTACAGTTTTTGCTGTTCATTCTGTTTATGGTCTATCACACTGGTATATTTGCCTGTGTTGACTATTTTTACATCCTTGGAATAAATCCCACTTATTTAATGTTCTATTGTATTCAGCTGTCAGCTGATGTTTTACAGAGGATTTGTGCATCTATGTTTCATCATGAATTTGGCCTATATTATTTTCATTCTTTTGATTGTATACTTGACTGGTCTTGGTATCAGGGAAATTATGAATTTGGAAATGTTCCCGCTTGGTTTCCATTTTGTTTTCCATTTTCATGGACTATCTTTTCCAATTTTTTCATTTTTTGGAAATGAAGGGCATGGTGGCATGTATCTGTAGTATCACTTACTTGGGAGGTTGAAAAAGGAGAATAACAGTTTGAGGCCAGCTTGGAAAAGTTACTATGTGTCTGTCTCAAAAACAAGCCATGTGTGGTGGTACATGCCTGCAATTCCAGCTACATGGGAGGCAAGAAGCTGGAGGAGTATGATTTGAGGCCAGCCAGGCCACCCCAGGTTAGCATGAAGAAAACTAAAGAAAATAAAAGGACTGGAGGTGTGGCTCAAGTGGTAGAGTGCTTGCTTAGCAAGCAATGAGGAAAAGAGTTTAATCCTTAGTACTACAAAACTAACAAAACTAACCTGAATTTAGTCTCTTTTAAGTATATTATACTTGGGTCTTTTTTTTTTTTTTTTTGGGTCCGGTCGTGGGGCCTGAACTCTGGACCTGGGCACTGTCCCTCAGCTCTTCAGCTCAAGGCTAGCACTCTACCACTTGAGCCACAGCGCCACTTCCGGCTTTTTTCTTTTTTGCTTATGTGGTGCTGAGGAATTGAACCCAGGGCCTCAGGCATGCAAGGCAAGCGCTCTACCACTGAGCCACCTTCCCAGCCCTTGGGTCTTATTTTTTATGTCCATTCACCCATAATACATTGTTTGATTGGAAAATTTAATCCATTTACATTCAAGGTAATAATTGATAAAAAAAGAAGCTAATATTGTTATTTTGCAAATTGTTTTCTAGTTAATATTTCAGTTGTTTCTGTTATTTAATGTAATTCTGTGGCATTAACATAGACATTTTATAATGGGCAGAAAGGCAGGGATGAAATGGGAAAGAAGGGCCTATAGAACTTCCCTTTATATCTCAGATCTCTCTCTCTCTCTCTCTCTCTTTCTCTCTCTGTTTTGTTCGGCTTGAACTCTGGGCCTGGGTGCTGCCCCTCAGCTTTTCAGCTCAAGGCGAGCCCTCTACCACTTGAGCCACAGCACCATTTCCGGTTCTCTGGTAGTTTATTGGAGATAAGTCTCAGGACTTTCCTTCCCGGGCTTTTGTTTTGTTTTGTTTTGTTTTTGTCAGTCATGGGGCTTGAACTCTGGGCCTGAGCACTCTCTCAGCTCTTCAGCTCAAGGCTAGCGCTCTATCACTTGAGCCACAGTGCCACTTCTGGTTTTCTGGAGATTTATTGGAGATAAGAGTTTCACGGCCTTTCCTGCCAGGGCTGGCTTTGAACCATGATTCTCAGATCTCAGCCTCCTGAGTAGCTAGGATTAGAGGCATGAGCCATTGGCACCGGGCTCCCAGGCTGGTTTTGAACCATAATCCTCAGATCTCAGCCTCCTGAGAGGCTAGGATTACAGGCGTGAGCCACTGGCACCTAGCAGATCTCTCTTTTTTTTTTTTAAAAAAAAATGTTTTTCTCCCTGAAAATATTTAGTAAAAATTGATATTGGGGAAATCCGATTCATGTAGTAAGAGTTAATATATTATTGCTGGTTATGAAAGTCTCGTTTTGGTTAAATTTATTTATAGATACTACATATGCTATTATTATAAAATAAGCTATTTTCTAGTTATATTTCTACTTGGTTATTTCTAGCTTAAAGAAAACATTTCAATTTGTTTTATAAGTATATTACATAGAAGCACCTGAACCAAAATTGTTTCTGTTTCTTTCCTGCATTGTCTAGATACACAGTCATATAATCTGCAACTAAAGGTTAATGTAGCCTCCTTCTTAAAATTATATTATCAAGCCTTGTGCTGGTGATCTGAGGATAGTGGTTCAAAGCCAGCTTGGGTAGAAAAGTGCCTGTGAGACTCTTATTTCCAATTAACCAACAAAACAAAACAAAGCAACCAAAAAACCCATTGTGGCTTTAGTGAGTGATAGAGTACTAGCCCTGAGCATAAAGAGGCACAGGGACAGCTGAAAGAAGGAAGAAAAAGGAAAGAGAGAAAGAAAGAGAGAAAGGAAGGAAGGAAGGAAGGAGGAAGTTCAAGCCCCACAACCACCAAAAATCATATTATCAAAATTTCTCATTGAAGGAGCTAGAATCTTAAAAACAATGCTAAATGCCAGATTTTTTTTAAAGAGTTGGTATCTATACTTTAATACTAATAATCAGATTCCATAAGATTCTGAACATTTATCTTACCATTAACTTTAACTACTTTCATCTTTGGAGATTTGACAATAATATCTATTATACATACCATCATCTGGTAGGTTTTCATTCAGCTTCTCAAGTTCTTTTTCAGTAAGGTTGATATTCATGCTTTCCAAGAGAGGCTTCAGTTTGATGATTTCAACTTTTCCTCCTTACAAAACACACAAAGGAACATTAAGATTAAGAAGGATGTAAAACATGTTAGTGTTTTAGAAGTCTTTAGGGAATATGTTTAACTATCTTAAGAAAAGAAACAACAAAAATACCATTCCATCTTTATTGCTATTCCTGGTTATAAAAAGACTGTGATTTCTATTTGACTTTTCCAATAGGATATACATCAACCATGGAAATGGTACCTATTTCCTTTTTTCTTCCTTTCCTTTCTTTTTCCTTCTTTCCTTCCTTCATTTTTCTCCCTTTCTCTTTCATTTCATTTCTTTCCTTCCTTCTATTTCCTTCCTTCCTTCCTTCCTTCCTTCCTTCCTTCCTTCCTTCCTTCCTTCCCTTTCTTTTTCTTCCTCCCTCCCTTCCTCCCTCCCTTCCTTTTCATTCCTTCCTTTTCTTTTCCTCCTTCCCCTCCTTGCCTCCTCCCTCCCCCTCCTCTCCCTCCCTCCCTCCATGTCTCCCATCTCCCCTCTTCTTCCTTCCTCCCTTCCTCCCTCCCTCCCTTCCTCCCTCTTTCCTTCCTTCCTTCCTTCCTTTCTTCCTTCCTTCCTTCCTTCCTTCCTTCCTTCCTTCCTTCCTTCCTTCCTTCCTTCCTCCCTCCCTTCCTCCCTTCCTTACTTCCCTCCTTCCTTCCTTCCTTGCTTCCCCTATCAGGGGCTTGAACTCTGGGCTGGGGAACTATTCTTGAGCTTCTTTTGTTCAATGCAAGTGCTCTACCACTTGAGCCACAGTGCCATTTCTGGCTTTTTTGAATAGTCTCATGAACTTTCCTGCCTGGGCTGGCTTCGAACCATGATCCTCAGATCTCAGAGGCCTCCTGAGTAGCTAGGATTACAAGCATGAACCACCAGTACCTGGCAAGAACCTAATTTCTTAAACTCTGTATTGGTAAGAAACCTACATAACATAGAAGTTCTTAAAATGATTTGGCTTAATGGTAACTGGACTTAGAACCTATTAATCATTTTTAAATACTTCTAATGCACAGTAAGGAATATTTATATTATTGCCAAACTCTCATATTGGCTTTGTCTCTCACTGAACAATGCTCCTAAATATAATAGCAAAATGACATTAATCTTCCAATTTTGCTGAGTATATCTAGATATTACTTTCCCTTCTGGAAGTGAAATTTCAAGTATAGTGTTTTCTATGAAGATAAAAGTATATACACTGTGTGTAAAGTGCAATATATTAAAATAAGTAAACATAAGAACAAAAATATAAAGCAGAGAAATAAAAAATAAAGCCTAAGATTTCACACAGAACTATTAGTATACTCTAAGTTTTACTCACCTTTGAAAGATGTTACCTCCTTCAGTGCCCTAACTGGATGCACCTTTCCATCATCTATTTAAAAAAATGGGAGAAGAATTTGTTTTTATAATACATGGGAATTGGTAAGAGAATTTATGAAAACAGAAGGCAAAACAACAAAGAATGAAAATAGAATCAATAATTCAACTTCCAGAACAATAAAGAACATTTTAAAAGTCCTAGAGATAGAAAAAAAGAAAGCAATTGATAAAACTCAGGCAAAAGTTAATTCACTAAACAAAAAATAATAACACTGATAAACTATTAGGAACTGAGGAATAATAAAACATAAATATAGATAATAAAGAATGAGAATGGAAAATAATTAAATACATAATATATTTAAAAATTTATGTGGAATTAGAAATGTGGCTTAAGTGGTAGAGAACCAGCCACCCCCCAAAAAGAGAAAAAGCTAAGCAAGAGCTTTGAATTCCTGAGTTCAAGCTCAATTACCAGCATAAAAAAGCAAAACTATTTTTCCATATTCTATGCATGAATTAGTTGATTTTCTAGAAAACTGTAAAATAAGGGACTTTCTAGTATTGTATAACACTAACTATGGCTCAAGAGGTAGAGTGCTTACCTAGCAAATGTAAGACTATAAGTTCAATGTGGAGTGCCACCAAAATATATTACAAAATGATCTGGAGAAAAGTAGAAAGCTGATGCAATTCTTGGATGATATTGTTACTTGACATAGGATTCATGACACTTTGATCTTCATTGTGGGTCATATTATAATAAAATAATTATCTCACCATGATAAGTCTTCATTGAAGATCTTAGTAATTCTCAAACAAGTATTTATTTTAACTTTTTATTTTTTATGTAAGTTCAGACTTACAGAACAAAAATTCTTAGATATTTTCCCCAGATTTCACAGGTGTTAATATTTTACTATGGTGGTAGTGTTTTTCTTAATCATTTCAGTCTTATAGTAAACCTAACTAATCTACAGAATTTATTCAAATCTGATCAATTGCCACATTAATGCTATAGATAGCAATGAAGCATTAGATTGTCATGTCACTGACGTCTTTTTTTCTTTTTCTCCCTCCCTCCCTTCCTTCTTTTCTTTCTTTCTTTCCTCCCTTCCTTCTTTTCTTTCTTTCTCTTTCTTTCTTCTTTCTTTCCTTTCTTTCTTTCTTTTGCTGGTCCTGGGACTTGAACTCAGGGCTCTGGGTGCTGTTCCTGAGCCTTTTTGTGCTCAAGGCTAGTGTTTTACTACTTGAGCCCCAGTACCATTTCCGGCTTATTCTGAGTAGTTTGTTGTAGATAAGTGTCTCATGGTCTTTCCTGCCTGGGCTAGCTTCCAACCTCAATCCTCAGATCTTAGCCTCCTAAGCAGCTAGGATTACAGGCGTGAGCCACCAGTGTCCAGCTCATTGAAATCTTTAAGATACTACTTCAGGGTTTAACTCATAATTTTCACATTTTGAAGTGCAAAAGCTGTTTATTCTGCGATTTATCTTTCAGTTTGGGTATGAGCTGTTAGAAATTAATTCAGAGCTTAAGTTTCCTGTAATTTAACTTTCCATTATTTTCTTAAATCAATTTCAGTTGCTATTAAATTCCAAAGGTTAAGAAGATTCCAAAAGAGCTGAAATATGTTGAGAGTGGAGAAGGAATCATGGAGAGGAAAAAGAGATATTTAAATGGAGAGGGGAAGGCTGGGTGAATATACTCAAAATATTCAATGTACATATGTGAGAATAGAACCAGGTAACTTGAGGAGATGGATAGAGTTGGGAAAGATAGGGAAGAATAATGGAAGAGTCAAGATTCATTGTAATCATAAATTGATATTTTGAATTGAAACCCCTTTTGCATAACTAAAGAAAATAATAAGAAAGAAGATTCCAGAAGCATTTATAAGCTTACCACTAAGTGGCAGTGTTTTAATTAGCTTTGCATATTCCTTATCAGCAAGTTTAATTCCCATTTTTCTCAGTACATTTTCCAGGTTTTGTATATCAACCCTTTCACCTAAAAAGTTAGGAAAAAAGTTAGTGACAGGTGAATGTATTAATGATGAGCCTGTATTATGGTGACTAGCAAAAGCATAATGCAGTCCTCTTTCATGGTACTGTAGTTGGGGAGTTGGAATTTTAGTGATTCCTTCCATTGCAATATACAGATTCTTTTTGAATTCTAGAAAAAATAAATTCAGTTTCACTACTGTTGAGTCAACCACATATGTGGCCAATATAAACACTTACACAAAACTGTCGTATGATTTTTGTTAGTATTACTGACAATGTTAACTCTGCTCCTCAAAAATTAACAGTGCCTGGAAGTGGCGCTGTGGCTCAAGCAGTAGAGCGCTTGCCTTGAGCTGAAGAGCTGAGGAACAGCGCCCAAGCCCAGAGTTCAAGCCTCACGACCGACAAAAAAAAAAAAAAAATTAAGTGACACTTACTGTGTTTGCCTCAAGTTTCCTGGGGAGTAATAAATTAGTAAGGGTTCTGTAGAACATAGGATTTCATACTAAGATTTAGTCCTACAGGTATTTTTGTAATTTTTTGCTTCATCTTGCCATGTATGTCATGTCATGTTATGTAATCTAAGTCAATACTTTTTATTGAACACTAGAAACTGCAAAAAAAGAGGAATTATTGTGAAATGATTTATCACTCACCTGTGAAGTCTTTTACCTCATCCATCACCTTCTTTACATCAATTTTCCCATCAACTGCAAGAAAATACACAGTAACACTAAACAGAATAAACTGAGAAAAAGAATTTAGTCAAAATTACTTGCTGGAAAATTTATTTTCCCTTCATTCTTGGGAGACAAAGTAAAAAGTTTTAATTTCACAAATATTAACAATAGGACATAAACTTTTCTTGTTCTAAGGTATCAAAACTTTGCCTTTTAGCATTTGAATCTTAGATGATTATTATTTTAGCTAGGCTACTAAATCAAAAAGTATATATCATATTTCAATATTATTTTGGTAATACTGGGGTTTGATGAGATACTGCTTAATGGTAGTCAGGTATTCTATCACTTAGCCATTTCTTTGGTCCTTTTGCACACTGGTTGTTTTTGAGATAATCTTACTTCTTTTTCAGGAATGTACATGGATGATGTCTATTTTAGGCCTCTTGGTTCCTAGCTGACAAGCACATATCATGACACTTAGCTTCTTCCCTTGAGATTGGCTTTTCTACCTGGGATGGCCTGAAATTCTTTTAGTGTCAGCCTCCCACTAAGCTTGAAGACAGTTGTGTGCCACCAGGCCCAGCTACAGGTTGAGATGGAGTCTTGTGAACTTCTCTGCCCAGCTTGCCTTGAACTGCAATCCTGATATTCTCATCCTCCCAGATAGTTAAGGGTATAAGCATGAGCCCTGGGCAGTGGACTTATTTCATTATTTTAAGTTTTGAAGATTTCCATTCATATAAAGTTGGCCCATACTCACAATTTACACATTATGACAATTAAATAACTCTTGAATTACATGTTGGGGTTATGAAGAGGTTAAGTCATACTTGTGGTCAATGAAGTCTAGCTACTTTATTTGGGAATCTAAGGAGGGATAGAATGTCAAACAAGCTGATCAGAATTACTGGTAGTCTTACATTTTGACAAGAGTACGAGGTACTAAAAGTTGACCACTAACTATTTTAATTTTTCTTTCTATTTCAAAATGGTTGGAGGAAAAATAATCTCTGTGGAGTTAAAACAATTTTAAGCAAAAGTTTTCATGCCATTAAGTGCTCTTTGTTTCTTCTTTGTCTATTGTAATTTTAATTATCTTGTATTCCACTGCCACAGGATTTGCCCTCTGCACCTTCTTCTGCTTGTTTTCTTTTTTCCTGCCTCCTTTTTGGTCCTTCAGTAGTCTCAGTGGTATTCTAAGCAACATGTAGATCACAGTAAAAGAAGTCACGTGAACATCAAGAGGAAAGATCTATTCTTACTTTCTTCTTAGGTCCTTTTCTACCTTTTTCTAAATGGCTCAATGTCAATAGCATTTCAAATAGATTCAAATATATATCTATGACTGTGTAAACCTATACTTTCAAAGAGGCTTACTAATAGACCAGTATCGATTAATAATAATAGTAATGATGATGATACTGATTTAATTTGATCCTCACAACCTTCTGTACTTAGAGATTATTAATATACCCTTTTCATAGATGAGGAAAATGGCACATAGAAACATTAATATGATACAACCATTAAGCAGAAAGGCCAGAATTCAAAACCAAGTATTCTGGCTCCAGTATCTGTGCTTTTAACCATTATGTTATCCTGACTGAATGGTAGTGTGCACACTTACCATTAACTGGCAGATTCTGTTCTAGATCTTGAAGTTCTTTTTCTGTAAGGTTTATCCCCATGATTCTCAGAACTGGGTCTAGTTTACTGGCCTCAATTTTCCCTTCTTAAGAAAGAAAGATAGTAAGAGCAAAGTATAGTAACTCTAAAGTGTAAAAACAGACAATCTATTTTTGTTTTGCCAATTAATAAGATGGCTGCTGCTAATATTCAGACTGGTTGACTTTGGATATTAAATTTTCTGAATTAAAGCAAATCTTTTACTTTTTAATGGTACTGGTTTAAATTTTGTTTAAGTTATACCAAAAATTGGGAAATTCTAAAGACCATGGAACTTTCCTCTAAAATTTGACATATAAAAGTAAATATTTATAAATATCCACTTATTAAAATTAAGTGGTTTCTACTTAGAAGAAACACATGCATAGAAAATAGAATAGAGGTTACCAGGAGAGGGAAGGGGGGAAAGGAATAGTTGCAGCCACAGAAACTTTGTCTGCAGTGATAAAAATGTTTTAGAAATGGACAGTGGTAATGGTTTTACAACATGTGAATGAACTTAATATTACTGAAGTATATATTGAATGGCTAGAAATGTAATATTTTGTCATATACATTTCCCCACAATAAAAATAGTAAAGCACAGAGCACTCTATAGAAGAATCTTAAAGATAAGGGTTAGGGATATTATACATAGCAGAAGGCTATGGAAACAATTTTTTTTTGCCAGTCCTAGAGCTCAAACTAAGGGCCTAAGCACATGGTTCCTGAGCCTTTGTGAGCAAGGCTAGCACTCCACCACTTTGAGCCAAAGATTCATTTCGATTCTTTTGGTAGTGGACTTCCCTGACTATGTTGGCTATGAACCACAATCCCCAGATCTCAGCCTCCTGAGAAGCTAGGATTACAGGTGTGAGCCACTAGTGTCTGGCTTCACAAAACCTTCAAATGTATATGTTTTTACATTATGATTCTCTCTTACCTCTAAAAGTCTTTATACCTTCCAGCAATCTGTTCTGATAAACATTTTTATTAGCTGTAGGAAAACAAACAATTCAGGTCAAAGGGAGATCAGAGGTACTAACATGACAGAGAAATCATTTCAGAAACAAGTAGGACTAAGTTATAACTTTTTTTGACAAGTTTTTTGAGTATCAAATGGGACAATATTTTTTTTTTATTAAAGCACAGAAATAGAAATTCCCTTAAAACAGGCTTCATTGTAGAAATTTCAATTGTAGAACTACTGATACTTGGGCTAGATAATGTTTTGTTTTGTGGCGAGTGTCCTATTCATTGTAGGACAATAATAATCAATTACCTCTATCCACTAGATACCGGGGTGCCTATCCCCACATTCATTGTCATATTAAAAAATGTTTCTATTTTACCAAGAGTCTGCTCAGAATAACTATTAGTCCCACTTGAAAAGTCACTGTTGTATTGACATTTTAACTACTTACCATCAATGGGCAACTTTTCTAATAGATCCAAGCATTCTTTATCTGTAAGTTCTATTCCAATGTTTTCTAGAACATCTTTTATATCACGGATATCTATTTTGTCACCTTCAAATAATAAAAATTATAACATAAAAATTCAAACATTACTTAAATCTTTTCTTATGTAACATTGATTTCAAATTACCAGATCAAGAGCTAAGTTCCAATATAAATAAATAGAAAATGTATCATAATCTGGAGGACATGACAACATAGTATGCAAGAAAATATAGTACTTTAAATAGAATATTGTAGATCATCTACACTTACATTTTACTCTGTATAAAATTCATATTAGCCTTTTCACAATTTCTTATATCTTTATTTAATCTACAATACTATCCATACTAGTTGTAAAATATGTAATTTATACATCATAGAAAAACAAGCTTGCTACCAATATTGTCACTAAAATATAGCTAATCTATATTTAAACCCTGGAAAATTATATGTATCTCATTCACTAACAAAAAGGAAAATATGTCTTAAATAAATAAGTTATGATGAAGGCATCATTAAACATAATTTAGTATGAATTTATATCCTTACGTTAAAGGTATTTTTTTTCACTTACCTATAGTAGCTTTTGCTTCATCTATTAACTCATTGAGACCAACCATACCATCTGCTATCAGAAAAAGGTATGATTAATTAGATTATAAGTTTTTTTAAATGCAAAAGGCTTTTATTTATACCCCTCAGCAAAGTCTCTTTTATTAATTTTCAAAGTCACATTTAGTTCATAATTACTAGATTTCATTCAATGAAATTAAATTCCAACTATTTCTGGGTTTTATTATCTTTAAGCTATAAAATGCTATAGTGCAATGGATATGAGTGGCTCATGCCTGTAATCCTAGCTACTAGGAGGCTGAGATCTGAGGGTCATTATTCAACGCCAGCCCAGGCAGGAATGTCCATGACACTATTATCTCCAATTAACTACCAGAAAACTAAAAGTGGTTCTGTGGTTCAAAGTGATAAAGTGCTAGCCTTGAGTGCAAAAGCCCTGAGTTCAAGTCCCACTACTAATGAAAAAAATGCTATAATGCTTCAGAAGGACTACAGGATTTGGATTTGATTCACACAGGTTATGAAGTCCACAGTTTTCATAACAAAATTTGTTTTCATCTTTTACAAAAATACTTTTCTTGAATATTTTCACAATTATTGTGGCTTGCTAGAAACAATTATTTTTATATCTTTGAGACAGCTACTAAAGCATTGTTTTCTTCTTCATTAGAAAAATTTTAACTATTACATATATAAAACATTGTTAATATAGGCCAAGCTACATAATAGGCCTTAGGGATATGTGGCAGACTTTATTGATTATCTATCTCAGGCCTGTAATCCTAGCTACTCAGGAGGCTGAGATCTGAGGATCAAAGCCAGCCTGGGCAGGAAAGTCTGGGAGGCTCTTATCTCCAATAAACCACCAGAAAACTGAAAGTGGTACGGTGGTAGAGTGCTTGCCTTGAGCTGAAGAGCTGAGGGACAGTGCTCAGGCCCAGAGTTCAAGCCCCATGACCAAAAAACAAAACAACAAAAAATTAACAACATCTGTTCACTGAGGGATAATCTGCATGTCATGTTAAGCCACAGACTGGTAGATGATAATCTTGCATATATATAATTTTTTAAATTTTTGACATATAAAACATATAAGGAGTCCAGTGCCGGTGGCTCATGCCTGGAATCATAGCTACTCAGGAGGCTGAGATCTGAGGATCGAGGTGCAAAGCCAGCCTGGGCAGGAAAAGTCTGTGAGACTCTTATCTTCAACAAACCACTCAGAAAACTGGAAGTGGCTCTGTGGCTCAAGTAGTAGAATGCTAGCCTTGAACTGAAGAGCTGAGGGACAGCGCCCAGGTCCAGAGTTCAAGCCCCGCGACTGACAAAACAACAACAAAAAAATATAAGGAACTATAACTGAAGTAGTAAAATAGTCAGAACAGAAAAATAGTTGAACTATATACCAAGGCAATTCATAGAAGAGGAAGTTTATATGATCTGAAAGGATATAAAAGGATAACGTCAATGGCAATTGGGAAATGAAAAAAATTAAGTGAGATTATTTTGTATCAACCATATGATAAATATGTTTCATATCCTAAATATTAGTAAGAAGCATGGATCTACCAACGCAAGTTGAACAGCATATCTGGTGTAGTAAGTCAGAGATAACAAGGGTTAGAAATAATGTCCATGTAATAGACTGTCAGGAATGGATTAGGATGTTAAACTAAGTTTGCAACAGGAGTGAAGAAGAAGAAGATATAGTGAAAGATGACTCCAGGTTTTAGGTCTATCATGATTGACTTGAAATACAGAGGAGACCCATAGAATATGTGACAGTCTATTCAATTAAAATATAATGAATTTCTTTCTGGTCATTTTGACTTTCACATTTCCCAGAGACATCAAAGTAGCCATCACAGCTAAGAGATATTTGGACACAGCCCCCTTGAGGCTCAAGAAATATAGGAAATATTATATATTTCATGCTCACAGTTAGCTGGAAGGTTTTCCATCACCCTTTCAAGTTCTTTTTCTGTGAGTTCAATCCCCATGTTTCCTAAAACTTTGTCTACATCGTTGACATTCACCACCACACCTTAGAAAAAAAGAATAAATTAAAATAGACGACTTCAAATACAGTTCTGAACACATCTTAGTTTATTCAAATAGCCATTATTACTTAAGAAATGTAATAAGGAAAGAATCATGAAAATAAGATATACTAATGACTGAAAAAGTCAGTACAAGTGATAAGAATAAACCTGTTTCCTTAAACCTTGATGAGAGGATAATGGAATATACAATATGAAATGTTTTATAACTTTTCAACTAAAGCTAAAGTAACTAATCTTGCTGTTTTATGAAAAGAAGGTCATTTGTCACATAATCTCTGAGTTTACATGTTATAAATTTATAAAATAACTGTTGTATATAAACTTATGTATCTTTTTAATAGTTTATTAGTGTAATTTAATTGTACAAAGGAGTTTCATTGTGATGTTTCCATAAATGAATATATCATTACCCTCTCCTTTCCCCCTCCTTACTTCTGCTCATCCCTGACCTCCTTAATAGTTTCCCTTTTCCAATCTCATCACATTCTTTTACAATTTCATCATATTTGTATTATTACTTTTTGGATGATATTCTTGACCTGGGAGGAGTAGCTACCAGTTTACTGGGAACTATGTGAGATTGCAGGAGTTGAGGACCCACAAGTCTTCGTGGGAGATTCTATTCAAACTTATAGGTAAAACCACATACATTCCAGAAAATCTCTAGACTGCCATCTAGTGGTTAGAAGGATTCAGAAAAAAGGAACACAGTATAACATTTTTTTCCCCCATTAAGGTTTGGAAAAACAGGGATAGATGCAAAAATAAAAGTAAGTGTGTTGTCTAATATACATATTTAAATAAGGATAGCTATTGGGTCTGTTTATAACATTCACAGAATTATAACTATAAATCTAGAAATTTCAAGGGATGGGAAGGGGAAACAATGGAGGAGGCAACAATGCTTGATAAGAAATGTACTCATTGCTAGCTTGGAGCTGAAGAGCTGAGAGACAGTGCCCAGGCCCAGAGTTCAGGCCCCACGACCAGACCCCCCCACCCCCCCAAAAAGAAAGAAATGTACTCATTATCTTGCCCATGTACTTGTAACCCCTCTGTATGGTATTTTTACAACAAAAAATATCTAGGAATTTCATACTTAAATTACCTGGAATAGACGTTACACCATCCATCATCCTATTTTGAAACACCTGTCCAGCAGCTATCAGAAAAAATAAATCTATCTCAGAATGAAATTGAAGAAATTTGATAATTTATCACTTAAGAAATAGTTCTTCACATTTTTCTCTAAGAGGCCATAATAATGAAAGTTAGAAGGGCAAATGATTAAAAGTAGATCTCTATGATCTTTGACATCTAAAGAAACTGTGATTTGGACCATTCCTAAACATCAGCACTGTAACCAATGCCACCACCACCACCATCATCCTGATCATCGAAATTTCAACCATGGTAACAACCTAACACTTAATTTTTATCAAAGCTTCTACATGTCAATCACTTGCTTTTTCTCATTTAATTCTTGCTACATTTTACAAAATGAGTTATAGGGAGGTCAAAAAGTAAATTTTTCAACATATGGGTTAAGTGGTGGAAACACAATTTAAATCTAAGTATGAAGACTCAGGAAACTGCCGTTTAACTATTCTACTATACTGTTGCTTCCATTTTTCTCTTTCTACTTTCTGTTCCTCCTACCAGCCTTTCCCCTTCCTCATTTGTCTTTCTGTCTCTGATTACAATTAAGCCTATAATTCAGAATATTATTAAGTAATATCATTTGCTTAACTCACATGACTAGATTTTTAATGATTTTAAAAATAAAATATACTTAAAAATTGCATGGTTCCTAAATAACCTAAAAGTTTTATTTTAATAAAATTTAGGAATTTCCAGAGGAAACTTTATGGAAAAGTTTTGCACATTCTCAAAAAAGCAGTAATATCTAGGTCCTTGTAAGCCCTGAGGCTCTTTTCATGGCTTACCATCAGTGGGCAGGGCTTCCTTCAGCTCTGAGCATTCTGTGTCAGTTAACTCAATTCCCATGGTCTTAAGAAGACTTTGAAGATCGCTGACATAAACCTTTTTTCCTTTGAAAAATGAGAATACAGAGAGTTTGGTGAGTCAATTCATTCTAAATGAAATATTCATGCTCATAAAAAATCAGCTACAATTTGAGAACATGAAATGCGAGGGCAGAATAAAATTTCTCTCACTCTCAATAGATATAGATATATAAACATACACATTTTTCACATACATATAGTAGATCTTTAACCTTCCTCCTTCTTTATATAGATCAATAGGATATGGATGCAAGGAACTATATTTTGAGAAAAAATTGCAAAAGCTCAGACTGTATAGAGTTCAGCACGCTAAAATTACTCAAATTCACCTATATCATATGTTCAGTGGTCCTGAGCATCCATAACTTGCAACCACATGGCATAGCCAATAGTACTGTCACAAAATTATTGTTTTACACATTAATGTTACTCTCCAAAAAACTAGGTCTCATTTGATTATCTTTAATTCAAATACTGAAGATGCTTGAGTCATTTTCCCCCTAATCATCCAACTACTGCTAAAGACCATGTCATCTTTCAGCAAACTGTTAACCTTATCACCTACAGAAAGCACATTACATGGCCTTTTTGACTTGGAAGGATTATTATAACTTTTACCTGCTTTGGGAGGGCATCATTTGCTTTTTGGGAGGCATATTTTTACAAAATTAAGGGTAGGGAAACATCCAGAAGATCATACAATTTAAACACACTGATAGTAATGTGAAATTTGTTTTCCTTTTAAAGTAATTTATTACTATGTTTGGTCAATAGGGCACATAATAAATCAACAAATAAGGTGGACTCAATGTATATACACATATATACATATGCATACATATGTATATATGTGCATCAATGGAGAAGTCATAAAAAGTTACTTAACTAACTTATTGAAAAGAAAGCTCCAAAATCTACAGACAACAGATTCTAAATTTTGGTTGTGTAATTAATTGACCAGTGATTAGAATTACACAAGAGAGTAAACTAAACCACTTGCCTTCTCTTCAAGTCATTTTTTTAGTCTGAATTATGTCATTATGTATTCACTGTAACAATGACAATTATTTTTTATATTTATTGTGCCTATTGGAGTTTTAGATAAATAATGCTTGTGGTGAATTATATTCTTGGAAAAGTAAATTACAGAGTAGAATCACATGCTATGAAGACATAGTCCTTTAACTGTTGTTAAGCCTTAAATGATCTAACACCTAGATGTAGTTAATACAGTATCTCAAATTAACAAAGTAAAAATAAACACTGTAATTTTTAAAGTGACTGGGTTAGAAAATATAAACCAAAAGGTAGAACAAGAGGAGGCTTATAGATATATTTTATGGCAATCTTTTTACTTACCTAAGGTTTTGTTTATTTCATCCATGACCTTTTTAAGATCAGCTTTTCTATCAACTGTAAAATAAGGCATAAATTACATGCATTGATACTAGAATATGATATGAAACCAAGGAAATGTAGCAATCATCCAAGACCTGCTCTAGAATTTTCTTTATAATTTCACTTCATTTTAAAATCTTTTTCAAGATAATAGAGAAGAAAAAGTAGTCCTTTATAATAAAATGACTATAATGACATTATAACTTGGGTTTCCTATTTTCCAAGTTAATGAATCATATACAGGGCATACAAAAGTTGAATTTCCAGTTTTTCTTCCTATGAAATTTGTTTACTTATTTGAATACTTTGGCATATACTTTTCTATTTAATATACTGTTAAAATCTAGAAGTGATTCATATCACTAACAGAGAATGGGAAGGAGGAAGGTTAAAAGGTCTATTTGACCCAGATGTACATTTTTGCCTTCAAGTGGCAACTGTAGTGATAATGTCCTAACATACCTAGTAAGAAGTGGCTCAAGGAGTGGACTCAAGGGCCCTAAACCCTGGATCATTCAGTTAGGAACAGAGTTGAAACCTAATGGCTTAGATAGGTCTGTTTGTTTATTTGTTTTGTGCTGGTCCTGAGGCTTGAACTCAGTGTCCATGCCCTGAGATGCTTTTGCTCAAGGCTAACACTATCACTTGAGCCACAGCTCCTCTTCCAGTTTTTTGGGGGTACTTTATTGGAGACAACACTCTTATGGGCTTTCCTTCCCTGGGATAGCTTTCAACCTAGATCCTCAGATCTCACTCAGCCTGTAATGAGGATTACAGAAGTGAGCCACATTTAAAGCAAGAGGCTGTTTTTCTTTTTTTCTTACTTTCTTTTTTTAAAATGTTGTTTGTTTCCCTGCTTATACTGTTTCCATAAAACTCAGTGGGTCAACCCCTCCCCAAAGCAACAAAACATTATGACAAATTGCAGAATGATATTATAATTTGATTAAGTTTTCAGTTTCATTATCATTATCAATTAAAATTTATTAGTTTTATGAGCTATAAAAGAGGAAAAAAGACATTTCTGCTGTAAATCTAGATAGACTCTTTAGTCAGGATAGCCTCCTTGGCTGAAATTAATCTTATGCTTAACTTTTGTCAGTATTTTTAGGATTGGTTTAGTAGATGCTGTTCCATTTTAGTCCAAGTAGTCATTCCTGTAGTAGCGAAAGTATTGACTTTTGAAAGCTCATTGCCTCTTCCTCTTAGAGTTGCCTACCAAAGAGAGTCACCTTCCCTCTAGAAAGGAGACCATAGCCAATGCCTGGTTGATTTAGAATACACAGGCCTAGGTGCTGGGAAGGTGGCTCAGTGGTAGAGTGCTTGCCTTGCATGCATGAGGCCCTGGGTTCGATTCCTCAGCACCACATAAACAGTAAAAGCTGGAAGTGGCACTGTGGCTCAAGTGTAGAGCACTATCCTTGAGCTGAAGAGCTGAGGGACAGCACCCAGGCCCAGAGTTCAGGCCCCACAACTGACCAAAAAAAAAAAAAAAAAAAAATACACAGGCCTAGCATCTCTAGAATCAAATGATCCTTCTGTAGCAATATCCTAGTTTCCCTTGCTGCCTTATCCCTGTGTCATCTATTCCCTTACAGATGTGGTGTCCTGAGAGTATTCACAACAAATCTGAAATTCAAATTCATGCTACAAAGTCTGTTTTTTGAGATCAGGCAAATGTCACGCTATATATATAAGTATGTATATATAACATAAAATACATTTATATATTGTATAAAATTTATTTTTATTTTATATAAATATATTAACATTTAGTATATTCATTTTATAATATGTTTAATTTAATTATATTGTTTTAATACTTATTATTTTGATATTCAATTATATGATTTATTGTGATATTTCAATATAGTTTAGTGATAATATTTATATATTATTTTTATTTTATATACAATATTTATATATATTTATAGATCAGCAATAATTATGTGCCAAGGCACTCATCAGTTCCAAAAAGTGAATAGAGAGGTGAGAAAGTGAACAGTGAGGAATAGTTTCACTGTTTCCCTCTTTTGAACAGTCAGGAATAGCTTTATTTTTTCTCTTTCAAGTGAGATTTAAAGTGCCTAAACATTATCGTAGAATTATGGAGACTCTTTCAAAAGTATTAGGATCCATAATGTTTCAAGAGTAGAAGAAACACAACATGCTTTTCAGAATCATCATCACAATGTAGATAGCATCTGTGGTCAATGAAAAGAGATGTACCCGTTGGTCCTTATTTCTTTTAGAACTTTCATGATTAATGGGTGGGGAGAATATTACTTTCACTTAAGGAAGTTCACAGTGGTATTTTATTTTTTTATTATAGTGGAATTTTTAATAACTTCCTACTATAATTATTTTTCTGATCTCTTTTTCATCTATTCAGTTTCCATTGTTCCTCACACTATTCTAAAAAATCAAACACCTTACTTTTTGCATTTGTTTTATTCCTTTCCCCTGTCCCACAAGCAATCTTAGAGACTTCCTTGATCCTAACCAAACAGTGGAAAAAGTTGGTATCATTACATATGACAATAAAGTGATGAGAATAACTAAAGAAAGACTGAATCTCATGATAGGCTTTTTTTTTCCACCTTTAAATTTGTCTAAATGGCTTAATATTTCCCAATAATTATTCTTAGAGGCATTTATAACCAAACACACAAGTTCCTTTCACCTGAGGAGTTCAATAACTTTCACTGCTTACCATCCACTGGCAACTTCTGAGTCAGATCTGTAAGTTCTGTTTCTGAGAGTCTCATGCTCATATTTCCCAGGAATGTGTCCAGTTTATTGACATCCATTGTCCCTTCTTGCAAGAGACATGGACATAGAAACAAAATTAAAGAATTAGAAAAAGTTATAAAATTATTAATTCTTATATATTTTGATCATTTTTAGCATGAGGACTAAGTATCAAGGACCAGTAAACAGTAAAAATAACTAGAGAATCAATAATGGCCTTAATAATCAAAACATTGTTATGTAAACTGGCATTATGTAACTGGTCTTTTAGTCTCTGTAATGTAAAATTTTTAAAGGCTAGATTAAATGCATTGTCAATTTAATAGTGGAGACAACAAATGCTATATGTTTGGCTAGCAAATAGTTTGTTTTCAAGAACTGAGTATTCAACTTCTTTCTACAAATGGCTAAATTCCCTGAATAAATAACCCCCTATTGTTTTATTTTTTGACATTTCAAATGTAAGCACTATTTGTTTTTTTTTTCCCCTAAGAATAAAAATTCCTAGAGTGTGGAATTTCTTCCCAAGAACAAAAATAAAATAAAATAGTAAATCACAACTTATAGAAGAAGAGTTAGAATAAAATCAATATGTATGAACAGTGACAATGTCCACAATTTAGTGACCGAGGGGCAATATAAACTTTCTGAGGAGTTTTCCTCACATTTGTATTTCATGATTCTTACCTTTAAGGGACTTTACATCATCCATCAACCTATTTTGATAGATCTTTCCATTGTCTGTTAAAAAAATGTACATGTCAAATCATAGGCATAAGGAGTTATTGATATGATAAAATATAAAATTTAGAATTTTAAAAAGATTATGTACATTATGAGCCCATTTTAAAATAATAAGATTAAGGAATAAAGAAAGTTCTTTCTACAGACATTCCAATTACTGATGAACATACAATTATTACTGGCTAATTCCTTGATGAAATATAGTTCTTTTCTAGTTCATTTTATTATTGTTGTTGTTGTTGCTATTTTTATTAATCTACTTCTTTACTTGTATTATATTCTATTTCCTTTATTCACAGTTTAATTTTTGGCCTCTTAATGGAATCCAAACATATAAGGTTCTCCCCTGGTGTGGTATATTTATGACTGCTCTTTGTTAACTGCCAAACTGAGACAGTCATGTTTAAGGCAAAAAAGGATGATGATAAGTATTCTAAGATGAATATTCTTTTTTCCATAATCAAACAAAAATTATTTTAAAAAATTTACAACTACATAATAGCAAAGCCCCTTAAAAGCAATACTAGTATAATTGAAATTCTTACCATTTGTTGGCAGATTTTTCAGCAGCTTCAACATTTCCTTTTCTGTTGGGTATATACCCATGTGTTCCAGAACATCTTTCACCTCATTGCCATCAATCTCTCCTCCTTCAAAAGTCACAAGGTGAAATAATATGAGAATTTTAAAGGTTAATATAATTCTAACACATGAAAAAATGTCATTTCAGCCTGCTCCACATGATCTTCACTGCTTGTTGAAGTGCAAAGACAGAGTGTGGTATCTCTATACAATCAATTGCATTCATGTAAAATAGACTGCTTAACACTAGCAAAATGATTTACCCTAGTAAACTTCTGTAAAGATTTTGCTTAACCCTAGCGAAATGATTCATGTCATACTGATAAAGATAAGACAGTATAACCAGACTTTGTTGGACTCAGAGCATATAAGAAAAAGAGGCTTATAAAATTTTATAGCAAATTAGGATTTTATTAGAACTGATTCAAATAATTTTCATCATGTCAATTTTCTGAACATCTTTAAATAACACAATAACCAATATACATATCAGAGCTTTACTTTCTATACAGCAATATTTTAGTGTCATATCTAAACAGCAAAGAACTTGCTACAAAGTCACAAAATTAAAATTTGATTGCTAAAGGTAAACAATCAAAAACTTAACCTACCATTAGGGAGATTAGGTTAATAAAACAAACAAAAAATAAAGTGGCAAAAGAAACAGGATATTAAAAAATCTTGAATAGTCAGGTGCTGTTGGCTCATGCCTATAATTCTAGCTACTCAGGAAGCTGAGATCTGAGGATCGAGGTTCGATCCTGGGCAGATAAGTCTGTGAGACTCATCTCCAATAAATCACTAAGAAAAGGCTGGAAGTGGTACTGTGGCTCAAGTGGTAGAACACTAGCCTTGAGCAAAAGAAGCTCAGAGATAGCATCCAAGCCCAGAGTTCAAGCTCCAGTACCAGCAAAAAAAAAAAAAAATCTTGAGTAAAACTTACATTTTTAGATTTGTATAAATTTCTTACCTGTGAGAGCTTTCACTCCATCCATTAACTCAGTAAAACTAACCTTCTCATTATCTATAAGAAAAGATAAAATCAGAAAAATGGCCAGCACAATGGAGTATTATTTAGCCACAAAAAGAATTATCAGATGCTGTAAAATGGATGGACCTAAAGACAAATCTTGAGGAAAAATGGTCATCCAGGTATAAGAGCCTTTTAGATGTCAAACAGATTAAGACGAGGAAAGAACCTCCTTTGTTATATTATAGTCATTAAATATACAGAGCAAAGAAAGAATATTAAAAGCTGTAAGAGAGAGAGGCAACAAGTTACATATGAAGGCAAACTAATCAGAGTAACACAAAAATCTTTGATTTTTCAATAGAAACTTTAAAGCCAGGTGGACATGGAAAGTCTTCAAAGAAAAATAATGGCAGCCAATATTGATTACTTATCTTGCAAAGCTATCCTTTACAACTGTTGGAGAAATAAAAACTTTTCATGATAAAGAAAAAAAATCAAAGGAATTCATGACCAAACCAGAAGATTAAATTTTTTTTTTTTTTTTTTGTCGGTCGTGGGGCTTGAACTCTGGGCCTGAGCGTTGTCCCTTAGCTCTTCAGCTCAAGGCGAGCACTCTACCACTTGAGCTACAGCGCCACTTCCGGTTTTCTGGTGGTTTTATTGGAGATAGGAGTCTCACGGTCTCTCCTGCCCGGGCTGGCTTTGAACCGTGATCCTCAGATCTCAGCCTCCTGAGTAGCTAGGATTACAGGCGTGAGCCACCAGCGCCCGGCCCAGAAGATTAAATTTTTTTAAAGATTATAGAAGATAAAGATAATGAAGATAAAGAAAAAATGACACAGAAGAAAAGAATGACAATATAGGAAAGAATAAAACTCACTACAGAAGAGTAGGAAAAAAAGGGTTAGGACCTAAGAACAAACAATACAAAAATAAAATGAAAGTAATTAGTAATACCCTTCACTAATGTTAATGGTTTCAACTCTCTGATCAAAAAATACAGAATAGTAGATTGGATTAAAAACCTAGACCCAACTATTGGCTGCCTATAAGAAACAAACCTCACTGATCAGGATAAATATGAGCTTAAAGTGAAAGGAGGTAAGTGACTACTTGTGATAGGAATTTAGTCCTGGAAAGCCTAGAATATTTATTGGTTATCTTTTATATACACACATTGCCAATATATACTAGATAGTCTATCCATAGACATTGTATTTTTCTGAATTTTTGAGAGTCATTCTATCATATAAACATTAGAAAAACCATTGTTTATAGTGGCTATATTCTACTAAGGTTATTACTATATTTTAAAATCAGGTAATGTGATGCATATAGCTTTGTTCTTTTTTGTCCAAAACTGCTTTCCTATTTGGGTCTTTGTGACACACCTGAATATAAGAATTGTTTTTCTCTATTTCTGCAAAGAATGTCATTGGAATTTTGATAAGGATGGAGTTGATTTGTATATCACTTTCAGTAATATAGTCCCTTATACAAAATTAGTTCTGTTTTACATAAACATGGAATCTTTTCGTAAGTTAGGATTTTCAGTTTCTTTCTTTAGTGTTTTACCATTTTAATTGTAGATGTTTTTACCTCTTTAGTTAGGTTTCTCTCTAGGGCCTTTTTTATTTAGACTTTGTGAATGGAACTGTTGTCCTCATTTCTGTCTCAGCCTGTTCATTATTGATCTATAGAAAAGCTGTTTTTTATATGTTGATTTTGTATCAAGTCATTTTGCCAAAAGTATCTATTGTATCTAAGAGTTTATTTGGTGGAGCCTTTTAAGTATAAGATCACATTGTCTGCAAAAAGGGATAAGTTGGCTTCTTTTGTTTTTCTTTCTCCTATTACCCTTTTCATAGCTTTTTCTTGCCTTGCTGTTCTGGCTAAAAACTCTAGAATTATATTGGGCAAGAGTAGAAAGAATGGGCACTCTGACAAGAAAACTTGAGTCCTCTTGGGAAGAAAGGTATGTAGAATTGGAAATACTGAGACTGAGTTCTTCAAAGATCACTCAGGAGGGTTAGATATAAATGTCATACTGATGTACATGTTGGAATCTTCTGTTTTAGTCTCTCAACTTTTATTCTGTTTCAGGGGGGGTCTGGGCTGGGTAGCTATCCTCTCTTTACTGCAAGATGTACTTTTATGTATTTGTAGAAAAAAATCAATGACTTGGGACTTTTTAATGAGGTTATAGGATTTCTTTTAATTTTAATTTCTTTTACTGGGATTATAGGATTTCTTTTCCTTCAGTGTATTAAAGAATAATTGTAGAATTACTAATTTAAAAATTCTATCATAGCTGCAAATCTTAGTAAAGACTTTAAAAAGGACATAGCAGTCTGTAAGAGGCTTACCATCAACTGTTACGTGCTCTGCTAGATCTTCAAGCTCTGATTCTGTAAGTTTAATACCAATATTTTCCAGGACAGAGTCTATGTCACTGACACTGACTTTCCCTCCTTAAAAAGATAGACGTTAGAAATGTGAGTAATTTAAAGCAATGTGAGTAATTTAAAGCAATCAATATGATTTGAATGATAATATACTACTATTACATGTAATGAACATGTTATTGTTAAAAAGTTCAATATGGTCATATATTATATTTTTATATATAATATATATTATATATATAAATTATATATATTATATATATTATATTATATAATATATTATATATTATATAATATAATATATATAATATATATTATATGGTATACAATATGAATACCAACAATTTGATTTACTTAAGAGAACAGATAAAGTTAACAGAATTAGAATCAGAATCTGCTTCCTAAACCTTGTTGTTGAGTCAGGCTCACAGTGGAAAATACTTGATGGAGTTAAATGACTTCTCTTCATGAGCTCATACTTTCAAACAACAAACGCTTTTGTTTTTGGCATTTTCTGAACTTATATATTGATGATGAATTGCTGCTGCTGACCAAATTTTTAAAAAAGACAAAAAACTTACATGTCTTTTCATTTTGTTTTCTCCTGAACCCAAGTCTAAAATGATTCTTTTGAAGTAAAATTTAGAAAATTCCAACACACTTTGACTTATGCCAAGAAATATCTAAAATACTAGCTGGTAAATTACATATGTGCTTTATAAAAGCCATACATAAGAAATGGCTTATACCTGAAAAACAAGATTTCCTGTCTAAAGATATGAATATTATTTGTATGTCATAAGATTTTAAGAAAGCTCTTCCTTTTTACCTTTGAGAAGGGGTGTCTTTATATATCCCAGGCTGGCCTTGAACTGTATAGCCCACACTGACATTAAACTTAAGATCCTGCTGCCTCAATGTCCCAACTACTGGGATTATAAAAATGTATCATCACATCCAGTTGTAGTTCTGGTTTATTAAGTTTCTTACTCACCTTTGAGAGACTTCATTCCATCTAACACTCTATTCTGAAATACCATCTCAGCATCTACATGGTAGAAACATATAGTATTATTAAATACAATAGTTTATATGCCTTAATTATGCTGAAAATTTTAAGTATTTCTTTTTTAATTTTTAATTTTATTGTTATTACAAAGGTGATGTGCAGAGGGTTACAGTTACATAAGTCAAGTAATGTTTCTTTATGGACAATGTCCCCTTCCCTCACTCCCAGTTTTTCCTTTGGTAAAAAAGTATTTCTTTAGGGATTTCTTCTATATCATCTTCAAATATAAATCAGACAATGGAAAACTTTTGCTATGTGACAAATCCACATAACGCAGCATTTGAAGCTATTGTTAGAGGTTCTAGTATATAAAATATACACAAAGATTTTGTAAACTTCTATAATCCTGAACCACATGGTTTTTCCTTTTATTTTTTCTTTTTAATTAATTTATCATTCTCCTTTCATTTTCTCCATTTTTTGCACAATCTTTGGCAAAACTAAAGACTTATAGCTAGTTTATACTTCCTACCAATTTCCAAAGGAATTTTAAAATAGGAAATTTAAACTTTCACAGCCCATTAAACCAAGTTTCCTGTAAAGCTCGAGTAGTAGCATTTTTTTAATGGCTCACCATCAACTGGTAGAGTTTCCTGCAATTTTGAGAATTCTTCTTTTGTGAGCTCAATCCCCATACTTTCTACAGTGTTTTGAAGATCATTGATATCAATTTTTTCACCTTGGAAAAGATGGTTATGGTAACTATTAGAAGGACAAGAAATCTATTCATACTTCTTAGATAGGATATACAAAATAAAGTTCAGAATTTAATAGTGCCCATACATAATGTCAGTGAGAGAAAAGTATTTGCCAAGACTGTTAGTAGAGAAGGTAATTTTGAATTTTTTGAGAACTAGGACTGAATGGCAGAAAAAACCTCCTGTATTTGTATAATTAGAGAGTTAAATGTCTGGTTGAAAATGGGGCATTTTCAACATAAATTTAATTTTAAATCTAAAGCATGTGTGCTTTAGTGCTCACATTGGTGTGAACACCAATGGCTCATTCCTCCAATCCTAGCTACTCAGGAGGCTGAGATCTGAGGATTGTGGCTTGAAGCCAGAGCAAGCAGAGACTCTTTTTTTGGGGGGGAGAGGGTTCGGTCGTGGGGCCTGAACTCTGGGCCTGGGTGCTGTCCCTCAGCTCTCAGCTCAAGGCTAGCGCTCTACCACTTGAGCCACAGCACCACTTCTGGCTTTTTTTCTTTTTGCTTATGTGGTGCTGAGGAATTGAACCCAGGGCCTCATGCATGCAAGGCAAGCGCTCTACCACTGAGCTACCTTCCCAGCCCAAGCAGAGACTCTTGTTGATAATAAACCACCAAAAAGCCAGAAGTAAAGCTATGTCTCAAGTTGTACAGAACTAGCCTTGAGCAAAAAAGCTTAGGGACACAGGCCTGAGTTCAAATCCCAGGAATGGCACACATACATATATACACAAAATGCATGTGAATTGCATCTCATAATAATAAAAATATTTTGCGTCTCCTAAAGTTTTATTTTGCCATTTACTCTGACTCCCTAGGTTTTAAATTTTCATATAGTATAGTAAAACATGGGACATACTCATAAACAAGTAAAAGCCAGAAATTAAAAGTCAGTGATAGAAAATTGTTAAGATGCCAATTTAAAATACAACGTAAGTCTCAGTGTCACAATATACTTACTCACCTGAAAAAACTTTCATTTCATCAATCAGCTTTGTCATTTCAACTTTCCCATCATCTATAAGAAAATGCATTTCACATACAGACATACTAAGACTCAGAAACTATAATCACCACATTCAAATTGAAAATATTTATATATTCTAGCATTTTAACCTCTTCATAAGCATGACTTAAGGGAAAAACATTTAAACATAATAATGTATAAAATGTTTTCACCAATATATCTTTTATTTTTATTATTAATAAAGTTATTAAAATATTATTTTTATTATTAATAATTTTAGCTGGGTGCCAGTGGCTCACGCCAGTAATCCTCACTACTCAGGAGACTGAGATCTGAGGATCGTGGTTCAAAGCCAGCCAGGACAGAAAAGTCTGTGAGATGTTTATTTCCAATTAACCTCTAGAAAACTGGAAGTGGCGCTGTGGCTCAAGTAGTAGAGTGCTAGTCTTGAGCTGAAGAGCTCAGGGACAGTGCCCAGGCCCAGAGTTCAAGCCCCATGACTGACAAAAAAAAAAGTTAATAATACTATTTGTAATAAAAACTCCAGCTGGGTGTAGGGTAGTGTGCATCTGACATCTCAGGTACATGAGAGGCTGAAATCCAGGCTAGCCTGGAATCTGATTACAAAATTCTATCTTAACTGAAAAATCTCAGCATGGTGGTTCACACATATCATCCCAGCCACAGCAGAATGCATATAAGAAGATCATGATCTGAGCTGTCACAGGCAAAAGGTGGGATTCCATCTCAAAATAACCAGAATAGCAAGAGCTGGAGGCATGGCACAGGCAGTAGTGTGCCTGTAAATGAGATAGACTTCTTTAAAACAAATTTTTAGTGTATATCAATTATATAAAATAAGTTGCATTAATGTGATTTTTTTGTTTCTTTTGTATGTTCTCTCTCCATGGTACAACCCCTGTTGTCACTGTATTTGATTATGGTGCCCTGCATCTTGTACATACATTTTTATAATTTGGCGAGGGGAAGGAAAAATAACAAAATGCTGAAATAAGGATACAGGATGACCCATTGTAACAAAGATGTACAAGAAAGTATGTTGAAAATGAACTTTACAACTTTGCTGGGGGAATGGGGAGGGAGGAGTTGGGGAGGTGGGGAGGAAAGGGATGGTAGGGAAAATATAAAGGAGGGTGTAATGCTGCTCAATAGGAAATGGACTTATTACTTTGCTCATATAACTGTAACCCCTCAGTACAGTATCTTTATAATAAAAATATATATTAAAAAACAAGTTGCGTTAAGATATTTTCATACATGTAGTGTACTTGACTTGATCATATTCACACCTTCTCTTATTACCTTCTCCAGATTTAGCCCCTCTTTTCTTTTTTTTTTTTTGGGTGGGGGGTCCAGTCGTGGGGCCTGAACTCTGGGCCTGGGCGCTGTCCCTCAGCTCTTCAGCTCAAGGCCAGCGCTCTACCACTTGAGCCCACTTGAGCACCACTTCCGGCTTTTTATTCTTTTTGCTTATGTGGTGCTGAGGAATCGAACCCACGGCCTCACGCATGCAAGGCAAGTGCTCTACCACTGAGCCACCTTCCCAGCCCCTTAGCCCCTCTTTTCTAATAGTCTTTTCTCTAATTTCATGGGTTTATTTTAAATCCAGATTTGCATATGAGAAAAAATAGGTAATATGTTGATTGGGCTTATTCTTCTTAAGATCATATTGCATCATGGTCAGCAAATATGATCGTGTTATATACTTTTTTTGTAGTCATAGTGCTAGAATTTCAGCTCAGCACCTTACACTAGCTAAGGGGGCACTTCACCACTTCATCCTCTTTTGCTTTGGTTATTTTTGAAATAGGATCTTGCTTTTTTACGTGGGCCACCCTGGACTGTGATTCTTCTGGTTATATTCCCTACCATAGCTAGGAAGATAAACTGAGCCACCATGTGTAGCTTTGTCTCTTGAGATGGGGGTATTATAAACATAAACTGTTACTTAGGTTAGCTGAAACTACAGTCCTGATTTAGTCACCTGACAGGTGATTGCCCTGAGCCTACGTGTTCACTAAGATAGGCTTTATGAACTTTCTTGCCTGAATTGGCTTTAAATTATGGGTCTCCCAAGTAGGTTGGATCATAGATATGAGCCATGGGTACTTGACCAATATTCTTCTTTGTGGCTGAATGATATTTCATTATTTATACATATCACATTTTGTTTATACACTTATTTTTTAATTTTCTTTAAGTAGTTGTAAGATAGGTTTTTTTCAAATCAACATATCAGTTTATACATGCTGGTCACTGTCATCCCTTCCATCATTCTCCCCTATGCTATATTTAATTTAACTAATAGAGTGAAACTGTTAGCTTAGCTAGAAGGTAGTAGTCTTTAGCAGAAGTTGAATGATATATAGGAAAAGTGAATCAAATATCAGTAGTACTTCGCTGAATGGTGGTCCCCTTGGACTATTTACTATTATATTATTAGTTGACACAATAATTGTACATCTTTATAGGGTATAGTCTGATATTTACTATATGTACATAATGTACAACGAAAGCAAAACAATTAGCAGGTTTTACCTCAAATATTATTTGCTTTTGGAAGATTCAAACTCCTTTGTGTTTGCCAGCTTTAGTTAACTATAGTCACCCTATTGTTCTGTAGAACATTAGAACTTGTTTCTCTTGTCTAATTATAGTTTGTACCAATAACTGATATTTCTTCTTCATATATGTCTCTCCTCTCTCTCTCTCTCTCTCTCTCTCTCTCTCTCTCTCTCTCTCTCTCTCTCTCTCTCTCTATATATATATATATATATATATATATATTCCAGTATTGGGGCTTAAACCAAAGAGCTCTCCTTAAGCTTTTACACTCAAAGCTGGCATTTTACTACTTGAGCCACAGCTCCACTACTGGTTTTTTGGCAGCTGATTGGAGCTAAAAGTATTAGGAACTTTCCTACTGCAGTTGGCTTCAAACTGTGATCCTCAGATTCTCCTGAGTAGCTAGAATGACAGGTGTGAACAACCAGAGCCCAGCTGTGGCTTAGTTACATTCCTTACTTCTTACTCTTTCTAATCTTTGGTAACATATCTTACTCCATAGTAAGTTTTGATTCCATATATGGAATTTAACAAGTCTAGATTCCATATATGTGTGAGAGACATGCAGCATTTTTCTATACCTTGCTTAGTTCACTTGATACAATGTCTTCTAGTTCCCTCCATGCAGCTGCAAAGGACACAATTTCTTTCTTTTTTCCTAGCTGCATAATTTTCCACTCTCTATATAGGTACAGTTTCATTACCCATTCCTTTATCAATAGAAACCTTGGTTGATTCTATATCTTGGTTATTGTAAAATAGTACTATAATAAACATGAGTGCAGGTAGCTCTTTTCTATTCTGATTTCACTTCTTTTGGCTATATATATAATAGCAGTACAGATCACATGATGGTTCTACTTTTAGTCTTTTGAGGAACTTTCATGCTGGGTATACTAATTTACATTCTTGTTAACAGTACATAAGAGTTCTCTATTCTACATATTCTGCAAGAATTTGTCATTTTCTGATTTTTTAAAAAAATGACCATTATTGGAGTTATTTTATTATTTTATATCTGGGTTCTTATCTAAGATATTTTAAATGTCTCTTTGTTGCCAAATAGGTTTTAGATCTTGTTAAAATACGGAAACACAATGTATCCATGTATGAAGGAGGGTATAATGAAAGGCGGTGGAGACAGAACAGAGAGCAATTGATGAGATTAATCTGACAAAATTATAATATGCATGTATAAAATAGAATAATAAAACATGTTGGACTTATTTCAAGAAGGGGGAGGGAATGAAGAAGAAAGCTAGGTGTATGAGTTTGATTGGGGTACCTTATAAATGCATGGAATCATCACAACATCATCTCTTATTTACTAATGAAAGTATCTTTAAAAAGTCTTGAGGTTTTCACACTCAGGAACTCAATTATATCTTAAACACTCACCATTCACTGGTACATTATTTTCCATATCTTTAAATTCTGCTTCTGAAACAGTCATTCCCATGTTTTCTAGTAGTGTGTCCAGTTTGTTGATATCAGCTTTTCCTCCTTATGGGGAAAACAAGCTCATGAAAAATTTAATGGTTCAAAAACATAACAAATATCATTATTTCCTGAATACTATAGTTTTCTTCAGTATGAAAACCAACATCCATTGAAGTCAATTTAAGTGTACAAAGATAGTTTATATTTTTCACAAAACAGTCCCATTTCAAAAATTGTTACTTATTTGCATATCAGTTCGTGAAATTAAGCAGGAAAATTCCAAACATAATGTTCTGAATAGTATAGAGCTTATCTTTTCCTCTCCAAACTCTTAATTTCTGTAGCTCCCAAATAGATTTTCTGTCTATTAACATTTTGTTTGTTGTTTATTCATTGTTCAGACAAACTTTATTTTCTACTATGTCAATGACTAGAAAATTCTAGTAGAAATGAGTCTTTCATTCAGTGGAGATCATAAAGGATCATCTGCTAAGATGTATGTAGATCTAGAGATGAGTAAAAAAATAATAAGAAGAAAAATAAACAAGAAATGTATAGGACAGGACAATTAGTGACAACAAAACGTTATAAATTGAAAACATGATGATGTCAGACTCAACTTTCCATTAACTATGCTTTCACTCACCCCTAAGAGATTTTAGAGCCTCCATCAATCTGTTGTGATAGAACTTTTCATCAGCTGCAAGAAAAATCACAGTTCAATCAGAGATAGGAGTTAAGGTCTGTATTCCCATTTTTTGGAAATCCAGACAATGAACTATTAGCCCTAACAGAGCTGAAATAAACACTCCAATGTTCATTTCCCTAACTTCCCTTTTACTACACTTCTTACCTTTTATGACACTTACATCAGCAAACCTCCTAGTAGAACTAAGAATTAAAAAGGGGGCACTTAAGGTTTAGACCCATTTTTGACTGAATAGCTGGTAGATTCCCAGCTCTAATAAACTGACACTTCAGGTACAGTGAAGAGGTAAATGTGAAAGGCAAACTTTAAGAAATTTAGAAGAAAGTATGACTTAATAGGAGAAACATATAAAAATTCAAATTTTAAAGGAAAATCACACAAACCTGAAGAATTATTTGCATATCATAATGAAAGCAGAGAGAGTCAAACTAATAGAGAAAATTTAAACACCTATAATAAAAATTAGTATTTAGAACAGAGGCAAGCAATACATAGCCAGTAAGACACCAACCCACTACCTGCTTTCATAAGTCATATTTTACTGAAACACAACTATGCCAATTTGTTTAGCCATTAACTATGGCTACTTTTCTCCATAACAAGAGTGGAACAGTTGTGGCAGCAGCATTAAAGCGTAAAATAGTTGCCATCTAGCCTTTTATAGAAAATCTTTGTGTGCCTCATGAACAAAAATGTAAAGAACTTTTACAAATTAGTTAGAAAATTACAAGCCAACGAATAGAAAACTCAGCAAAGATACAAAATAGATAACAGGAGCGGAAACACAAATTATTTATAAATGTATAAAATAGCAGCTAAAGACAGTACTATTTTACCCTTTTGACAAAAATGGTAGGAAGAGCAGAAATAGACATTCTTACTGCTATAGTATTGAGTAGTGTTTGTCAAATATTCCAGGTTCTAGCCTCTTCCAGGTTCACGGTAGGACAATAATGCGTGTCCCCGACTGTGTGTGGTCAGGGGTGACCTTATTAACCAAATGTGGTTGTTTATTGAAATTTCTAGTTCAGCTAAGATTTTTTTTAGCTAAAGGCATATTTCAATAATTTGTTCTTAATGTTTCATTAACTATCAAGCAAGAATTAATGAAGTTCTCATAGAAAAAAAATAGCCTAAGCTTCCTTGAAGGCCATACTGTTATTTGAAATGCTTACCATCCATGGGTAGATTTTCCATCAACTCAGCATGTTCTTTCTCTGTTAGCTCTATCCCCATGTTTTCTAGAATATTTTTTATTTCACTGCTCTTTTCTTCATCTCCTTCAAAAAGATGGAAATGGAAACAGATGAGGAATTTGCATGCTGTCTAATGACTTTAAAAATTGTTTGTTCTAGATGAGGTGGTACAAGCCTCTAATCCCCAAGCATTAAGGAGGTAGAGTCAAGAAAATCAAGTGATTGAGGCTAGCCTTGACTACATAGCAAGTTCCAGGCCATCTGGGGCTACACAGTGAGAAAAAAAACTTAAAATAACAATGAATGAATGAATGAATAAAAATAAATTCCTGTGACTAGTCAATGTTCACCTGAACAACAACATAAGCAAAAGCACAGGAGGTCCACCCAACTAGATACTTTTCATGAGGTTGAAAAGACAGGGGTGTTTCTTGCTGGGCACTGGTGACTCATACCTGTAATCCTAGCTACTTAGGAGGTTGAGATATGAGGATCAAGATGTAAAGTCAGCCAGGCAGGAAAGTCTGTAAGACTTTTATCTCCAGTTAACCATCAGAAAACTGGAAGAGGTGCTGTGGCTCAACGTGGTATAGTACTAACCTTGAGCAAAGTGACAGTAGTACTCAGCCCAAGTTCTAGCCCCACAACCACCACCACCACCACCACCACCACCACCAAAATTTTTCCTCTTAGTCTTATCAAATTAGGTAATTTCATAATGATATTATTAAATACAGTATACAATAAAACATGTAATTTTAACATTTTCAGATTACTGAAATAATTTTATAATTAGGCAGTGGCCCTGTTATTATCCAAATTATAAATTTATCTGTATTTTTACTAACATGTTAATTTATAATTCACTGTGCTAATTCATAATTTGATACTTTTTAAAATCACAGGCTCATTAAGTTATACAACTAGAAAATAATACAGAGAATAAAATCTGTGATTAACAAATGACAGTTAAAATAATTCCTTTCTTTTTCTTATAGTACTGAAAATTGAAGAACCCAGGGCCTCAGGCATGCTAGGCAAGCCCTTTATCATTTGAGCCACAGTCTCAGACCAAATTATTTATTCTTAAAGTAAACGTACTATCAATATACGATTTGAAGTTCAGCTTTATACAATTAGATACAAACAAGAGTGAAATAGAAAGATAAGAATATCATTAAGATATAATTTAGGGGCTGGGAAAGTGGCTCAGTGGTAGAGCACTTGCCTTGCCTACCTGAGGCCCTGGGTTCAATTCCTCAGCACCACATAGCAAAATGAAAAAACCAGAAGTGGCACTGTGGTTCAAGTGGTAGAGCGCTAGCCTTGAGCTGAAGAGCTCAGGGACAGTGCCCAGGCCCAGAGTTCAGGCCCCATGACTGGACCCCCCCCAAAAAATTTAATGATAAGAATTAGATTTACACAAAAAAACACAAAAAAACAAAAAAAAACACACACACAGAAAAGAATTAGATTTACAGCAACTCATTTCTTACCTGTGATAATTTTCACTTTGTCCATTAACTCATTGAAGTTAACCTTCCCAGATTCTATAAGAGATAACAAAAATATAAGACACAGAAAAAAAATGTATCCAAATGAAATAAAATTTACTCAACCCTAATCCAAGTAAATTTTCCTCATTTTCTGAAAATCATCCTTTAATTTCAATGACTTAAATTTAGACCCCTGGATGAAATGAGCAGGTTTGTTTGTAGTTAAACAGGTTAGATCAAAGGGGTTTGTCCAGCTTCAAGATCAAGCTCACTGCAGAGTACCTTCCCAACACTTGCAAGTCCCTGACCTGGGCCCCCCAGTTTGGCAAGTAGGCAGAATGCAAATGGTTCTGGGTCCTGATGACTCCTAATACCCATATAAACTTACTCTTTTTTGTCTTTTCTTTAATTTTATTTTATTGTAAAGATGCTGTACAGAGGGTTTACAGTTACATGAGTAAGGTACATTTCTTGTTGAACACTGTTAATCACTCCATTGTTTGCCAACTATCCCTTCTCTCCCCTCCTCCTCCCTCCCACCCCAGGAAGTTGTAAAGTTCATTTCCCACATAGTGTCCTCTGAGTATCACTGTTGGAATGGGCCATCTTTTGTACTTCTTTCAGCATTTTGTTATTTCCCTTCTGTTCCCCCAATCAGATGATCCAACAATCCCACTCCTGGGTACTTATCCAAATGATCTCAAACCAGAACACACTAAAACTACCAGCACAACTATGTTCATTGCAGCATTATTTACCATAGTTAAGATATGGAACCAACCCAGATGCCCCTCAATAGATGAATGGATCAAGAAAATGTGGTACATTTACACAATGGAATTTTGTGCTTCTATCAGAAAGAATGACATTTCCCCTTTTGTAAGGAAATGGAAAGACTGGAAAAAAATCATATTAAGTGAAGTAAGCCAGACCCAAAGAAACATAGGCTCTATGGTTTCCCTCATTTGCTTTTTTTTTTTTTTTTTTTTTTTGCCAGTCATGGTGCCTGAACTCTGGGCCTGGGCACTGTCCCTCAGCTCTTCAGCTCAAGGCTAGTGCTCTACCACTTGAGCCACAGCACCACTTCAGCTTTTTTTCTGCTTATGTGGTGCTGAGGAATCGACCCCAGGGCCTCATGCATGCAAGGCAAGTGCTCTACCACTGAGCCACCTTCCCAGCCCCCGGTTTCCCTCATTTGTAATAATTAGTATATGCCTATGTTAGTCCTGAGAAAGAATCATAAACTTACTCATCAGTTTACTTATATCAACACTGGGCTCAATTCCCACTTGATTTGTAGTCTGCATTATCCTGACATTGGAGTCACCAGTATACCCCTACTGCTCCATGAACTAGTAGCCACTGCAACCCATAATCCCTGAGGCCTTGTGACTTTTGCATCATATCTCCATGAAAGTATGAGATTTCCTTCTATTCAGCTGCTATATAGCTCCCTATCCTTTGGGAACAAACTGTCTGAGATAATTGCTTCTATCCCAGTGTGTGCTGCTACACTCAACTTCCCTCTCATGGAGCCTAGGCCAAGCAGAACAACTACTACTTTTGCACCTGAGCCTATGTGCTGCTCTGTATTTCAGGGACCAGGAGTACTGACCTAGAGGAGTAGCTGGGCGGACATGGTATATAAAAAAACAAAAAAGGCAAAGCAACATGACATCAATGGAATACAGTAACTGATCCTAAAGAAACAGTAACTTGTGAGTTTCTTAAAAAGGAACTAAAACTAATGATCTTAAAAAGAACTTAGTAAGATATAAGATTATATAGACATTTCAATAAGATAAGTTTACAAGTACAATGTTCAGGGAGGCACTGTAATAACTGCATTGCTCACCAATAACCGGGACACTGTCTGCTAGATGTCCAAGCTCATTTTCTGTGAGCATGATTCCCAGGCTTTCTAAAACTGTATCCATTTTATCTTTTTCTACTTTGCCTCCTTAGAAAAAGACATAGAGATTGAGAAAATTGTTAAAAAAAAGAAATTTGTTAACAATTAGAAACATGCTAGATGTTATATTAAATTTAAAAAATCAGAGTAAAGGAGAAATATAATCAATTTCTCAGCACTAAAACTGCATTTAAACAAGAATGATTAGAGAAATTTTGCATTAAAGAACCTTAAGCTTTGTTTTGTTGAAATTACACTCTCAAATTTACACTCTTGAAGGGGATTTTGCAACTGAAGGTGAAGACAATCAATAAAATTGTTAGTGGAGTGAGATTTAGAGGAAAATGGTGCCATGTCCACTGAAACCTAGAAATTACTACAGACTTGGTTTATTCATGCTCTGAAGATAGCTTCTGAGTAGAGATTATTTAAAAATAGATACCTGTATTGACAAAATTTAATACCACTCATCTCCATTGATTATGCACTTAGTTAAAGTGTTCTAAAACTGAAACAGGATGTGTTGTTGGGAACACATGGAGAAGAAAATGCAAAAGTTTTGAAACAGGAGAATGAAGACTGGAGAAATTATGTTAGATGTTGCAATAGTATAGAAAAAACTATGAGACTGACCTTCTGGTGATAAACACTTCATTTCCTTTCTTTCCTCTTTCCCTTCCCTTCCTGTCCTCCTTCCCCTCCTCTCCCTTCCCCTCCCCTCCCTTTCCCTCCCTCCCTTCCTTCCTTCTGTCTTCTCACCTTTCCTTTTCCTTTCCTTCCCCTCCCTCCCCTCCCTTCCCTCATCTTTGGTGATAAATGCTTCATTTTCTTTCTGTCCTTTTTCTTTTCCCTCCCCTCCCCTCCCCTCCCCTTTCCTTCTGTCTTCTCATCTTTCCTTTCCTTTTCCTTTTCCTTTCCTTCCCATCCCTTCCCTTCTCTTCTCTACCTTTCCTTTCTCCTTTTTTTTTTTTTTTTAATTGGTGCCAGTTCTGGGGGATTGAACTCAGGGCCTGGCTCTGTCCCTGAGCTTTTTTGCTCAAAGCTAGCACTCTACCATTTGAGCCATAGCTCCATTTCCAGCTTATTTTCTTCTTTTTTGGTGGTTAATTGGAGATAAAAGTCTCATACTTTACTGCCCAGACTGGCTTCAAACTGTGATCCTAAGATCTCAGCCTCTTGAGTAGTTAAGATTACAACTGACCCACCAGTGACCAGCTAATGCTTCATTTTTAATTTATATTATCATATCCAAATTATAGAAATGGAAGCATCATAAATGTCCATATTAAATTCTTCCAGTAAATAACGTAGGAGCCAGGAAGCAATTTATTTTCTGTGCCTAGAGATTCTTGTCAACAGGCATCATATATCAGAGTGAACACCTTTCTTCATTTCCCCCTACTCTACTTTTTGTTTTTGTACTACCCATGATGAACAGGGATAGGGAGAAATATACCTTAGCTACACTTGTGCCTTTACTACAAATGTGTTATTATTAGAAAAAAAACAATAAGACAATAAACTAATTCTATTAGAAAATAATGCCTGATCAGTCTGACAATATGCAAGATTAAATTTTGGTTTTCTTTCCTCTTTAATTAATTGTAGACTAGATATATATATTACTGTCTTCATAATTTGCCTATCTTCCTAAAATTCAAGTATACTTGGAAGATTTGGTTTTGAAAACCATAAGAAATATTAGATTGGAAAATATACTTAAAATGTAAGAAGGCAATTTAAACATTGAGTCATGAAAAGGATGGTTGATAATTCTAAGACAGAGTAAACCTTAAATCTCAAGTTGCTTGCTACTCACCTATGAAAGACTTGACACCATCCAGCAATCTATTTTTATATATCTTCCCAGTAGCTATGAGAAAAGCATGCTTAATATCAAACAAAATATAATATAGATGCTGATCAATATATTTATATATATTTGTTAAATTCAGAAAAATATTTTTACTAAATAGATTCATATTCTCCGATAAAAATAAACAGTGAAAATCAGAATCATCAATGTTACAAAATATGCAATTTCTGACATCTGAGGCAATTTTAGTAGGCTGTACTATGTTCATATTCCTCTGTTTCTGATCTGAATCATTTCATCCAATTCTGAAAATTTCTACCACATTTTCCTTCATTTTCTTCCCTGAGATTGTTTTGCTGTTGGTAAGAAGGAATGATATTAAATAATTTTCTTACTTTCTGGTGGCCTAAGTTAAAAGGGGTGAAAGGGTCTTGAGTTACATAACTCAAAACTTTTTTGTTTAGTTACTGTTTTATATATTTTGAAGTACTGAGGTTTGAACTCAGAGCCTCTTGCTTGCTAGTAAGGCATTTTACCACTGAGTCTATATTTTGCATTGGTTATTTCCTGCCTAGGCATATGCCAGAACTACAATCCTATTTTTCTCTTTCCATTGTAGCAGATATGACCAGAATAAACCATGGATTTCATAAACTTTTCTTCTTAGTCTGGCCTTGAACTATGACCTTCCTTATCTTCGTCTCCTAAGTAGTGTTTTAAATATTTTTTAAATGTTACATAGAGAATGATTTTAAGATCCTCTGGTAGTTCTATAAAACTGAACGAACTAGAAGGCATCAGCATCATCTACAAAACTCACCATCAACTGGCAGTTCACTCAATAGCTTCATTTGTTCTTTATCTATTAGCTGGAGACACATGTTTCTCAGCATATCAGGCACATTTCGTACATCCATCTTTTCTCCTTTGGAAAACATGAAATGCTGTCACAAAGAATCTTATAGGATAATTATGCAAAATTACAATGTAAATAATGTTAAATGAGGTGTACTGTAATTTGCAGAGGCTTGGATTTATAAAACATCACACAACAAATTTAAAACGCTAAAGCAGGGCACTGGTGGCTCACACCTATAATCCTAGCTACTCAGGAGGCTGAGATCTAAGGATCATGGTTCAAAGCCAGCCAGGGCAGGAAAGTCCGTGAGACTCTTATCTCTAATAAACCACTAGAAAACCAGAAGTGGCTCTGTGGCTCAAGCAGTAGAGCACTTGCCTTGAGCTGAGGAGCACAGGGATAGTGCCCAAGCCCAGAATTCAAGACCCATCACACACACACACACACACACACACACACACACACACAATTTTAAATGCTGAAAAGAATTATTTCCTAACCTCGGGATGAGTCCAAATAAAGGAAAATTAACATTGTCTGAACAACTGGTTAAGATATCAGAAATCAGTTCACTTATACCTATTTACAACAAGCAATGTGAATTTTCAATTTTTTCCAAGTTAATTTATTTGTTTTTACTGAAAATAAAAGATCATTTTTTACTGTTATTTGATCTATTGTGACTTGGGAATTTATTAATAATCTTTTAGTAAATGCTATTTTTAGTGTACAAGCTCTAGGAAGCTCTAAATATATTAGTAAATGATACTAATTTATTAGTTACTACAAATAAAAGCAAACTTTGGGGTAAATAAAGCATGTTTAAAACTAAAATTCACAAATTAGGAATGAAATCGTAGAAAATATTTAAAACTCTACTACTGCACATTGTTAGAAGATTTTGTTAATATAAAATTCCTCACCTGTAAAAGGCTTTAATCCATCCAAGAGTGTTTTCATTGGAATATTATTTGAACCTTGCACTATAAGAAGAAATGCAAATAATAGAAAGATATAGAATATGAAACTTAATGTGAGGAAAAAACTAGAACTATTTACATAATAAATTTCTCTACCTTTATCTTCTACTTTTACCTTCTTTCTGAGAATGAATTGGAATGAAGATATGATATGTTAAAAGTTTAATCATTCCAAAGTAACTAATTTAATTTTTAATAGCAAATCAAACCTGTCACATCCAAGAGATAACATTCAAAAGTCATTTGTTTTCAAAGATCATCTTTTAGCTTTATTGAGTAAAAGATCTAGATCAAATAATTTAAAACAGTATTTACATTTAGTTTATACATTTCAATAATGCTTGTGTTGACCATTTTCTCAAGTAACATTTTCAGTATTTCCTTGTTTTTCTTAAAGTCTTGGATAAGTTTTATTTACTCTTTTTGAGTTATATGATAAATTATGAGATGTATTCTGGGCTGGAAGACTATACTTACTGAACCTTTTCCCCCTCCAGTCGTGGGGCCTGAATTCTGGGCCTGGTCGCTGTTCCTCAGCTCTTCAGCTCAAGGCTAGCCCTCTATCACTTGAGCCATAGTGCCACTTCCAGCTTTTTCTGTTGATGTGGTGCTAAGGAATTGAACCCAGGGCCTCAAGATATGAGGCAAGCACTCTTACCATTGAGACCAGCCCCTACTTACTGCACATTTAATATCTGGGTTGGTCATCTGACCTACTTTGTCCAATAAAAATTGACATCTTTAGCCGAGTGCCAGTGGCTTATACCTGTAATCCTAGCTACTTAGGAGACTGAGATCTGAGGATCACGGTTCAAAGCCAGTGTGGGCAGGAAAGTCCGTGAGACTCTTTTTTGGGGGGGGGGGTGGTCGTGGGGCTTAAACTCTGGGCTTGGGTGCTGTCTGGACTTTCATGCCCTGACTGGCTTTGAACCATGATTCTAAGATCTCAGCCTCCTGAGTAGCTAGGATTACAGGCGTGAGCCACCGGCACCCAGCTCCATGAGATTCTTACCTCCAATAAACCACTAGAAAAATGGAAGTGGCGCTGTGGCTCAAGTGGTAGAGTGCTTTCCTTGAGCTGAAGAGTGCAGGGACAGTGCCCAAGCCCAGAGTTCAAGCCCCACCACCGACCAACCCCCCCCCTGACATCTCTGAACAGAAGTTTCTGGAGTCCAAACATGGTACTGCACTAATAAGTGTCAACATTTATTTAAGCCATAATAATTATTAGGGTAGTATTGGTGTATATTCCATGGGATCCATGGAATAAAACAGACCAGAAATAGATATATTAATTAATAGAATTTTGATATTTGAAAGTGGTTGTGTTGAGTATAGGTGAAAAAAGTCTAAAGGCAATAAATGATACTAAATGATTATTATTCACGTGGAAAAACAAAATCAGATCACACTAATAAAATTCCACATGTAAGTCCTGGAAAATTGAAAGCAAAATTTAAAGATCTTTTGAAAGAAAATATTGTAAAGAATCTTTTTTAAAATGTCATTAGGAAGGCTATTTGAAAAGTACAAGCCATAAAGAAAAACACTGATAAATTAGATATCAGTGTTGACTATTTCTGTCCATCAGCAGATATGATAAAAAGAAAACATATGAACTATAAGAATACCCAGACAAAAGATTATTGCAAACATGTAAAGATCTGCTCTAAGTAAATAAAAAATGACAATGGTTCATCTCTATGGGCAATAGTTATGAATCGTCACTCATATAAGAGCAAATTTATATCTCCAACTAATAGTTAACATCCAAATAAGAAAATATTTTATATTCATTAGATTGATGAAAGTAAGGAAAACATGTATACACACAATTGTTATAACTATGTAAATTAATATCTGATAGAAACATTTCCATCAAGGGCTGGGAAGGTAGCTCAGTGGTAGAGCGCTTGCCTTGCATGCACGAGGCCCTGGGTTCAATTCCTCAGCACCACATAAGCAAAAAAGAAAAAAAACGGAAGTGGCACTGTGGTAGAGTGCTAGCCTTGAGCTGAAGAGCTGAGGGACAGTGTCCAGGCCCAGAGTTCAGACCCCATGGCTGGACCAAAAAAAAAAAAAAAAAAAAAGAAGAAGAAATATTTCCATCAAGACTTCTGAATAAAATATGAGTTTCAGGGGCTGGGAAGATGGCTCAGTGGTAGAGAGCTTGCCTTGCACGCATGAAGCCCAGGGTTTGATCTCTCAGAACCACATAAGCAGAAAAAGCTGGAAGTGGTGCTGTGGCTCAAGTGGTAGAATGCTAGCCGTGAGCTGAAGAGCTAAGAGACAGCACCCAGGCCCAGAGTTCAGGCGCCACGGCCAAAAAAAAAAAAAGTTTCAGTTTGGCCTTTTCTTTGTGGCCTAAGAATTCCATAGAATTTAGTTCTAGGTATAAACCTATAGAAATTCTTTGATACATGCACCAAGAGGCACGTACACAAATTATATTTGGAGGGAATCTTCATGATAGAAAAACTGGAAACAAAATGTCCACTGATGTTGGAAACTATAAATAAGTTGTAGTATATTCATTCAATAAAACATTATAGTCCAACAAAGAAATATTACTATTGTGGCATCCACTAACAATGATGACTTTTAGGAATTCCATACTGAAGAAATAGTAGATTAAGATAATATTTTATAAAGCTAATAGAATGTATTAAAATATTTCCAAATGTATATATAATTATATAATTATCATATATATGATAATTGTTCTAAAGTAAAGGGAAGGCTACAGAATTCAACATAGTGGTTGCCTTGCAAGACAATGGCAAAAGGGATGAGATGGGGAAGAGTCCCTATGTCAGCTCATTTTTCATTTTTGAAAACAACTTGGGTTGGTTACAGTTGTTCACACATATAATCCAAGCTACTCAGGAAGCAGAGATCAGAAGGAACACAGTTTGTGGCCAACTGGGCAAAAAGCTAGCGAGATCTGGTTTCAATAAATAAGCTAGTGTGGCAATTGATGCCTGTAATCACAGTGTAGGCAGGAGGATCAGTCCAGACCAGACCAGACAAAAATGTGAGACTCAGCAGGGTGCCAGTAGCTCACACCTGTAATCCTAGCTACTCAGGAGGCTGAGATCTGAGGATCACGATTCAAAGCCAGCCCAGGCAGGAAAGTCCATGAGACTCTGATCTCCAATTAACCACCAGAAAACTGGAAGTGGCACTGTGGTTCAAGTGGTACAGTGCGCACCTTGAGCTGAAGAGTTGAGGGACAGTTAGTTCCCAGGCCCAGAATTCAAGCAACATGACTGACAAAAAAAAAAAAAAAGTGAGACCCTAACTGAAAAGCTATTTGCAGGGAAATGGATGGACCTACAACAAATCATGTTAAGTGAGGTAAGCCAAGCTCACAGAGACAAACGGCACAAGTTTTCTCTCATAAGCAGAAGTTAGATCTAAAATATACTGGTACATGATAACTCTAGGCATTCACACATAGTGAGATCAAACAAGGATATTCTTAGGGAAGGAAAACAAAATGCCAATGCCTATATGCCTCTAGTCATATAAAATAATATTTATTGTAATAAATTCCAGGAACTGGAAACAAGAGTCCTTTTTCTTTGTTGTTGTTTTCTTTTCATCTTTGTCTTTGGGAAGGTAAAGGAGGCACAGAAATGGAAGGACAAAGGGTGAGCAAATGCAGCAATGGTACTCACTAGACACTATGTTGAAAATGAACTATTTAACTTGTGGGTGGGAACAGGAGGGAAAACCTGGGAGAGAGCGAGGGAAGGGGTGACACTGACCAAAAATAAGTGTACTCATTACCTGACTTAGGTAACTGTAACCACTCTGTACATCACCTTTACTAACAATTTAAAAATCTGAACGCAAAAAAGGGCTGGAATATGTCTCAAGTGGGGCAGCCATCTGCCTATCAAATGGAAGGTTGTGAATTCACAACCCAGTACAGGCAAAGAAAACTTTATAACATATCTATATTTATATCTATAGCTATGTAGATTATAAAACATAATTTTATATTTCCATGTCTTTTTTTAAAACATAATAAAGGAATAACTATCATGAAAATAATAAATATGGCCAGGAATAAATGGATACCTTCACAGAAATATATTCTGAAAATAACTCATATCCTTCACAAGGGTGCAGTAATCAGTCCACAACAGTGAATAGAAATCACAAATAAACAAAACAATCATGAGCAGTTTTAGCCAAGGAATTTTCCCAGGTTGCTACTCATCTGTTGTGCTCATTTGTGATGGAATTACTTTGTGATTTGGTGAACTTAAGTGCTATCACCGGTTCAGTCAGAGATAGCTGGAAACCCAGGAATACAACCCTTGGGTTACAAAGTGGAGCCCAAAGGAAAGGAATTTTGTAGCTGCATAGAGAGAATGTGTCATGTGCACTGGCCTGAATCCCTCACTGCCCTCAACCTGATGACAGGTGCCAGGTTCTGCTGGCAAAGGGATGTGTCCCATGCCTGTCATTTCTTCCTGCTCCTTTTATATTTTCCTGCAGAATGATAATTGCCTTACCAAGCGGGATTAGTATTAGCAGACATTTCTTTTAGTGGCTAGTAAATGGCATCTAACTTACTCTCTGCTCTCAGCATGCTTTCCTTTGTATATTCTCCATCTGTTTTTTCTAATGTTAGTTTCACTCTCTTTACCCCTTTTCCTCTAACATTTCCCAGAATTGTAAGCAACCTGAACAAAAGGCAGTCCCAGTTTTCAGATTCAAGTGAAATGAATTGCATCATGAATCGATGAATATGATGAGACAAAATTAATTATTCATTGTATTCTTTTACACTTAAAGTGCCTATCTCTGCCCAATGAACATTCAGCTTAATTGATGCTTGCACTAAAATCCCCAATTTTCTTGAGTAATTAGAACTGTATATGTAGATTAGTAAAATTTGAACTCAGGGTCTTGTACTTTCTCAGAAGGTGCTCTCCCAACTAAGCTACACTTTCAGTCCCTTTGTACTTTGTCAGGTAAAATCTTGCATTTTTACTGAGGGCCAGCCTCAGACCATGATCTTCAGGTCTATGGCCTGCTATTGTCCCTAGGTTGACAGGTCTGTACCAACATGCCAAGACTACACATTGAGATGGTATCTTGCTTACTTTTCCCCATGCTAGTCTTAAACCACTCAACTCTTTGCATCTCAGGTAGCTGGTATTAGTTAAATCTATTTCAAATAATCACCATCTATGGGCAGATTGTGTCTTAGATCCTTAATTTCTTCTTCTGTGAGCTTCCATCCTATGTTTTCCAAGACTGAATCAATTTTCTTGACATTGGCAAGCCCTCCTTGGAAGAACAAGAAGAGTATGAGTAAAGCTGAAGATCCAAAGATCTTAATTTCTATATATTAAGGTTATCAATTTCAGTAGGAATATCTAGGAACCAAATACAAAGAGGAACAAAATGGACTTAAAGACTGAATGTCTTTTCCTCAGTTGGATTGTTGTGATAGGTTTACAAACTACTAAGTTTAAAATAGGTTGAGTCACTAACAACTCATATTAATGGGAAAATAATTTAATATTCTCACTAATAGGTAGATTCAGTTTCACTTATTTTATAAGATTGTTTCAATCCCTTACTGGCCTGAGTCCTTGTACTTTGATTTCACTAGTTAGTATAGACTTTATTTTCTATTTTGCCAAATAGAAAAAAATATTAAAAATTTTAATATGGAAATAATTTGGTTCAAACCTGTCTGCACAGGTTTGAAGGAAGATACAACTGCTGTCAGAACTTGGGTGAATTGATATATTCACAACTTAATATTTAATAAATAGTATATGTTTCTTAGATTTATTGGATTTTTCATTACCATTCTACTTACCATTAAGAGACTTCAAACTATCCATTAATCTATTCTGGTAGAGTTTTCCATTTGCTGCAGAAACATAAGCCAAGTCACATACAAGTGAGTCATGTGGAAGTTTACCAAGGCAGTAAAAGAATTCATTATTCATTTGTAACTTTTCCCAGAAAAAATTCAACTTGTTTTTAACTTTAAAAGTGAAATGTTTTCAATGTATCTATTTTATTCAATCATTGGCATCTTAAGGTATTTTTGTTGGTGATCTACAGTGCTTTAACATCAACCTTCATTTTCAAATTCCTCATGAGTTCCTAATATCCTTTCTTTGCTCTTTCACAAAACACTCATTTTTAACTTGGGAGAATTTCTTCCTTATGGAATCTTGGTCTACAAAAGGTATTCTCTAACCCTAATGGCAGGTTTTGTTACTATAAAGTAGCAGCTGATTGACAAACCAAACCAATTTCTCTAATATAATTCCTTAAAAAATCAATTAATATGTTTTCATTATGAAAATTTTCAAGTATATACAAAAGCTAACAGTTAACCTTCTTCTACCATTAGAAATATTTTTTTCCAACACCGGGTTTGAACCACGTACAACAAGCTAATTAGGAAAGCACTTGTCACTTAAGCCACACTCAGCTTCCACCCCAGATTTTTAATTATTTGGTTATTCTTTAGACAGGGTTATGGTCCAAGATTGGCTTCAGACCATGATCATCCTACTTGGGCCCCTCCTATGAGCTAGGATGACTGGTACACACCCTCATGCCCAACTTTATTGTTTGAGACACAGGTCTCACTAACTTTTTGCCTGAGTTGACTTCAAAACTGTGATCTTACCACATAGTTAGAATTATAGGCAGGAATCATTGTTTTTTTTGTGTGTGTGTGAAAATACTGTACAGAGGGTTTACAATTACATGGGCAAGATCATGACTACATTTCTTATCAAGCATTGTAGCCTCCTCCTTTGTTTCCCCTTCCCATCCCTTCCTATCCTCCCCCCCGCCCCCCCACCCAATCCTCCCCACCCCACCCCCATCATTGTTGTTTTTAAGGTGAAATTTGGTCATTCCTTTTCTTCAAAATTATTTATAATATTTGATTTATGTAAATTTACATAAATGTATAAATTTGCCTCATATCATAGTTGATGATGTTTTTAAGGTCTAGTGTTCATCCTTTTCTCCTTTTCCTCCTTTCTCAGCCTACAGATGCTAATAATATAAGGCTTCAAATGTTTCACATTAACAGATTAGACTTTATGTAGTCTGTCTGTCTGTAATTGCATTAGCATAAGAGAAGTCAGTCTGAATGGTTTTTAAAGCATTTTCTTTGCTATCATTTTCAAAATTTTATAGACATCCACACAAATATAATAAAAATGTACAGTGCCTTCAAGATCATGCTTACCATTAACTGGCAGGCTTTCTACCAGCTCTTCATGTTCCTGATCTGTGAGAGTTACTCCCATATTCTCCAGAACATTTCTTATATCACTGACAGCAATTTCTTCTCCTTCAATATAATAAAATAGCACATATGAATATAAAGATCTCCTATCTCCAAAACCATGTGATGTGTATTCAATTACGATAATTATAAATGCATATGCAGACTAATTTGATGATCACTCACAATTATAATTGTACTTGAAATAGACATTCTTTCTACTCTCAGTATAATAATAAGTAAAAGATGCATTTTACATGAGGTAAATTAGGGTATTGTAAGTATAAGATTCAGATATATAGTCAGGATTATATGTACTCTCCCTCCAACGTGCTGTATTAATGATAAGAGAATCTTTATGAAATTCAGCTGTATAACTTTCAGTACTAATTTAAATTTTCATTTTCAAACACAATAATAATGATTTTTATTAGCATATATCCCAGGCACATAGAAATATTTGCTATCAAAACATTGTACTAAGGAGGAGGCAACAATGCTTGATAAGAAATGTACTCATTACCTTGCCCATGTAATTGTAACCCCTCTGTATGGCATTTTCACACACAAAAAAATTGTACTGAAACAGTGCTAAAATGAGGATATTCTAAACTGCAACTTCAGAGAAATGTCTATGTAGAAGAAAATGAACAAGATAAAAAGGTAATAAAATAACAGTAATGTATAAAAACCTAATTTAGTATAAAAGTAAATATACTAGATTTATAGAAAATAACCTGTAATCGATTTCGCAGCTTCCAGCAAGTTACGGAGATGAACCTTCCCACTAGCTGTAAGAAAAATCACAACTAGCATAAGAAAATATTGTAAAAAATGAAATAAATTAGACTAGAATCTGCCCAAATTTAATTAAAATTGATAAAAAAAAATTATAGAAAGAAGTTTGCACTAAAGGTCACTTCTCCATGTGCATTTCCTAATTTACAAGTGGTCTTGACTATTTTCTAAGCAATATAGAGAACACAGAAAGGAAGAAATAAATGACTAGATATCTGGAGCAGACATGCCCTATTCTTATATGCCTTATTGTTTCATATGTAAAAATTAAGAAATGGTTCTTTGGCAAAAAAAGAATAAAGCTCTTATAGCAAGTAGAAGCTAGGAAAATAATTTGCTAGCTAGAATAACAGCTAGCAAAAAAAAAGCTAGCTGTTCACCAAATTGCCCACTTTCTTCTATAATTAGAATTGTAAATAGAGGAATGCCCAGCTAACTGGACTTGATATAACCATGTGACTAAATATCAACAAAGGGATGGTTATAGAAATTCTGTGTGCTATATATAGCACATACACTCTCTTCTATTCCATATAAGAACTGAATTGGCTTATGAAGGGGCTACAAGATGGAAGGAACGTGGATTCCTCTATCTTTGAATGGAGAAGAGCCATTGCTCACCATCTATAAAACTGCCATCTTGGACTTTTATAATAGTATTGTATGAAACTGACAAAACATAACATACTCTGAAGTTTATTTGTTTCAAAGCAGAAATTGAACTTGTTCTTATTTAAGTAAAACAAGTAGGCAGCTATTAACATGAGGTTGTTTCTGTACCCAGAATCCTTATAACAATGTAACTTTTTTGGGGGGGAGGGTCCGGTTGTGAGGCCTGAACTCTGGGCCTGGGCGCTGTCCCTCAGCTCTTCAGCTCAAGGCTAGCACTCTACCACTTGAGCCACAGTGCCACTTCTGGCTTTTTTCTTTTTGAGGAATCGAACCCAGGGCCTCATGCATGCAAGGCAAGCGCTCTACCACTGAGCCACCTTCCCAGCCCATGACATGTAACTTTTAACTAAATCAAATTAAGCTAATTATAATGAACTGCCAAGCCCATCACAATACCATTAATTGATATAAGTGGGGATCATCCTAAATAAGGCAAATGTTTCTAAAGTAAATCATAAGATTCTTTACTTTGCTTCTACATTCATACTGCTAAAGTGGCACTCTGGACTTCTTATGACCCTGAACACTGCCCTATTTGTGAATTTTTAATGCTCAAATTAACTCAGCTAAATTTGTTTTGCTATATTTTTCTCTAACACCCTAAATAACACAAGTTTGTTATTAAATTATAACTGGTTTCTCCCTTATCTTTGCATAATAATTTTATAGACAAAATAGCCCTAGTTAATATATAGGTATATATATGTATCACCAAACACAGGCTACAATGTCAATTCCTTTTCTAAGACCTCTTGGAATATACAATGCTCACAATTAAATGGTAGAATTTTCATCAAGTCTGCATGTTCTTTTTTTGTGAGGATAATCTCCAGGCTTCCCAGAGCAGTATCTAGGTTTTTGGATTTAACTATTCCTCCTTAGGAAACAAGCAGATAAACAAAATGAGAAAAATAGCTAATGATTTTAAAATATTGATATATTTAGGCTTAAATTTATATTTACATGCATTTAAGTGTAATAAAAAGTATGAATATACAGCTTATTTACATCAATGACTAGGCATTTGCTAGCACTACTCAGCAAATCACTTATAATATCAGAAAGAATTTAGATAAAAATGTTATGAAGTTTAAAAGTTACTCAAAAGGCCATGAATGTGTATTTGAAATTATATAGTATTATCAATTAGTCCTCATGGGGTATAAGAAGAAAAACTTGACAGGTCTTTATACAAAAGGTGGTCATGGCAACCAGTGAGAGTGACAACCAGTTCAAGATTTGGTTCTTAGTGTTCTGCTTTATTGCAGTACCTAAAAATGGATTAAAATGATAACAAGCTGTGCTATGTCAGTATTGTGGAAAATATATTCAACCACAAATTTTTGTAAAGAATGTTGCTAAATTGCCACTATTCTGGGAGTCTGGAATATGAAGAAGTTGACTGCCACCTGTAAAAAACTTCTCTTGTCATTTTATAGGAATCAGAATTTGTTTTTTATGTGAAGGTCTGATATCAAAGGAAGAAGAAATAAAAAAGCATCCTGGCTACAATCCCATGCCTTTTCTTCTATTTTCATTTAGTGTGTTAAATGGCCACAAGGAAAAGTTACATCAGAGAAAATAACTGAAGGCTATTCATAAAATAAAACTATATTAAAGATTATCCCAAATGGGTGTTGAGCAAATCCCTAGAAAATTAATATTCTCATATAATATTCTGTACGTAATTAGATTTTAAATTATTCTTTTGAGGGTACTTCTTAGAAATGTTCAAGAGCAAATAAACTTGCAATGATATAACCTTGCTGACTGTATCAAATTACTGTCCAAGGAATTTAATGAGGTGAGAAATCTAAATATAAGAGTATTCACACAATGAAAAAATACTCTAGCTACGTGGTTGATTTTTCCAAGTCTTTTTCTGCCAGCCATATTTTTTCTTTACCTTTTATAGACTTCACACCATCCAACAATTTATTTTCATATACTTTTCCAGCATCTATGAGAAAACATTGTTTATATTAAAAGGAAAACAAAGAAGACAGTCACATAGTTATTGGGCCACAGAATAATGCTAGTAGGAGAGTTTTTAATGCTTTCCCTGAGAAATCTTCCCTAACTTGCCATAAAATATAATATTACAAAGAAAACTCTCTTAGTCACAAAAATGTGTACAGTGGGGAAACTTCTGGGGCAATTATATTATGTAGAAACAATCCTGACTGCTTTCTGACCCTCTTCCTTCATTTTCTTTGTTTCAGTATGTCCCACACCTCAGTTTTGTCCTTTTCCATCAGCCTCAACAACCTGAATGAGTAAGAGTATTACTCTTACTCATGGTAGAGGAATTGGGTGATGGATCCAATCTGTATGGAGACAATTTATTTGTTAAAAAATTTCAGCACATTTTAGAAGAAAATAATGGAAAAGGTGACTTTAGAAAATTGCTTATAATGATCCTGAAAATCAAGCTCCCTGGAAAGGCTACATTAGAATTTGTATGACTCACCATCCATAGGCAGTACTTGTAGTAGCTTTGTAAATTCTTTTTCAGTGATTTCGATCCCCATGTTTCCCAGAACTTTTATGATATCATTGGCACTAACCTTTCTCCCTTTTAAAAGATAAGAAAATATCAATATACATACAATTTCAATCAGAGAATTTGACTACTATATCATGTGAGGTCACAGCAGAAAAGAGATGGTCAGTTTGGGTAGTTTGAAGAGCATTTAATCAAGGGACTTCTGCGGAAGTCTGAGAAGAATGCAGGAAGACTCAGAGAGTGGAAGTCCCTGTGGATGGCTTTTGTGAGAAGCCTTTAGCATCCACAGGTGTATGGAAGGAATTTAGAAGGGAGAGGTTTCTGCCTTGGGGAAAGATGATAGCAGGACCCAAAGAAGAGAAATGTGCTTACTGAGTGGCTATCTGGATTGTGGCCCCTGATCAAAAGAGACAATCAACTGAAGCAGTTGAAGTAGATTCTCAGGATTTCTCTACTCCCTCTCTGGAACCTGCTGTGGTGCTCACCCCTGGCCCAATCCATATAGGAAAATACACAGTAAATGTGCTCATCAGTGTAGTGTATACTGTCTGCTTTGTCAGGGCAGGGAGCAGAGTAGGGTCCACCACAATTATGTGTTTGGTAAACTTGTATTCTCTTCATTTCACAAGCAATGTATTTGTAATATATGCTGTTACACTAGGGAAAAATTGTACACAAAAAAGTGTGAAGGAAAAATATCACTCATCACCCTAATATGCAGAAAGCCATTTTCTACTGTATCACTTCATATTATATGTATATATTATTAATGTATTAATAAATCAAATGTAATTTTAATATAATAATATAATACATTATCATATTTCTCATATAATACATGTGATTGTGTGTATAATATTAATGTATAATTTTAAAGTATAATCACATAACATACGATATTAATTATAATATTTATCATATTTGTATTAACATATATACATATACATCTTAGAATATCAAAGGCTCTGGAAAATATGAAGCCTCAGTTTAGTACCCAGTAATACATTTTTAATTTCACACTATTTTCCATCACTGAACAAAAAAAATATTTGGCTTTATTTACTTTTTCTTGATTTTAAAACATCTGAGGTCAGACCTGTCACTAAATGGACTTGCTCTGAATTTACTCATGCATTCAAAAATCAAGACTAGACTGATAAAAATAATAGAAAGTTGAGCTAAGATGTGACCTGCCCTACCCTACCAAAATGAAGCCAAACAAGCTCTGCTCACCTGAACCCCCAAAACCAAGTCTTGCTTTAAGGTTGCGGCTTTCTATATTCCACCTGCAGAAACCATCAGGCTTGGGATAGGAAGGCTCTGTATGTGGAAGCCGCAGTTCCTCCTGTGACTGGTATCTGGTGTTTACACACCATAAGGCTATCACATTACTTAGCTCAAGTCTGCTTTCCACCAAAGTTAAAGGAGCGGGGAGAAAGGAGGTAGAGGCATGTAGCCGCTGCAATTTTTTCTACCCAGATTTGTGGCAGTCAGGATTTGTGGACTAACTTGCTAAGCAGAAGTGCTAACGACATGGAATATTTTTATTTAGATGATCTCCCAGCAATCTCCCATTCTTGTGTTTGACACCAAAGTTTACAGGCCCCTAGTCTTCAGCAACTGAAACATTCTATACTAGTCCACCTGAGTTAATTTTCATTCTGTTGTACTGATGGTCAGACTTATTGACTGATAGACTAAGAAATGTGATTTCCAAACCTGAAATAGAGATGAGCATAATGAAAACCTCATCAACTGTGCTATATCACATTCCTCGGAAGGAAGCAATTATCGCATATAACTAACTATACAGTATTATGGAAGAACCATAATAGAGTATAGTTCTTTAATTTCATAAAAGGAATATTGTCTTAGTGATGGATGCATCAGAGCAGTAACTTTGATAGAAAATTATAATAATGAAAACAATGGAAATTTGTAGTTAGAGCAGAAGAAATCAGTAGAGGACAAGATTCTTAAAAATTATATATTATTAATTAGAGACATTAATGTTTAGATCCTTCATAAAGCTTTTAGTCAGAGCCAGGTGCCAGTGGCTCATGCCTATAATCCTAGCTACTCAGGAGGCTGAGGATGAGGATCGCAGTTTAAAGCCAGCCTGGGCAGGAAAGTCCATGATACTCATCTCCAATAAACCACTCAGAAGTGGTGCTGTGGCTCAAGTGGTAAAGTGCTAGCCCTGAGCTGAAGAGCTGAAGGACAGTGCCCAGGCCCAGAGTTCAAGTCCCACAACCGACAAAGAAAGAAAGCTTTAGTCAGTTAATTGCTTGATATGGGTAATTTGAGTACTATTGAAGCAAATATTGATTTATTTTAAATATTCCCATAAAATTGCTTACTAAAATACTAAATTTTAATCAAAATGTTAAATCTAGGTGCGATAAAGTCCAACATTAGATTTTTTGAAAGCATGCATTTGATGAAAAACTAGTAAAGCAATATTAGCTAATTGAATAAACTGAGGAAGACTTTTAAAACTCACAGTTTTACAGTGGCAGGTAGTATAGTATAGTTTGACCCTTACCAGTTTTCATTGTATCTATTAACTTTTTCAGTTCAGCCTCTTCAGTATCTGTGAAGAAATAGATAAGCCAAATATTGACATATCACTGACACTAATTAAAAATATTAGATAGAAATAAAGTAACATTTCTTTTTTGTTGTTGTTGGTCGTGGGGCCTGAACTTTGGGCCTGGGCACTATCCTTGAGCTCTTCAGCTCAAGGCTGAACTTGAGCCATAGCACCACTTTGGCCTTTTCTGCTTATGTGGTTCTGAGGAATCAAACCCAGGGCCTCATGCATGCAAGGCAAGCACTCTACCAACTGAACCACCTTCCCAGTCCCAAAATAACATTTCTTTAAAAGCAACTGTCCTACATTTATTCATCTTCAACAGAGTCTGCTTAATGGTTCTCTTATGCCTTAGAAAACTGATGACTCTATAAACTCTACTATTTGTATCAAGCACAAGGGTCAGGATTTACAACTTGCCAGTATGAGACAGAGATACTTCAATTTGTATTTTAAAAATAATTCTCTAGTATAATGAGGTGATAATGGGTAATTTCTGACTTGCAGTTTCTTTCTTTATTCTTTGTATGTAAGTTGTATGTAAGTTAATACTTGAATGATTAATATGTTTTATAAAGTAGATCATTATTTGTAAAATCAACTTAAAATACATTGTGATAAAAGCATGTTACAGTTTATAATTAACTCATGAATTTAAGGTATTTTAGAATCTCAAATTTATTTTCCTTTATTGAACGAAAAATGACTAAGTTTTCTCCCTAGTGCTCATTTGTAAAACATACTCAATTTTTCCTTACTATAAATGACAAATATGTTTCACGTAACTGAGAAGCTATAATAGTTAAGACCATTAATTGAAAAATGTTCTCAATAATTTAAGTTTTTACTGATCATGCCATAAGTAGCAGAAAGTGATACAAAGACAGTATCAATTATCCATTGTTACTAAATCTACATTGAGAATTTTTGTTCCTTACTTTCTCCTCTATCTAAAAAGTCAATTAGGCTGTTACTTGTTTTTCAGCAGATTTTTTGAACTGTTATAAATATAATTATCATACCCTATAGGTACCTTTTAGTATATGCATAGGGTTCTAAGAATGTTTTCATCCCCTCAAATATCAGATCCATTAGCCTGTTATCTCTACTTCCAAAGAACCTAATATATTCTCTGTCTCCATAAAATCAATTTCGGGCTTTCATACAAACTTATCCACAAACTCTTTTGTAGGGTGTGATCCACTTCACTTTAATACTAACTTAATTCTAACAGTGATTAGAATTTGCTTCTAGATCATTAGAAGGAATGCCTGAGAATATGCCTTTGGAGGATGTAGTGCTGTGGCTCAAAGTGGTAGAGAGCTAACCTTGAACAAAATATCTCAGGGCCAACACCCCAGTCCTGAGTTCAAGCTTCACAAAGGACAAAAACAAACAAACAAATAAATCATCATATATGCCTTTCAGTTATGGAAACTGGGTTAAGTAGTGAAATACGCAACTCTATAACAAAAAAGTATTCTCTATATTATGATTTCAATGGCTAATAGCATTCAACTCTAAGAAATTAAAGATGCACAATGAAAAGGCTGTGGAATGTCTCCAATGTTAGTAATCTCCAATTTTTGTGTGTGTCTGTGGTACTAGAGATTAAATTCATTGTGTGTGCATGCTCAGCAAGTACACTACCTCTTGAGCCACACCCCCTTAACCCTTTTGTTTTTGTATTTTTGTTTCTGAGATAGGGTCATGTTAACTTGGTCCAGGCTGGCTTGGAACTCATAATTCTTTGGTCTCTGCCTGCTGAAAAGCTGAGATTTTAGACACATACTGTTGTGCCAGCTATAACCTCCTACTTGCTCTTTTTTTTTTGGGGGGGGGGGGAGTGGCGGTCTGGTTGTGGGGCCTGAACTCTGGGCCCGGGCACTATCCCTCAGCTCTTCAGCTCAAGGCTAGCGCTCTACCACTTGAGCCACAGTGCCACTTCCGGCTTTTTTTCTTTTTGCTTATGTGGTGCTGAGGAATCGAACCCAGGGCCTCAGGCATGTGCTCTACCACTGAGCCACCTTCCCAGCCCCTACTTGCTCTTTTCTATTTGCACTTTTAGCTTCAACTTTCCTCCAAACTGTTTTCCAGTGACTTTGCTTCCAATTGTTTGTCTTTTCCTACCCCGCCCTGGGTGCTGTCCCTCAGCTCTTCAGCTCAAGGCTAGCGCTCTACCACTTGAGCCACAGCACCACTTCCAATTTTCTGGTGGTTTTGGAGATAAGAGTCTCATGGACTTTCCTGCCCAGGCTGGCTTTGAACCAAAATCCTCAGATCTCAACACCCTGAGTAGCTAGAATTACAGGCATGAGCCACCAGTGCCCGGCCCTCTTTTTTTTTTTTTTTTTTTTAATAGCCCTGACAATGGTCTTGTCACTCATGTAGCATCCTTTTTTTATATATAAAATTAAAGTATTTGGTGACATGTGTTAGTAAACTGATAGTTTTCACTTTTTCCCAAATTTTTCCTAGTTTCTGGGAATACTTTCTTGCTGGAAAATATGCTTTTTTGGGGGAGACCATTACATAGGTACACACATTTTCAGGCTATCTTGAGCAACTCATTTATATGCTTACCATCAAAAGGAATATTCTCTACCAAATCTCCCCTTTCCTCTTCTGTGAATTGCATCCCCATATCTTGTACAACAGTGTCCAATTTAGTGACATCAGTTTCCAGTTTAGTGACATCAGTGTCCAGTTTAGTGACATCAAGAGTTCCTTCTTGAGAAAAAGAGGATAAAAATACTGAATAATTGGAAATTTTGATAAAAGCAATGCATTACTGTATATTATGAATATCAGTTTTACCTCAAAGGCTATGTTTCAATAAAGTATAATCAATTGTACAAAGTTGTACAACTTACATTTCTTTTTTAAAATATACTTTTATTGTAAAGATAAAGAGGTGTTGTAAAGAGGGGTTACAGTTACATGAGTAAGGTAATGAATACATTTCTTATCGACCATTGTTACCCCCTCCTTTGTTTTTCCCCTACCATCCTTTCCCTTCTCACCTCCCCAACCCCTTCCCCTGCCACCCCTGAAGCTGTAATGTTCATTTTCAACATAGTATCTTGTACATCTCATTGTTACAATGGGTCAACCTGTATCTTTATTTTCGGCATTTTTCCCCTCTCCAAATTAGAAAAATGTATATATAAGATGCAGAACACTGGAATCAAATACACTGAAAACAGGGATTATACAATGAGGGAAGAACATACAAAATAAACAAAAAATCACATCATACATTATAAGTACAACTTACATTTCTTTCTGCAACTATGAAGGAGGAATTAAAATTTCTACTCTGGAGCTTTTTATGGGGGTGGGACACATTTATACAACCCACTTTCAAAAGCAAGAACAAATTTCCATAGTCCTTTACCCAAAGTAAATTTGTCAAGAAAATTTGAAATATACTCCTCTCATTCAGAATCATAAAGGAAGTTTCTAATTTGCTATTTTACCCAAGAAACTTGATTTATTACTTATTTTCAGCATGAAAGGATGTTATATTCCCCAAATGCTTTTTATACATCAAGTGAGAGATCTGTGTAATTTTCCCTTTATTCTATAAGTGTGTTACATTGATATTCTTATGTTGAACTATTCTTGTTTTCCTGGACTAAATACCAATTGACTGTAGTATATAATTCTTTTAATATGTTGTCTGCTTCAGTATATAATATTATTTTGTTGGGATTTATGTTAATGAAGAATAGTGAAAACTGTCTTTGCTTTTGATGCTTGCCTTATAAAATGTGTTAGAAACTTTTCCTTCCTCTACCACCTTTTTGGAAGACTGTATGAAGGATTGGTACTAATTTTCCTTTAAATAAGATTCTCTTTTGGCCATCTGTTCCTAGAATTTTCCTAGTTGTAGGCTTTTTTGTGTGTATGCCTGTCCTGGGGCTTGAATTAAGGCTCTAGGTATTCTCCCTAAGTTTGTTTTTACTCAAGATCAGTACTCTACCTCTTGAGCCACAGCTCTACTTCTAGCTTTTTGAGTGGCTAACTGGAGAGAAGAATCTCATAAACTTTTTTTCCCTGGGCTTGCTTTGAATTCTGATCCTTATATCTCAGCCTCCTGAGATATAGAACTATAGGCATAAACCAATGGATTTTTAATTAATAATTCAGTTTCTTTTAGTAGTTTGGTTCATATTTTATCTAATTTATATATATTTATTATTTATTTATATCTGAGTTCATTTTGAAATTTATGTATTTTTAAGTGTCTATTTTATCTAGGTTGCCTAATTTGTTGATCCATAATTGTTCACAGCTTTTCAAAATCTGTCATCCATTGGTTGTGCACCACGTCTGGTGAGAGAAAGGAAGCTTTTTCCACCATGAGTCCTGGTATCTATGGCCAAGTGTAAGAAATCATACATAGTTTCTTCAGGTTCACAGTATTGTTCAAATCTTTTTTTCCTGATTAATCTGTCTATATGCATTGTTGAGTGTGGATCACCATTCTTTATTTGATATACCACCCCAGTAACACTGCTATTAGTGGCCTTTTCTTGTCTCTATTCTTTTTGTTTTGGGTGGTGGTAGTCATGGGGGCTGAACTCTGGGCCTGGGCACTGTCCCTCAGCAATTCAGCTCAAGGCTAGCACCCTACCACTTGAGCCACAGAACCAGTTTTCTGGTGGTTTTTATTGGAGAACAACTTCCTAGCCCCTGTTGCTGTATTCTTGTGTCTCTTCTCTAGTCTATTAATTGAGCCAGAATGGTCCTCTTAATAAGTCAGATCATGTCTTTCTTAGAACTGTGTAACAAAATCCCTGTATCTTCTAGGGTAAAAGTCAGAAAACTGGAATTCTCTATTATGTCCTCCATAATCTGGCCACTGTATGTTTTATATTATCAACTTTGTCACTTGGTCATTCCATTCCAATGATCTGGACCTTATATCAGAGATTCTAGGAATAACTGATAATCTTCCCTTTCCACTGTAGTCACCCCACTACACTCATAAGAGCCTTTAGAAGTAATTTTAAGATATTTGTAGTAGCAGCTCATCATTGTTCAGTATCTTCTCTGAGCACTATATAACTTATTTAACCTTCATAACAGTTCTAAGGTCTGGGAAACAATCACCTAGTTACATATAAGAAAGTGATATCTTGAATGCAGAATAACTTAAACAACCTAAGTGGCATTTCATTATGGCACAGTGGGAATACCGAACTCACATCTGAGCCTGACAATTCAAGTTTCAAACATTTTTGTCCATCACTCACAAATACAAGTAATTCAAAGAAGAAAACTCCAAGTGCCTTTAAAAGGTAGCTTCTTTTGGACCATACTCACTACAAAATTCTTCAAGCAATTTTCCTTACTTCTAATCTTCCACGGGCCTAGGAATAACTGGAGGCAGAATTCCACCTACAGAAGACTCATTTCCCCACATACCCATGTGCCTAGGCTAGTCACCTTACCCCAAACAACAGTATTTTTGGTCATTCATCCTTAGCAACAAAGTATTTCCAAGCACAGAAAAAAGGTAATTTCTTATTTACCTATAAAACCTTTTACTCCATCCAGAAGATTTTCAATTTCAATCTTCCCGTGAACTGAAAGAAAATGTAAATTGAATGCACCACTAGGTTCACATGTAAATATTTTAAAATAGACAGATACACTAGGCTCACATCTGCAATCCCAGCTTCTTAGGAGGCTAAAATCTGAGGATTGTGGTTCAAAGCCATTGCTGGCAGGAAAGTCCATGAGACTCTCATCTCCAGTGAACTACCAAAAAGCCAGAAATGGAGCTGTGGTTCAAGTGGTAGTCAGCTAGCCTTGAGTACAAAAAGTTCAGGGACAGTACTCAAATCTTGAGTTCAATTTCCAGGACCCAGAAAAAAAACTGGACAATTATATATAGAAATAAACTACTTATAATAGCATCTCAAATTGTGTGAGGTAGTAATGGTTACTTAAATATTATGGGGACAACTATGAAACTATTTGCTTAAAAGATAAAAATTGATATATATTTCTTGATGGAATGCAATGTATTAGACATTGACGTTTTTATTTAAAAATAATGTAGCTGTTAGAACTGATGTTAGTCCATAAGGAATATAGGAGTGGAGGAACAAGATAAATCAGACGACAGCTACAACAGAACAATGACTGTAAAACAACTACTAAATAACATTTTTTTCAGTAAGTCAATGACTAAAAAGGGGGCAGAAGGAGAAAGAGCTGTCAATTACATATATTTAAATATCATTACAAAAAATAAATATCACAAATAAAATGTGCAACCATTATTTTTTTCAACAGGCTTTCAGACATTTTAAAGATGAAAGGAAATTTAAAATTGTACTAATCAATGTAGTTAAGTAAAAACACATGAAGAGAACTGTAACTGTGCATGAAATACTCAAATATGCAGATGTATAAAATAGATTTGCTTCAAACTATTTCATCCTGAGAAATAAAAGAAGCAGGTATGACAATATCTTTATTATCACTAAAAGAAGCAGGTATGACAATATCTTTATTATCATAAAATATAGGTGAAAATTATATGTGGAATTATTAAAGTTAAGAAAGTACAAATGTGTGTAGTTATAAATCCTTTAAAGGCTACCTTGGTATGTGAAGTGCTTACCATCAATTAGAAGATTTTTCATTTCCTTTAATCCCTCTTGATCTGTGTGCTCCAACAACACATTTTCTACATTTTCCAGAGCATCGACATCAGCCTCTTTTCCTTAAAAATTTGGAAACACAGATGGAGGAGAATTTTTGGCTTACCTTGACCATTTCTTCAGCAGATAGTAGTTTCTGCATTTTCCCTTTATTATGAATTTATTGCATCTTTTGTTTCTTTAACCATTTAAGATGCTAGCCAAGATTACAGTAAATTTGAATATATGCATAGTTAAGTTTATAGAAAATACTTCAGAGAATGGAACTTATTAAAACACTGTTATGAAATTCTATTGTTAAAATGTGGATAATTTAAAATTCAACTCCAAGCAATTAGGTATACATACTGCTCTACTAAACAAAACAGCAACAAATGGATTCATGGTATCTCTTACTAACCTACAACTGCATGCAATAAATTTCTGAGTGTAACCTTTTTATTACATGTTTTAAAAAGGCAACTATCATTTTAAAAAATAATGCGGTCCTTGGAAATGGAAACAAGGGTTTTCTGGTGTTTTTCTTTTTTTCCTGTTTGTTCATTTATATGTCTTTGGGAGTGTAAGGTGAGGCACAGAAATGGAGGGACAAAAAGTAAACAAATACAGCAATGGTACTCACTGGACAACATGTTGAAAATGAACTTCATAACTTGTGGGTGGGGGACATGAGGGAAAAACTTGGAGAGAGCAAGGTCAGGAATGTACTCTTTAACTGACTTATGTAACTGTAACCCTGCTGTATACCACTTTTATAATAAGAATTAAAAATAAAAAAATTGAGGCCTTTCAAAAAATGAGAAATAAACAATATGAAGAATGCACTGATCTGCTAATTTTCTTAATTTAGTCATAAGTATTAAGAATAAGCTCTACATTAGCTCAGGGGCCTTTGATCTTAGGGCACCTAAAGGAAGATAATTAAATTCTCAGTCATCTTTCTATTTTATATGTTTGGTAGGAATGCCTTTAATAATGTTCAGTTCTGGAACAGTCATGTGTCTCAGGAGTCTGTAGTGAAAGGAGAGACCAAAGCCTTATCCTTACAGCTTATCCTATTCTATCTAGTTGCTATCTAGTTGCTATCTAGTTCTAACATTGCTGCTACCACAAACATGTGGTAACAGATAACAAGAAAATATTTGGCTATAAATTTCTTTTGAAATTTTTAAAAGTAGAATAAGGAGGGTTTAAGGAACTTCTCATTACTTTCTTGGGAGGACAGCATTTCAACAGTTTACTGCTTTGGCAGTATTTCTTTCTGTTTCTCTGTCTCTGTCTCTCTGCCTCTCTGTCTCTCTCTCTCTCTTTATATTTTTCTAGTTTTTATTTTCTTATATTTTGTGTCCATAGATATTTTCAGGAGTATCAGCTTTTCCCTTAATATTAAGTCTAATAGTAGATACAATCAAGTTCTCAAGACTAGTGAGTAACATTATATTTAAATAGGGTTATTTAAATATAAGAATTGATTTTTCTATATTTTAGTGTAAAAATAATCATTTTTGATACTGCTACATAGAAGCTCATGTTCCCCAACTATTGGGCAATTTAAATATACCTTCACTACATATCATTAACTAGTAGGTTTTGCTTAAGGTAACTAATTTCATATTCTGTGAGATTCATCTCCATGTTTTGCAAAATAGTGTCCAGATTACCAATATCAACAATCCCTCCTACTAACAAGGCAGAGATAAGGAAGATTAGGTTCAACTTCAGCAAAAAGTTAGCAAGGCCTCATTTCTACAAATAAGCCAGACTTGGTTGTTTTGGACATGTAAATCCTAGCTACACAAAATGCTGTAGGTTAGAAGGGTTTCAGTCTGACACTAGACCCAGGCAAAAGGCTATTGGGAAAAAATATTTAAAACAAAAGAGACTGGGGGCATAGATCAAGTAGTAGAGTGAGTTCAAGAACCCAGAACCCTACCGCTCAAAAGACAAAATAGCAATAAAAGCTTTCCTTTAGAAAAAAACATGAGCAGGGCTGAATTACTATGTATTATTTATAGTTATAATTTTCAGGGCCTTAAGATAGCATAGTGCACAAAGATTAAGGCCTAGTGAAGTCTACTCACTCCAGTGTACTAGAAATCTCAATGCCAATATAGAATTAGAATGTCTTCCTCTAATCTCATGTTTTTAAACAGCTAGATGAGTACTGCTTAGCAATTTATAGTTAAAGAGAAGACAAATTTAAGATATTTACCAAAAAATAACATTTGCTTTTCTCAGTTTCTAGAAGATTGTATGCTCCATCTCTTACTAAAATTTCCATTCCTATCATTTAGTTTTTCAAAAGTTAACATAATATCCAATTCTTTTTCATTCAAAAAATGGGAAAATCTCAAGTATAAGACTACCATCTACCACAAAACACTCAATTGCTACTATCCATTTGGATTTCTAAATGAATCATATGCATGGTAAAAAAAAAATTTAAGACAGGATGGCAGAAGTTTATGTATTTCACTCACCTTGTAATGATCTTATGCCCTCTTCCAATCTCATTTCATACGTTTTTTCACTATCTATAGGAAAGGTACAATCAAGTCACAAGAGACTCACTAAGACACCATTAAAAAGTCATAATTTCAGAATGACAAACATTATGATTTGCCCCTTACAATGTAATAGTATAATTAAAATTCATTAGCCTTCTTAATTTTCCCTATCCTTCTTAATTGCTTCTGCCCTATCTTACTTTTCCCCTTTAGTTCTCACCTACATTTGACTTATTTTCTCATTCTTCCCAGCTTCATCTTTTATATTTCTTATCACTGCATTGTGTGTGTGTGTGTGTGTGTGTGTGTGTGTGTGTGTGTGTATGTGTGTGTGTGTATGTGTGTGTGTGTGCCATTCTTGGAGCTTGAACTTAGGGCCTGTGCACTGCCCTTGAGCTTTTTCACTCAAAGCTAGCACTCTATCACTTGAGCCACAGTTCTACTTTCAGATTTTTTGGTGCTTAATTATAGATAAGAGTCTCAGGGACTTTATACCTGGGCAGGCTTCAAACCGTTAATTCTCAGATTTCAGCTTCCCGAGCAGGGTTACAGGTTTGAGCCATCAGGTACCTGGCTGTTTTTGTTTCTTGTTTTTTAAAAATATTTTTATTACTTTTATTATGAAGGTGATGTACAGAGGAGTTATCATTTCATAAGTCAGGTAATGAGTACATTTCTTTTTTGGACAATGTCACCCCTTCCTCTCTCCCTCACCCCATTCTTTTTTTTTTTTTTAATTGTATTTTATTTTATTTGAGAACATACTGTACAGAGGGGCTACAATTACATGGGCAGGATAATGCATACATTTCTTACCAAGCATTGCAGCCTCCTCCTTTGTTTACCCTTCACTTCCCTTCCCCGCCTCCCCCCTCCCCCCACCCAATTTTACCCCCCTCCCCCCACCCAATTATACCCCCCTCCCCCCCCCACACCGACATTGTAAAGCTGGTTTTGACATGACATTTTGTACTTCTCATTGTTGCAACAGGTCCACCTGAATCCTTAAACGACTTGTTTGTCCCCATCTCCTCCACATGTTATACTGACATCAAATATAGTGAAAGCGGGGCCTCACCCCATTCTTATCACTGGCTTTTAAGGAAGAAATAGACAATTTGCCCTGAAGGTAAGATGAGTGAACATTTTGGGGAAGTATTTTTTAAAATATTTTTATCAAGTAAAAGACATTTTATGGGAAACAAATGTTAGCACATTGCAATTTAAAGGCACATTCAGGTGCCTTTCCTTTATGCAATTCACTCACCTTGTAAGGATTTCACATCATCTTCCAATCTCATTTCATAAGTTTTATCTGTGAAGACACATTTTACAACAATTTATGGACTGTCACAAAACATGCACAACTGTAAATTCCCTTAAATGCTATATTGTTGTTTAAAGTACTTACAGTCAACTAGCTCATTTTCCATCAGGACCTGGCTTCCTCTAGCTGTGAGCTCTGGGCTGATATTTTCTAGGACACTTTCCACATTACTAACATCAACCTCTTCTCCTTCAAAAGGTAAAAAAAGTAAAACTATGGGTAGATGAGAGTAATAAGAATGATCTAAGTAATCTAAAACATGTGTATACAATTTTATGTCTGTCTATAATTAATTTCTATATGAACAGGCAAGTGCAATGAGATCCACTCACCTATATCAGTAGCCATTATAAAGATTTAACTTATTGTACAAATTAAAATGTAATTTTTCAATATGTGGTAAAATAGGATAATTTAAGTAGTAGGAATAAGCCATAAATGTATGTGTATATGTACAAGTATAATAAATAATGATACTGTGGTAGATAGGATGAATTTTTCATTGTTCTAATTATGAAATATCTTATGCTTTATTGTCACTTCAAATTTTTATTTTTAAATCCCAGGTCATTTTTCCCCCAACAGTTTTGCATGAAGAAGGGTAGCACCAGCAGTCTCCATAGAGAAAATACCATCATGACATTGCACTAAAATTTTGTTGCTCAGTGTAGCTAATCTATAGTCAAGTCCTAAGATATTAGATACAAAATGTGTTTTGTTTTGTTTTTCTTCTTTTTTAATTGTGAAAATACTGTACAGAGAGGTTACAATTACATGAGCAAGATAATGAGTACATTTCTTATCAAGCATTGTAGCCTCCTCCTTTGTTTCCCCTTCCCATCCCTTCCCATCTTCCCCCGCCCCCTACCCAATCCTCCCCGCCTCCCCGCCCCCCCACACCAAAGTTGTAAAGTTCGTTTTCGACATAACGACTTGTACTTCTCATTGTTGCAATGGGTCCACCTGTATCCCTATTTAAACGACTTGTTTTTCCCCTTCCCCTCCACAAATTATACCGACATCAAATACAGTGAAAGCACGGGTTATACTGTGGGGGAGGGACATACAAAGCAACAAAGAAATAATCTTATAAATGCGTTAGAAACAATCGCATGAAAGAAAAAAAACATTTGAATACATATCTTAGGGTTAATTTCCCTAACATCACCTTATCTGACCTTTTCTGCTTGACTCAGACATATACTAGATATTGCAAATAAGGGAAACCATGGGATCTATGTTTCTTTGGGCTTGGCTTACTTCACTTAATATAATTTTTTCCAAGCCTTTCCATTTCCTAAGAAATGGGGCAATGTCATTCTTTCTGATGGAGGCATAGAATTCCATTGTGTATATATACCACATTAAATACAAAATTTTTCACATTATACATGTCACAGAGAATAAGAAACAAATGGTGGGAATAGCTCACTAAATTAAAATTTGGGTAAAGAATCACAGAATAATGAAAATCTCACATTATGTCATCACTAACCTGATTCAACTTTCACTGCATCTGTTAATTTTCTAAGATCAGTCTTTTCTTCAACTATAATAAAAATCATAATTGAGAGACATATAATGAAAAGAACTCTTAGGAAAGGTATTAAATTTAGGAATAGAAATCTAGCTGGAAATCTACAAAAATACTGCAGCTAACATAATACTTAGTAATGAAACATTAGCTTTTTAACCCTAAGATTGGGAGCATGACACATTGTCCACTGTCATCATTTCTATTCAAAATTGTTCTGGAAATCCAAGCCAATGAAAGGATAGAGAGAGGAAAAGAAAAAAGAAAACACTGTACTATTGGAAGGGAGGAAGTGAAAACAGGCATAACTTGTAGATGACATGATCATGTAAGCAGAAATCTATAAAACTTATTTGAACTGGTAAGTGAATGACATAAAGCTATAGCATACAAGGTGAATATAAAAGTCAGCCTTTTTTTATATACTAGCAGTAAACAATTAGAAAATGAAATGTTAAAGTACCCTACAGACCAGGTACAGTGACCCAAACCTGTAATCCCAACTATTTGAGAGGTGGAGATTGGGAAATTGGGACTCAAGGTCAACCCAAGTAAAAAGTTAGTGAGACCTCCTTCTCAACAAGTGGACATGGTGCTATACACCTGCAATCCACCTCTGCAGAAGGCATAAATAAAAGGACTACAGTCCAGGCCATCCTGAGCAAAAATTTGAGATTTAGTACTAAAGCAAAAAGGACTGTGGACTTGAGTTAAATGAGAGAACATTTGTCTAGCAAGCTCAAAGTTTTGTTTTTTGTTTTTTTTTTTTTGTTTTTCTTTTGGGGGGGTCCGGTCATGGGGCCTGAACTCTGGGCCTGGGCACTGTCCCTCAGCTCTTCAGCTCAAGGCTAGCGCTCTACCACTTGAGCCACAGCGCCACTTCCAGCTTTTTTTTTTTCTTTTTGCTTATGTGGTGCTGAGGAATCTAACCCAGGGCCTTGAGCATGCAAGGCAAGCGCTCTACCATTGAGCCACCTTCCCAGCCCCAAGCTCAAAGTTTTGAATTCAAACCCCAGTAAGAAGGAAGGAAGGGAGGGAGGGAGGGAGGGAAAAAATAAGAAAAAGAGTCACCTAAAAGGCATAACATAGGAAAAATAATTCTTCTGCACTGAAAACTAAAAAACTGAAGACATACTATGCTTGTGGCTATCAGTTCTTACCATTTTAAATATGTCTATTCTCTTTATCTATACATACAACACTATCTCAATAGTATGACTATGCATATTCTCCCCAAATCTATAGATAAAATTCTATCTATAGCAAAGTTACATTATCATTTTCTGAAGATATTGACAGTGATTCAACTGAAGTCTACACTATTAATTCTTCTCATTCAATCAATAAGACTTACTTATAGATTTCCCCCCTAAGACCTACAAAATACCTTGTGGATATCAAAGTCATTAGTTTTAGAAATGCTCCTATTTATGTTCACAACTATGAACTCTCTTTAAAGGCACAGTCACTTCTACAACACTCACTTTGAAGGTTTTTTGTCTGCTTTTCTATTTCTTCTTCTATATGATTAATTTCCATTCTTCCTAAAATGCTATCCAAATTATTCACATCAATTTTTCGTTCTTAGGAAACCAATATAAATGAAAAATAAGAAAGATGAAATGTTTAAAAATGTTTAAAAATATATTACATGTAACATTAATCAGTGTTACTGTTTTTAAAAAGATAAAATCATGATAATCATGACTGTATATGCATTTTACAACAGTTTTAGTTAAGCCAATCAAGACTTTAATTTGATTTCTAATTGTACAGAAAACATTCAATAAAATAGGGTAAATTAAAACCTATTACCTTTTAACTTATTTTCAGGACAACCTGATATAGCTAAATATACTAGGGGTAATTAATGTCTGAGAGCTGAAGACAACAGATTTCTTTCTTCTAAACAATAAAAAGAGCTAGCCTCAGCTGGATACCAGTGGTTCATGCCTGTAATCCTAGCTATTCAGGAGACTGAAGGGGATCTGAGGATCCTGGTTTGAAGCTAGCCTGGGCAGGAAAGCCTGTATGGCACTTTTCTGCAATTAATACTAAAAAGCTAGAGAAGTGGTACAATGCTAGCCTTGAGCACAAAAAGCTCAGGAGCAGTGCCCAGGCCTTGAGTTCAAACCCCAAAACAGTTAAAAAAAAAAACAACTAGATTTAGCCCCTTTTGTCTGTTTCTGTTGAGTAACTGCTAGCTACTCAACTGCTAGTTTTTCACTTCAATGTTTGCAGTATATTCTTTAGTTTGGTTTTTCAGTTTAATTTTTTAAATTTTTTCCCATTTTCCTTATCCCCAATTTGTTTGCCTTGCCCTAACTCTTCTCTGGCCTTTGTGGTTTTTAGAAACTCCAGCAGCACTTATAACCCACAGTTTAAGAAGTTGCTTCTAAAACAATAAATAAGTTTTAAAGATAGCAGTTATTTCTATTTAGAGCTGAGTATTTTAAATTTTTCTTCAAAAATGCTAAAAAAAAAAAAAAAACAGAGGGATTACAGTTACAGAAGTCAGGAAAAGAGTATTTTCTTGGGGACAATGTCATTCCTTCCCTCACTGTCTCCCAGTTTTTCCTTTGCATCCCATCCACAAGTTAAATGGTTCATTTTTAACATAGTGTCCAGTAAGTACCACTGCTGCATTTGTCCCTCCATTTCTATGCCTCCCCTTAAGCTCACAAAGACATATAGACAAAATAAAAAGTAAAGAAAACAAAAACAGCAAAAAAGAAGGAAAAACATCTTGTTTCCATTTCCTAGAGTTCATTTTGATAAATTTTATTTTGTATGATAGATGCACATAGGCATTGGGCCCTTCTGTTCCTCTCCTAAGAGTGTCCTCCTTTGGTCTCACTGTGTGTGAATGACTAGACTTTAGATCTAGATTCCACATATAAGAAAAAACATATGCCATTTGTCTCTCTAAGCTTGCCGTATCTCACTTAACATGATTTGTTCTAAATCTATCCCTTTCCCTGTAAATGGCATAATAGTATTATTCTTCCTGATGGCTGTATAACATTCCATTGTGTATAGGAATCACATGTTTTTGGACCCACTCATCTACTGTAGAGCATCTAGGCTGTTTCCACAAGTTGGCTATTCAGAATAGTGCCGTGATGAACATGGATGTGCAACTATCTTTATGGTATTCCAGCTTGTGATGTTCTGAGTATGCCCAGGAGTAGTATGGAAAGATCTATGTTTAGAGCTTAGTTCTTTTGTAAGCTTTTAAAATGTCTTCTTAAATAGCTTCAAAGATATTTCATGACTTCAAAAGTCTAAGCCCACCAGAGTGGTTCAATGCGGGTTCTGTTCACATCTTTAAAGTCCTTTTCTGTGAGATTCAAATTCACATTTTCCACAACAGTGTATAGTTGAATTGATATCAGTCATTCCTCTCTTAATAACTGAGAGAAATGAGATGAAAATTGAGTGGCTCTTTTGTGTGATGCAATTTACTAACTCTGGTGTATTATGCTCTTCAGCTATAACACAAAAATCATGGCTAAACTAATAACCTTCAAATATTTAGGAGATGTTCAATGGGAGCATTTGAATCAAAACTCATCATTTGATTAGCCCATATAGCAAAGTTTTAAATGAAATACAGCAGCGGGGATAACAAATTTCAGATTCTAGACAATAAAATTGACTTTTCTTATTTGTTAGTGACTTTTTAGCCAATTTTTTAGAAAACACCAATTTTTGTTTACTAATCATTTAGAACAGAACTTTGCTTATTCTTTTCTATAGATCACAAACATTGAGACTCCTTCCTAAAATGTAATATAGGAGATTATCTGCAGGATTAAAGGTAGGTCAAACAAAACTTAAATATATGATCTGAATATGTGAAGAGTGGCAAGGATGAAAATTTAATGTCTTATATCATTTAATCATCTTTAAAATTTTTCATATCCACAGACCTATTGTAATCATTCTTTCAACAGATGGAAGAGACAAATTAAATCTCTCCCAAGTTATATAAAGATTTATTAAAGGCAGTAAAGAGGCCATTATTTCTCAAAATCAGACTTTGCATTCCCTAACAAAGCCAAATTTACTCTTGATAAATAGACAAATAAAGATAAAAGACAAAACAGAAAATTCTTTCACCTACTGGCACCTAAGACAGTTATTGCTAGAATTCTTGTATGCCAAACTCTTTCCCTAAAACTCCCATTTCTTCTTTATAATTCCTTTTTTTCCCATTCTAATACTTTTCCATAGCTTTACTTTCCTCTTAATTCTCATTTTGAATGTAGAGATTCCTAGGGGATCAAGGATAACAACCAGCATTTCTTATTGACTGTAGAAAGACTTCTGAATAAACAACTGATTTTCAAACTAAAATCAAGATGCTACATTTGATGTATTTTTCTTAAGATAAAGAGTATTGCTTTATGAAATGAGTTTGAGGCCAGCCTCTGCCTCAAATAAAAAGAGATAATCTTCTAGTTAGGTAGGAAAAAGAATTGTTATAGAAACTTTCATAAGTGAACATGTAAGTTCCTGTGAAGGAAGGTGATTTAATAAGTGTACTGTAAGTTGATATTTTTACCATTCATTGGCTGATCATTCACCATCTCCCAGTGATCTTTATTTTCAGGTTCTATTTCCATGATTTCTGGTATTTTTTTCATGTCACTGGTATCACTCTCTCCTCTTTCTAAAAAGCAAGAAAAAATTAAGATTTAGAAATATTTACATTGCTATATTCAATGGCTAGATGAACAGAGACAGGAACTAGAACTTGGCCTCCCATTCTTCCAATAAAGATTTTCTCCTTAATACTAGTAAAATCTAGTAATGATAAGCTTAGCAAAAGAAATCCGGTAAGAAGCTAAGCTGTTCCTTGAAACTGAAATACTAGTGATGCTGGTTAGCTCTTTTTTATTCCATTCCTAACTAAACATATGGGTTCTCTGCCATGACATCTTTTGCCACCTATCATTAAAATGAACTGTTATCTTAAGAGTCTGTTGTTCCTGTAAAAATAATTCTGTGAAATAAACTGGAAAGAAAAACCAAAAGCTCCTGAAGTAATGTAAATTGTATACATGTAGGAAGGACAAGGTTCTTAGATTTCTAGAAGCAATTTACTCTGAGGTATTACTCTACATATCATTTATAACAACTTTTTTGTTCATTTATTAAGACTGATAGCAGCCTTCTCATTAACTAGAAGCAAAAACTTAGCTTGGATCTAGTAAAAGAAGTAGTTTTAAGATAAAAATAAGAGTAGACTTCCATACAGAGTTCATTATTTCTACTATTTAATATTGAGTACATTTCAATGTGTAAGTTCTGCCTTTCTGAGATTTCATGCATATTAGAAAAATGTATTGAATAAATGAGCAAGTTAAATAAATGAACAAGTTGTAAAAACTAGAAGAGAAGGTTTTTGAGTTTAAGCCAAATAAATGATATCAAGAACAGTAGCATCAAATCCCAAATCCTCTCCAGGGCACAAGTCTATTAAGTAACTCACCATCAACTAGTAAATCTGAACTTAGATCACTGGGTTCTGATGGTGTGGGTTTTAGTGTCATGTTTCCAAGAAAACTGTCAACATCATGGACATCAACTTGTGACCCTACAGAAGAAAAGAAACACACATGAAAGTAAAAATATAATAATAATTTCCACAGATCATGGATATTAGTTTCCTCATAAAATATAGTCCAAAGATATGTGTTTAAAGATGAATATTAATGGACTAAAATTAATCTATTCATACATAGTCAACATTTAAATAAGTCTATAATAAAACATGTTGAAAGAGCTGACAAATAATTCAGGTGATTTAAAGGAGCAAAACAGTAACACTAACAATATTTAACATAAACATTTTGAAAAACAGGGTTCATTCAGTCACCATACTTCGTTATACTAGCTTCTCTCAAATTTGACTATTTCCACTACTAAAATTAAAAATCTAAGGTGTATTTTTAAAAAAAAAATAACAACAGAAGCCTAGCATTGGTAGCTCACAACTGTAACCTAGCTACTCAAGAAGCTGAAATTGCGAGTCACAGTTCAAAGCTGGTCCTGACAGGAAAGGCTATGAGACTCTTATCTCCAACTAACCAGCAAAAAGCCAGAGGTGGAGTTGTGACTCAAGTGGTAGAGCACTAGCCTTGAGGAATAAAGCTTAAGGAGAGCACTCAGGCCCTGAGTGCAAGCAAACAAACAAAAAAACAAGAAAGGAAGGAAGGAAGGAAGGAAGGGAGGGTGGAAGGGAGGGGAAACAGGGGAGGGAGGGAGGGGAGGGAAAAAGACAGGAGATCGTTTAATCAATAGGAATATGTGTGTGTACAATGAAAATAAATATGAGATTGATAAGAAGCAAAGTTTACTGAGAATGAAATCATAAAAGCAAAACATAAGCACCTCAATCTGGTTTCTCAACTTGCAAATCACTCACCTTTTATAGTTTCTACACACCTCATCAACTTATTCTTATCTATTTTCCCTTTAGCTGTAAGAAAATACATAGCTCAGGTAAAGGAAAGCTATGATATCAAAGTAATACAAGATATCTTAAGTTCAGAAATATAAACCTCAAAATAATTTGCTCCTAAAATGTGTCTACTTTCTAAAAATAATAACATAATTGTCATTTTTGGCACCTGAGACAATTATAAATACCAATTAGGCTAAAGCAAAACACTTTACTAAACTTGTATACTCATTTTACCCCTCTTCCTCCCATATATCTCTCTTCCTCCTCCTATTTCTTGTAGGTCTTAATCAACACATCTTTTTTTGTTGTTGTGGGTTGTGGTGGTTATGAGTCTTGAACTCTGGACCTGCCTGGGCTGTTCCAGGGCTTTTTTGCTCAAGGCTAGCACTCTACCACTTTAAGCCACAGCACCACTTTTTTTTCTAGTAGTTAATTGAAGAGTCTCATGGACTTTCCTGCCCAGGCTGGCTTCAAATTGCAATCCTCAAATCTCAGCCTCCTGAGTAAATAGGATTACAAGTGTGAGCTACTGATTCCTGGCAACCTACACATCTTGAAGGATGAAATGTAATCTTCCACATTCCTCATCCATTATAACAAAAATGAGTGTATCTTAAGTAAAAATTTACATATTCCTAAAGTTAGTATTCATAAGATTGTGAATAATTTTTACCTATAATTTATAAATGATCTAAAATAAACATGGATTATTAGACAATACAAGTTTTAAGGATATAATCATAAGTCATTCAACACTCTTTTGATGGTTTTGGTGCTGAATAAATCCCATATATCTCTCTTCCTCCTCCTATTTCTTGTAGGTCTTAATCAACACATCTTTTTTTGTTGTTGTGGGTGGTGGTGGTTATGAGTCTTGAACTCTGGACCTGCCTGGGCTGTCCCAGGGCTTTTTTGCTCAAGGCTAGCACTCTACCACTTTAAGCCACAGCACCACTATGCAGACACTCTTAAAAGTAATTTCTCTAGCTCCAGTCTTTCTCTAGGTGTGAGCTCCATTCCCATATTTTTAATGACATTTTCCAGTTTATTGAAGTCAGCTTCTTCTTCAAAGTAAAAAATAACGATGATTAATTTTGTTTTCTTCTTTTTGTGATACTGATTTGAGTATAATCTACATGCTTCTTTTCATATCCTTGAAAGCATTTCTATATTAACTTTAAGACCTAATGGAATATAAATACTATATAGTTGTTACCAATAAAGTCTATTTGTTCAGTACCGATGCAATATTTTTCCAAATTTTTTTTATTAAATGTGGTTGAATCTGCAGATGGGGAGGCCATGGATATGAAGGGTTGATTGTAATTACTATCAAAAGTAACAAGAAGTGACCATTAAATGATATCAAGATTTTCTGAATTATTGGCAATTTTCTATCCAGGCAGTATGTTAGAAAACAATGTGAGCTTGGTGCTGATGGCTCACACCCATCATCCTAGTTACTGAGACCTGAGGATCATAGTTTAAAGCCAGCTCGAGTAGGAAAATCTATAAGAATTTTATCTCCAATTAACTACCAAAAAGTCAGAAACAGTGCTGTGCCACATGTTTATATAATAATTGTAAGTCATAACTCAATAAAATATTTATCATAGAAAAATATAGTACAGGGTAAAGAATTTGAGCCTTAAATTTACAGTAAATTTTCACTAACCTGAAGTAACTTCTCTTCTATCTGTCAATGGTTTCAGATCTGTCTCTGCTTTAGCTATAATATACAAATTCAGGGGAAATGTTTTTAAAGTAATGATCTAGAAACTAAACTTTATTATTATGCATCATTTATTTACTTATGTTCTATTCAGTCACATAATTCTTAGTTTTCAAGGATTTCTTCTGCATTAGTAAACTGACCACTAAAAAAAAAATCTAGCTCCGGGGTTATACTTCTTTTTATTAAACATGGTAGAAAATACCGCTCATGTATTAATTCTCTAAACACCCTCAATTCTAGTAATACCTAGAATCATACAAGTGGGTCTCTCAGGGTAAAGAGGAAAAAAAGACTTCATTTTTACTCTATTTTTAGACATAGACTTCAGTTCTCTGTGGCATTCAGAATTGCTGTAGATAAATAATTACAATGTGCTAGAAAAAGTATTCTTTCCCTGAACAAAAGAAGCCTTGCATTTTCCTTAGAAATCATCCTATCAATACCTATGTATTCACTCATTCATTCATTTTTTTTCCCCCAGGGCTGAGGACCAAACCAGGGCCTTGCGTGCGCTGGGCGGGCGCCCTTCGGCTGGGCTAACCCCCAGTCCCTCATTCATTTATTTTTGCAGTCATTTATTTATTTCTCATTCAACACTTATGGAGAACCTACTTACATACCACATATTCTTCTAGGTATTGAATATAAAAAGATAAATAACATACCCTTTCTTATATTAAACTTAAATTTAAAAAGATAAGTCAAAAATATAAAAATGCAATTAAAATATGGCAAATGCAATGGAAAGCAATACATCATTGTTATGAAAACATAGAGAAGAGGTATCCAATAAAAATGATTCTAGGGCTGGGAAGGTGGCTCAGTGGTAGAGTGCTTGCCTTGCATGCCTAAGGCCCTGGGTTCGATTCCTCAGCACCACATAAGCAAAAAGAAAAAAGCCGGAAGTGGCGCTGTGGCTCAAGTGGTAGAGCACTAGCCTTGAGCTGAAGAGCTGAGGGACAGCGCCCAGGCCCAGAGTACAGGCCCCACAACCGGACCCAAAAAAAAAAAAAAATGATTCTAGCAGAGAAACATTGGCTCATGATTGTAATCCTAGCTCAGGAAGCTGAGAACCATCAACTCTAAGGCATCTGGACTATTTCTATAATTGGGGTATTTTGAATAGTGCAGAAATGAACATGGATGTGCAAGTGTATTTACTGTATCCTGACTTGTAATATTCTGGGTCATAGGGAAGTACAATGTGATTCTTGTCTTTGGTTCTGTTAATGTGATGTATGTTTATTGGCTTATGTATATTAAACCAGCCTTGCACCTCTGAGATAAAACCTGCTTGATCATAATGTATGTTTTTTGTCTAGTTGTTGAATTCTGTTGGTAAGCATTTTATTAAGGAGCTTTGCATGTACATTTATCCTAGAGATTGGTCTATAGTTCTCTTTTTAGTTTGGATTCCTACCTGGTTTGGGGCTGACTGTAACACTTGCTTTATAAAGTATGTTTGGTAGTGATCCTTCCATTTTTACTTCATGGAAAAGTTTGAACAGTACTTGTGTTAGTTCATCTTTAAATGTCTTGTAGAATCCAGCTGTGAATCCATTGGGACCTGGGCTTTTCCTTGTTGGAAGATTCTTTGCTTCCTCGATTTCATTGCTTCTTAGGGGTCTATTTAAGTGGTTTATATCTTCTTGGCTCAGGTTAGGCAGCTTGTATGTCTCTAAAAATTTATCCATGTCTTTATCATCTTATTTGAGTATAGATTTTGGATATAGTCCCTGGTAATCTTTTGAGTTTCTTGGAAGTCTGTGGTAATGTTACCTTTGTCATCTGTAATTTTGTTGACTTGAGACTCTTTTCTCCTTTTGTCAACTTAACTAGGGGTCTGCTAATATTATTAAAATTTTCAAATAACCAGCTTTATGTTTCAGGGATTCATGTATAGGTTTTTAGTCTTTAATTGAATAGTTTCTGCTCTAATATTTACTATCTCTATTTGGCACTGTAGGGTTTGGTTTGTTCCTGTTTTTCTAAGAGCTTTAGTTGCATTATGAGGTTATTTACTTGAGTGGTATGTGCTTAGTGCTATGAACTTTCAACACTGCCTTTGCTGTATCCCAGTGGTTCTGGTATGATGTGTTTTCATTTTCAATTAATTATAGGAACTCTCTGATTTCTTTCCTCAGTGACCCATTCATTATTCAACCATGTGATTTGCAGTTTCCATGGGGTTTTTTTGGGGGGAGGGTGGTTTTGTTTTTTTGTCTGTCATGGGGCTTGAACTCTGGGCTTGGGCCCTATCCCTCAGTTCTTCAGCTCAAGGCTAGCACTCTACCACTTGAGCCACAGCACTACTTCTGGTTTTCTAGTGGTTTATTGAAGATAAAAGTATCACAGGCTTTCCTGCCCTGGCTGGCTTTGAACCATGATCCTCAGATCTCAGCCTCCTAAGTAGCTAGGATTACAGGCGTGAGCCACTGGTGCCCGGCTTTTCCATTTTTTTTAATGCTTTCTACAATATCTTTTGCTGTTGAGATGTAGTTCAATTCCACTACGATCAGATAGGATGCAGAGCTATCTTAATCCTTTTGTATTTGCTCAGTCATGTTGAATGTCCTAGGACATGATCTGTTTGGGAGAAGGTTTCATGAGATGTTGATCCTGAGATGTTGTTGGGTTACTCTTTGTCTAAGTCCATTTAGGTTATGGTGTCCTTTAATTCAGAGGCATCTTTGCTGATCCTTTGGTTGAGCTGTCCTTTGGTGAAAGTGCAGTGTTTAAAAAATCTCCCACTAATATTGTGGTGGGGGCCTATCAATCTTTGTAAGTCTAAGAGTATTTGTTTAATTTAGGTGCTCTAATGTTTGCTGCATATATGTGGTGTGTGTGTGTGTGTGTGTGTGTGTGTGTGTGTGTGTGTGTGTGTGTGTGTGTGTGTGTGTGTGTGTGTGTGTGTGTGTGTATTTGGTCGTGGGGCTTGAACTCTCAACTTGGGCGCTGTCCCTGAGCTCTTCAGCTCAAGGCAAGCACTCTACCACTTGAGCCACAGTGCCACTTCTGGTTTTCTAGTGCTTTATTGTAGATAAGAGTCTCACGGACTTTCCTGCCTGGGCTGGCTTTGAACTGCGATCCTCAGATCTCAGCCTCCTGAGTGGCTAGGATTACAGGAGCGAGCCACCAGCGCCCAGCTTTGCATATAAATATAGATATAGAAATAGATATAGATATAGATATATCTACATCTATATATATAGATATATATTGACCACTGTAATTTCCTCTTTGTGGACCTTTCCCTTTATTAATATGTAGTGGCCTTCTTTGTCTCTTCTTACTGCTTTTAACATGAAGTCTATTTTATTTGACAATAGTATGCTACTCCTGCTTTCTTGCAAGGTACATTTGCTTGATTTATTGAGCCAATCTGCTGCTCTATGACTTGGGGAAATTGAGTCCTTTGATGTTTAATATTACTATGAAGATATATGTCATGCTTCCTGCCTGTAGTTTGATGCCTTCCTCTTCTTATTTTACTAAACCAATCTTCTAGTGACTTTTATTAATTGCTGTTTCTTTGACTTTTGATTGGCTTCTCAGAAGTATGTTTTCCTTTAGTATCCTTTGTAGTGCTCATTTAGTGTTTATGAATTCCTTTAGTTTTCATTTATTATGGAAGGTTTTAGTTTCTTCATAGATTTTAAATGATAGCATCACTGGGTACATTTGTTTAGGTTGGCAATTGTTATTCAGAGCTTGAATTATACCACTCCAGGCTCTCTTTACGTTCAGTTTTTGTGGAGAAATCTGTTATCCTGTTATTTAAGTCCAGAGTTTTCACAACAATATGTCTAGACATATTCCTGTCTCTTAGGCGTTCTGTATGCTTCTATCAGATGGGTAAGATTCTTTCTTGAGGTTGGGAAGTTTTGTGTTGTTTTGTTAAATGGGTTTTTAGTTTTGAATTTTTGAACTCTCCTTTATCTATCCCAATTATTCATAGATTTGATCTTTTGGCCAAATCTGCCATATATATATATATATATATACACATACACATACATACATACACATATATATTTGTAAGTATATGTATATATCAACTTTAATATACATATATACACAAGTATATATATCACCTTTATATATATATACTAGTCTATATATCTACTTATATATATGTATATATATATATATTAAAGGTGATGAACAGGAGGGCTACAGTTATGTAAGTAAGGTAATGAGTACATTTCTTTTTAAACACTGTTATCCCCTCCCTCATTTTCTCCTGCTTTTCCTTCCCTACTCCCTTCCCCCCCTAAGTTATATAGTTCATTTCCAACATAGTGTCTAATGAGTATCACTATTCCATTAGTTCATCCTTTGTCCTGTTGTTTCTGTGATTCTCTTTCCTTTCCATGGATCAGATAAACTTATATATAAGACAAAGGGTACAGAAAACTAAAACAAAAAATAGAAATAACCTATACAGGACATAATAAGAATCTTTTGTTTCTAATTCTTGGATTTCATTTTGATACACTTCATTATATATCGTCTTATGCACTTAGCAACTGGGCTATTGTGATCCCCTGTTAAGAATATCATAGACATATTCTAGTTCTTACAAATGAGAGTAACCTTGCAACCTATTATTAGGCCTGGCTTGCTTAGCTTGATATAATTTTTTCCAGGTCTTTCCATTTCCTTATGAATTCAATCTAACATTTTCCTTCAATCAGAAAGATTGAAACATAGAACTCCATTGTGTATATAGAGAACATCTTCTTGATCCATTCATCTACTGAGGGGCATCTGGGTTGGTTGCATATCTTAGCTATGGTAAACAATGCTGCAATGAACACAGTTGTACTGTGGGTTTAGTATGACCCAGTTTGTGGTCATTTGGGTAAATGCCCAGGAGTGGTATTGCTGGGTCATAGAGGAGCTCTTGAGTCTTTTGAGGAATCTCCACACTGCTTTTCTGAGTGGCTGAAGTTTACAAGTTTACACTCCCACCAACAGTGCAAATCTGCCAATTCTTGAATGTCCCTTTGGTATGTTCTGGGTGTTTTTCCATGCCTTTGATTTTCTATTCTAATTCCTCTGCTTTTATCTTCAACTCCTGATACTATTTTCTTTTTTTTCTTTTTTTTTTTTTTTTTGTCGGTCATGGGGCTTGAACTCTGGGCCTAGGCGCTGTCCCTGAGCTCTTCAGCTCAAGGCAAGCGCTCTACCACTTGAGCTACAGCGCCACTTCCAGTTTTCTGGTGGTTTATTGGAGATAGGAGTCTCACGGTCTTTCCTGCCCAGGCTGGCTTTGAACCGCGATCCTCAGATCTCAGCCTCCTGTGTAGCTAGGATTACAGGCGTGAGCCACCAGCGCCCGGCTCTGATACTGTTTTCAACTTCATTTGTTCTATTGCCTATGCTTTCAACTGTACTTTGTAATAGCTAGAGCCTTTCATGCTAACAAGGTCTTTGTTGATATCAATTCTTATGTAATTTATTGAGATTTTTTTTGTTGTGTCTATCTCCTTGTTAATTTTCTCCTTTATTTCCTCCATTGAAAAATGTAAAGTTTCTGTCTTTTTTTTTTTTTTTTTTGCCAGTCATGGTGCCTGAACTCTGGGCCTGGGCACTGTTCCTCAGCTCTTCAGCTCAAGGCTGGTGCTCTACCACTTGAGCCACAGCACCACTTCCAGCTTTTTCTGCTTATGTGGTGCTGAGGAATCGAACCCAGGGCCTCATGCATGCAAGGCTAGCACTCTACCACTGAGCCACCTTCCCAGCCCCAAGTTTCTGTCTTTTTATTGATGTCTTGGATGTCCTGCATTTTCTTCATCATTTCATTACTGTATTCTTCTAGTGATCATGGACCTGACTTTTTATTTCATCAGCCAATTCCCTCATTGTTGCTTTAATGATTCTTTTGTTCTTCCTCTCTTCATCTTCATTCTCACTAAAGTCCACTGAGTTGTTGGTTTTTTCTTAGGGTGGCATGTTGTCTTGATTATTAATGAATTGTGTGATCTTTTTTTTTTTAGGTTCAAGACAGAGACTCAAACTCTGTACCTACCATTTTCACTTATTGGCTAGGGTTTCGCCAACTATGCCATGCCTCCAACTCTGAATTTTGTGATCTTTCACTGTGTTTTATGCATTTTGGCTCACTGTTTGCAGAGGCCATAGAAGGTGTTTTTCCTCCCTGAACTTCATTACACTTTTTAATCATTACCAAATTGATTGGTTTTCAGAAATACTTTTATGTGGATGCTCAAGAATGCATGATGAAACTTTCAGATCTAAAATGAGTTACCTTCATCAGGGAGGTTTCTTTTCAGTTCATCGAGTTCTTCTTTGATGAGTTCAGTATCCATATAGCCAAGTGAGCTGTCCAAGTCTCTGATAGCTATTGTATCTTCTTAGTAAGGGAAAAGAAATAGGATAAATCTAACAAAATGTTGCGATTAGTTTTGCATATAATTTATAGATTGCTTTGGCAAGAAGATTTAAAATTCAATAGAATTATGCTTACTGTTCTCAAACTTATTTTTAAAAATAGGCATAATAACAGTTTCTAAAAGGAATAAAATTACTTTCCAGTGTATTTTTCTTACAATAAAAATGGAGAGTTGAAGTGGAAAGAAAAAATTATTACTGCTACAGCAAAAAAATTAGTCTGAGTATTGTCTTCTACAATTTACTATCTATTAAAATTTACATAATTTCTTTTGATTTCCAGTTTTCTGTTGTACAAAATGAAGATTATCCTTCCTGTTACTGCATTTCATTGAGGACAAAGTCAGACATCTGAAAAGACCTAGAACTCTGTCTGGAATGAGTTAAAATGCCTGATTAAAATGCTTGATGCACTTTAATTATGATTTTTGAGCCACAGCAGAACTGGTTTTCTCTCTTATTTTTTTGTTGGTCATGGGGCTTGAACTTTGGACCTAGGCGCTGCCCCTAGCTCTTCAGCTCAAGGCTAGTGCTATACCACTTGAGCCACATTGCCACTTCTGGTTTTCTGATAGTTTATTAGAGATAAAAGTCTCACAGACTTTCCTGCTTGGGCTGGCTTTGAACTGCGATCCTCAGATCTCAGCCTTCTGAGTATCTAGGATTACAGGCGTGAGCCACCAGCACCCAGCTTGGTTTTCTCTTTTATCCAAACTAGACTCATTGCCTAAGCTATGCAATAATGATCATACATTTATTTATTTATTTATTTATTTGTCTGTCGTGGGGCCTGAACTCTGGTCCTGGGCTCTGTCCCTGAGCTCTTCAGCTCAACACTTGCACTCTACCACTTGAGCCACAGTACCACTTCCACTTTTTCCAGTTATGTGGTGCTGAGGAATCAAACTCAGGGCCTCATGCATGCAAGGCAAGCACTCTACCACTAAGCCACCTTCCCAGCCCCCAATTATGATTATTCTCTTGTTGAGAATTTCATAGTTAATCTAGAATAAATTGTTTCTCTTCTTTAAAAAGCTTATGAAAATACGTATAAATTTGACAGACAAAATACGAGATATTCTGCTAAGATTAAAATAATTCACAGAATTTCTTCATCTATATTAAATTCTTTCATATCCTATAATTATCTTCATTTTTTCATTCAAATATTATTGATTCCTCTTTGAATTAATTCAGGTGTTTATATATGTCCTTAAATAATTGATCATATTTGTTTTGGCAGTACTGGGGTTTGGACTCAGGGCCTTGCAGTTGCTGGGCAAACACTCTACCACTTGAGTCCTTCTCCAAGCTCTTTTTACTTTTTCATATAGAGTTTCTCGACTTTTCCTGTGACTGTCCTTTGACAATAATCTTTTTTTTTTTTTTTTGGGTCCGGTCGTGGGGCCTGAACTCTGGGCCTGGGCGCTGTCCCTCAGCTCTTCAGCTCAAGGCTAGCGCTCTACCACTTGAGCCACAGCGCCACTTCCGGCTTTTTTTCTTTTTGCTTACGTGGTGCTGAGGAATCGAACCCAGGGCCTTGAGCATGCAAGGCAAGCGCTCTACCACTGAGCCACCTTCCCAGCCCCTGACAATAATCTTAAAGATAGTTCTTGTATAGCAGGCTTATAAGCATGCACCACCATTCCCAATTTAATGGCTGACATGACCAAGCTGACCTAAAGCCTGACCCTCCTAATATCTTCCTCTTCAGTAGCTAGAAAAAAAGTTTTACATGCTTTCCCACCAAGAAATGATAGCCACTGGCACCCAGACTAATACACATACTGTTTTAATTGAAATACTGCAATGTTATATTCTGTTCACAACTTAGAGTAAAATGCTTTCACTCTAAAGCCAGGAATGATATTACCTACTTAGTTACAATGGAAGCAAAGATCAGGTGGATTGTGGTTCAAGGCTAGCCTGTGTAAAAAGTGAGACCCTGCCTCAACAAATAAATCATGTACGATCCTTCATGCCTATAATCTCAGCTATGCGGAGGTTTAGGTAGGCAAATGACCATCCATGGCTACCTCACACACACACAAAAAAAAAAACCATGAGACTCTATTAGAAAAAAAACTAACCAAAAATTCTGGAGGCATGGCTCAAGTGGTAGAGTACCTATCAAGTGAATGTGAGGCCCTAAGTTCAAACATCCATACAACAATAACAAAAAAAGGAAAAGGATTCACCTCTTAAACCAGTACTTTAATTTGATCCTCTGACTTTGCTAATCTTTTACTCAAGGAAGAAAGAAAACTAAATTTAATAAACAACTACCAAGATCTATGTTTGATAAGCACTTATACACAGTTTCAAACTTCTGTGCAATGATTATAACTTTTTGTGTATGTGTGTACTAGTTCTGGGGCTTGAACTCAGAGCCTACATGCTGTCCCTGTTTATTTTTTGCTCAAAGCTAGCACTCTACCACCTAAGCCACAGCTCTACTCTGGCTTTTTGGTGGTTAATTGGAGATAAGAATTTCACAAACTTTCCTGCTTGAGCTAGCTTTGAACATCAATCCTTAGATCTCTGCTTCCTGAAGAGCTATGATTATAGACATGAGCCACAAGCGCTCAGCTTGTAAGAGATTTTTCAAACTAAGTATGACCACACTTAGCTCTCAGTGAGCACCTTCACTAATGTGATATTTTTAACTTCCCAATTACTTTCATTTTTATTTTTGCATGTACACTTCCCCTTTCCCTTTAACCAAATGTACCTATCAGTTAACAGATCTCGTAAGTACCTAGAGTGCAACCCAGGTTTTTTGACAGGGTTTTTTATCTGAATTTAGTTCAAGAAGTATTCCATATTATTCTAAATAGTCCATATTATACTAAAATATTAAAAGGGGGCAATTTCCATAAATGAAATTGCTTGAAGACTAGGTTCTCTTATCACAGTACCAATTGTCTTTAGGGGGGTTAAAAATAACTAGTTTCAGGGATGTGTAACCACAAACTCATCAACCTAAGTTCTCTGAAGATGAGGGGAGGTTTTCTCTATAATACCTACAATTACCTGACTCATGGAGTGACAGCCTTTCAGATTCTTTGTCAGAGAAATGTGATCCTTTTTTCTCCAGTATGATACCAATGTCATCAAAACCAACCTTCTCATCTTAGGGAAAAGAACACATTGTGAAAAAATATTAAGACAGCACAATCTCTGTGGGTTATAATGATTAAGTTCAACATCTAAGTAATAGCAAGTTTTTTCGTGGGGGGGGGGGGGGCAGGGTTAGCCACAGTGCCACTTCCAGCTTTTTCTGTTTGTGTGGTGCTGTGGAATTGAACCCAGGGCCTTATGCATGCAAGGCAAACACTCAACCAATGAGCCACCTTCCCAGCCCAATAACATGGTTTAATATCAGAATTTGAAGCAAAATTTAATTCATTGAACTTCTGTTGAAGAAAAGCTGATTCAGCCAAGTTCTAAAAGCAAATTCAGTCCAGACGTCAGCTCAGACATGGCTGTCCTCTATCAGGCATTCCCTAACCACTATATTTAAAGTAACTCTACTACTCTCCCATGATTGGTCATATTTTTTCATATAAAACATTATATTTATTTGAGAACAATTATTGCTTTCTAAAATTACCTCTTTTCATGTATTCATTTCTCCCTGACCTACAAGTTTCTTGAAGGCAAAATCATTATCAAATTCAACAATGTAATGCTTATACTTAGAGAAGTATCTAGAACTATGAGCCCAGTAAGTGTTAATTAACTGAATAAATTAGTCATGAAAAAAAAATTAGTCATGAAAGTAAGCAACCTAATGCTAAAACTTTAGATCATAATAAAGTTTATTTTTATTATACAAACTATCTAGAAAATAATCTCCATTGCTGATTAAGATTATAAAATCTGTACTTCACTTTTTTAGATCCCTTGTTTATCAGATTAGAACTTCTTTCCAAGATACAGAACAGTTCACAAAATCAAAATGTCCATATGATCAAGATGTACCCCTCTTAGGAACATATCAAAAGAAAGCCAGCTTCTTATAGAGAGACCTGCATGTGGGCTGGGAAGGTGGTTCTGTGGTAGAGCGCTTGCCTTGCATGCATGAGGCCCTGGGTTCGATTCCTCAGCACCACATAAGCAAAAAGGAAAAAGCCGGAAGTGGTGCTGTGGCTCAAGTGGTAGAACGCTAGCCTTGAGCTGAAGAGCTAAGGCCCAGAGTTTTCAGGCCCCACGACCGGACCCCCCCCCCCAGAAAAGAGAGACCTGCATGTGTGGCAATACACTACTAACCATGGAATAGTCCTAGATGCCCATCAATGGTTAAATTGGTAACGAATGTAATATACATGCACGTGTGCACATGCACACATACACATACACACATGCACACGCACAAATTTTTATTTAACCATAAAGAAGAATGAAGTTATGATATTTTCAGGAAAATAGATGGCAATGTAGATCATCATGTTAGGTGAAAGAAGGAAATTTTGGAAACATGAGTATTACAGGTTTTCTCTGATATGTGGAAGCTACGAGAGGGAAAAGGATGTAAAAGTAGAAGGGGGACCAATAAAGATGTGAGGCAAAAGGGGGCAAGAGGAAGGATATTAGAAAGGGTATAAGAAAGAGGCTCAATATAATCTCAGTATATAGTATCCACAAATGTAAATGTCATAATTCCCTTTGTTCAATAAACACTATTTAAAAAGTATATGTTGCTCAACATCATTTGTGAATAGGGAAATGTAAATTAAAGCCACAATGATATTCCAAAATGCACATATTATGATGGCTTGAAAAAATATTGATACTATTACGCATTAGGAAGTCTGCAGAGAACATATGTTGATGATGGTACAACCAGATGGAAAACAATGGCAGTATTTTTATCAAGTTAAATATGTAGTTATTACATACCCCAGAAATCTCATTTATAGGTATACACTCAAATGAGTATAAGAACCAAAAGGTTTGAATCTTTGAGATGACTTTATTTATAACTGTCAAAAACTGGTACCCAAATATATCTAATCCCAGGAGGAAACACAGACAAATGTGACATCTATACAATGTAATACTATTGAACAAGAACATGTTTGAGAAGTCATACATGAAATATTACATTGTGTATGACTACATAATACGATTCCATCTGCATTGTGTTTCTATGACAGGTAAAACTAATCACTGCTGATAAAATGTGATAAAAATAAGATTTCCTATGTCCAGCAAGAGGGGAAGAGAATGAATGGCCAGAAGCATTATGAAAATTCTCTGGGAAGTTATAGATAACTGTATTCTAATTGCAGGATGAGTTACTGTTATCATATCATAAAGCTAACCTGTGGTTTTAATGTATGAAAATTGTATCTCATTAAAGAGGTAAGGGCAGAGCACAAAAATAGGCTGTTTTTGGACAGCAGGGTAGCATATTCAAAGCTGCTCTTTAGGAAGAATTATCTGGCAGTAGAGTTACTATCTCTACTAAGTAGAAAATAAAACTTAACAATAAGGCCTATCAAGAATACAGTCTTGGGCTGGGATTGTGGCTCAGTGGTAGAGTGCTTGCCTAGCATGCATGAAGCCTCAATACCACATAAACAGAAAAAGCTGAAGTGGCACTGTGGCTCAAGTGGTAGAATTCTAGCCTTGAGCACACAGAGGGCTCAGGGACAGGCCCTGAGTTCAAGCCTCAGGACTGGCAAAAAAAAAGCAAAAATACAGACTTTGTGATGGTATGAAGATAATTTTTAAAGGCTTAGCCAAATAAGTACAGTATCAGAAACTCTCACAGAAAAGTCTCCAGAGTAACAAACTCGTGAGGATAAAAGCTCACCAGTAGATGAGAGATGTTCTTGTAGATTCTGTGGTTCTCCTTCTATAAGAGGTATACCTATATTTTGCAGAACAGTATCCACATTATTCACATCAATCTTCTCTCCTTAGGAAATAAGAGTATGATAGAATTAAGAAAAAAATCACATTGTATAATAGTAGACAATCTGTGTTCTAAACCTGACATGCTGCTTGAAATAAAGGAAGAAAATTATCCTTTGGTCTTTACTGTACTTTATAACATGGATCTCTACTTTATAAAAAAAATGAATATAAAATTTGAGTTAGGTAATTGTTTAATTATCGCAATGACAAAAATCACACTGAGTAATTGTAATCAATAAGGGCTTTGAACAATTAGGTTTAACATGTTTGAATTTACTTAAGTTCCCAACTATATAGTTAATACTTTAGTTAATATATTATTTACCACCAACACGTACAATTTCATTGTTTCTATATTGCCAAGATAGCTATAGGGTTTAAAAGATAAGTGGTTTGATGCCCCAAAAGCATAGTGTTGGGAAGTTGGCTCAGTGGTAGAGTGCTTGCCTTGCATGCACCTCAGCACCACATAAGCAGAAAAAGTCAGAAGTGGCACTGTGGCTCAAGTGTAGAGCATTAGCCTTGAGCTGATGAGCTCAGGGACAGCGCCCAGGCCCCACAACCGACAAAAAACCCCAAAAAACAAAAAACATAACATCATTAGTTCCTCAGATACAGTGTAGCTAAAAGAAGTTAAAGATAAAAGAAGTAAACATTGACAAATGATAATGAAACAAATGATAAAAATTATACATGGAAGAAGAACCATTAAAATTGTTCTCTGACCATAATGGAATTACACTACAATTAGCAATAAAATAAATTGAAAAATCCTAAATATTTGGATATCAAATGACACTTCCAAATAGTCCATGGACCAAAGAAAGTAATTACTGAATGTACACTGTGTCTTGAATTAAGTTATTAATCATTTATGATATGTCATAATTTGAAGAATTATTTTCAGTGAAAACAATATACTTACAATAGAAATGGTAATAAAGTTTAAAAACACAGAAGAAATAATAGCAAATAAATCCCACAGAAATAATAGTGATTAAATATTACATTTAGGTCTGAGATCCTAATAGCTAATGCATAAAGGGAAATTTGAGTTATATAAATAAGTATACTAGTTCCTTTGAGACAGAAACTTTTCCTGATATTAAATTTCAAGAGACTTTTTTTTTTGGTCAGTTGTAGGGCTTGAACTCTAGGCCTAGGCGCTGTCCCACAGCTCTTCAGCTCAAGATGAACTCTACTACTTGAGCCAGAACACCACTTCCAGTTTTCTGGTGGTTAATCAGAGATAAGAGTCTCTCAGATTTTCTTGCCGCAGCTGAATTGGAACTGTGATCCTCAGATCTCAGCCTTCCAAGTAGTTCTGCTGCATATCTGACATGTCTGACACAAAGACATTAGAAAATTATACCAATGTTAAACAAGTTTTTAAACTTATCAGATAAGAAATGATAGCTCCTCTCTAGTGGTCAACTCATTAGCTATCACTAAAAGGATGAGATCCCTCCTTTACACAAGTTTACAATCTCAGTTGAGTTTACAATAGTCAATTGCAAAAGACTATCTGGGGTTTTCTCAAAATACATATAAATATATCATTATCTATCATATATCATCATCTATCTTCATTTAACTGAAAATTCTTACTTTCTGGTACAGATGAAAACTGTGAATTAGCCAAATTGTCCATGAGCCATTGTGAAAAAAAGAAGTAAATGTCAGAATATGTAGGAAACATAAATGATCAAATACAATAGGCAATAGGCAACTATAGCATAATTGCTATATTTAAAAACATTTTAGCCAGGCACCAGTAGCACACATCTATAATTCTAGCCACTCAGGAGGCTGAGATCTGAGGATCAAGGTTTGAAGCCAGCCTGGACAGGAAAATCCAATGAAACTCTTTTTTCCAATTAACTAGTAACAAGCTAGATGTAGAGATGTGGCTCAAGTGATAGAATGTTAGCCTTGAGCAAGAAGCACAAGTATAGCACCCCAGGACCTGAGTTCAAGCCCCAGGACTAGGATGCATGCACACGTGCATGCGTGTGCACACGCACACATACACACACACCACTTTATAGTTTAAGTATATGCATATCATTCAGATGTATACAACCCTCATCTGCTTTGATCCCTCCCCCCATGCTTCCACTGAAAATAGAGTCCAACTGAGACAACTACAGCCCAGGTAGTTGGTAGGTAGAAGAAAGACTTGGATAACCAGATAGCCATATAAGGTAAAATCACATTGTCTTACCACGAGATTGTCAACTTCAGCTTCAGGAAAAGGACACATAACCTACCATGCTTATGAACTAAGTCATTCTGTGTCCTTCTGTGTCCTGGGGAGACACACCTGGATGGTGACTGCAGTTTTTACCATGAAAAGAGCTGCTGCATTTCAGAAAGCCCAGGACATGAATGGGACTCTGCAAAACTATACCAGATCAGTGACTAGTTTGCACAGCCTGGTATAACCTATCAGTAGAGGTTTTGCCCCAGATGCCTGGCAGTGAACCATCCAGGTGCTTCTGATACCTGGTTTCATAAGAACTACCAACCCTGTTTCTGATATTGCCACCAGGCTTCTCCAACTTCTGGTTTCTAAGCTGACAACAGCTTTCCAAAGCTTACATTTTTCTGTTGGTTCCTGTCAGATACTCTGCCCTTTCTCTCCCACTTCTCATAGCTTACTTGTACTCAGTCCTGAGGCATCATGTCCTGTAGGTTGTTAAACTGTGGTTGCACTTTGTCCCTGGGCTCCCAGAGACACTTTCTCAAGGTAGCAACTCTCTACCATTCTCCCCAGGACACAACCTTAGGATTCTCCACTGGGTCAATCAATATAGACATCAGCCTCAGCAACATCAACCATCAGTGAGAACTTGAACTCTGAAAGGTCTGCCTCCTGGCTCCATCTGATGTCTCCTGAGGGAAGCAAAGTCTTCATATAGGTTTTAAGAGACTTCTTAGATTCCCCATAGAAAGGTCTATGATAGAAATATACTTATATAGAACTACAAGAACAATTGACTAAATCATACCTTGTTGTATATAAGTTGGTCTTTGTTGCTATTTAACTGTCAGATTTCTGTTTAACTTTTTTCTTGTAAAGGCATTTACTTTTGAACTCTTACTTTCTAGCATAGGCCTAATGGACTCTATTTAATTTTAAATTTTGCTTCTCCCTTTATTCATGTTCTCTATCATCATCATACTTAAATCACAAGGAAATAATGACTACTAAAATAGCACTACAAAAGATAAAAGAATCTCAGACATGGCAGAAAATCAAAATACAGAAATGCAGGAAAGAATAAACCCTCCTGGAAGAGTAGATTTTCAAAGCAGAAAGAGAAAAGAAACAAGCATCACAAAACAATAAAATGATAGAAAATATAACATACTTATCAACATTAACATTGAGTATTAATTATCTTAACTCTATAATCAATTACTTAGAATGGCCTAAAACTAAAAGGAAAAGTTGCATACTTCCAAGACACACTGGCTCAAAGTAAACATTTCCTATTTGATAGGTGAGACACGGGGGCATAGAAAGTCAAATAAGAAGGGCCAAAGTCAAAAATCAAGAACTCTAACAACAACAGATGCTGGAGGGGATGTGGACAGAAAGGAACCTTACTTCATTGTTGGTGGGAATGTAAACTTGTTCAACCACTTTGGAAAGCAGTATGGAGGTTCCTCAAAAGACTTCACATAGAACTCCCGTATGACCCAGCAATCCCACTTTTGGGCATTTACCCAAATGTTTACAAACAAGACCACACTAAAGCTACCAGCACAACTATGTTTATTGCAGCATTATTTACCATAGCTAAGATATGGAACCAACCCAGATGCCCCTCAGTAGATGAATGGATCAAGAAAATGTGGTATATATACACAATGGAATTCTATGCCTCCATCAGAAAGAATGACATTGCCCCATTTGTTAGGAAATGGAAAAACTTGGAAAAAATTATATTAAGTGAAGTAAGCCAGGCCCAAAGAAACATAGGTCCCATGGTTTCCCTTATTTGTAATATCTAGTAGATGTATGAGTCAAGTGGAAAAGGTCAGATAATGTGATGTCAGGAAAATGAACCCTTAGATATGTATTTTAATGTTTTTTTTCTTTTATGCATGTGTTTCTAACACATTTATAAGATTATCTCTTTGTTGCTTTGTATGTCCCTCCCCCACAGTATAACCCCTGCTTTCACTATATTTGATGTCAGTGGAGGAGATGGGGAAAAACCAGTTGTTTAAGGATACAGGTGGACCTGTTGCAACAATGAGAAGTACAAGTTGTCATGTCCAAAACAAGCTTTACAACGTTGGTGCGGGGGGGGGGGGGAAGGGGGGGAAATAGAAGGATTGGGATTGGGATTGGGGGGGAGGGGGGAGGCTGGGAAGGGATGTGAAGGGTAAACAAAGGAGGAGGCTGCAATGCTTGGTAAGAAATGTACACATTATCCTGCCCATGTAATTGTAACTCCTCTGTACATTATGTTCACAAATAAAATTAAATTAAGTTAAAAAAAAAAAGAAGGGCCAAAGCAAGATGAAGACTCAGTAGCACAAACATTAAATCCTATGCCTCCATGTCTTATATCCAGACTACATGGTGGTATGATATAAATCCAGAGGAATGAGGCAGCCCTATGCTTATGAGCCTTGATGGAGGCCTGCAAGAATACTGACCCTATCACATATTACCTGACTTCCTCATAACACTAATAATTTTGCATTCCTACAAAAACTAGTTTCATATGATAACATTGAGGTCTGTCACTAGCACAAGCAGTGACCAGGCATCCTTTGGACAACAGCCTCTGAGACCTGCATGACTGAACACAGTGCTTTGAGTCCTGAGGAAACAGCTTACTGCCCTCCCCCCCTCCCCATGTAATCTTAGAACCCTAAGATACTCCCTTGAGGAAGGCTTCCTGACAAGTTCTTTCTTTCATAACTTGGAGCTTTCCATAAGTTGGGACTAGTCAATTCAAGACACCTTTTCTATTACCTTCAAGATATCTTTGCTATTGTTTCAGTGCAAAGTTCTTGATTTCTTTTTTTTCAATTTTTTTTATTTTTAATTTTTTATTGTGAAAATACCATACAGAGGGGTTACAATTACAAGGACAAGGTTTCAGTACATTTCTAACCAAGCATTGTTGCTTCCTCCTTTGTTTCCCCTTGCCATCCCTTCCAATCTCCCTCCCTCCACCCTCCCCACCTCACCCGTCCAAAGTTGTAAAGTTTGTTTTTCAACATTACGACTTGTACATCTCATTGTTGCAAACAATGAGATTTAAACGGTTTGTTTTTGCCCTTCCCCTCCACAAATGATACCAACATCAAATTCAATGAAAGCAGGGGTTATACCTTGGAGGAAGGACATATAAAGCAACAAAGAAATCATCTTATAAATGTGTTAGAAACAATCGCAAGAAAGAAAAAAAATATTTGAATACTTATCTTGGGGTTCATTTCACGTAACATCAACTTATCTGACCTTTTCTGCTTGTCTCAGATATATACTAGTTATAGCAAATAAGTATAGCAATAATCTCTTTAACAACTACAACCTCCTTGTCCAAAACGTTAAGCCACCTCCTTTTCTGGATAGAATGCTCATGTTTTTTAAATATTCTCATTTTGATTTTTGCAGTTATCTAATAATTATCCAATTATAAAATATTCTGGCAACCTGACTGCTCAGCTTCCTTGAAAATGCTTCAACAAAACTCATTACTATACCTTTTTTTGTTTGTTTGTTTGTTCGTCATGGGCCTTGAACTCTTGTTGCGGGCACTGTCTCTGAGCACTTCAGCTCAAAACAAGCACTCTACCACTTGAGCACAGTACCACTTCTGGTTTTCTGGTGGTTAATTGGAGATAAGAGTCTCACACATGTTCCTGTCCGGGTTGGCCCTAAACCGAAATATTCAGACCTCAGCCTACTGAGTAGCAAGGATTATAGGAGAGAGCTGCTGACACCCAAAAGTCTACTCTCTCTCTCTCTCTCTCTCTTTTGTTTTTTTTGTCAGACCTGGGGACTGACTTCCGGGTCTGGGCACCATCCCTGAGTTCTTCAGCTCAAGGCTAGCACTTTACCACTTGAGCCACAGTGGCACTTCTGGCTTTTTCTTATGTGGTGCTGACCAATCAAACCCAGGGCCTCATGCATGCAAGGTAAGCACTCTACCACTGAGTCACCTTCCCAGCCCCAGTCTATTCTCTTAAAAGCCAGTCTTCTACAACGGCTCAGATCACAAAGTATCAGTAAATTATTCCCCAGATTGCAACATGAATAACCACAAGTCCAACTCCCAACAGAGTCCCTCATTCCTAAATAAAACATCAAAAGCCTCACTCTAACTGTCCAAATTCTGCCAGCATTCTGGTTTTTACATCCTGGCACACAATAACTAGCATGGAGCAGCAATAAGAAGTGAACCGGCAAAACATAGTTACCAATGATATGTCCCAGGGACCAATAATCTCCAACCAGGTCCTCCCTTCCACAGTTCTATTGCCTCCTAATACTCTATTCAAATTTTGAATGCTTCGATTGGTTAAACAATTCACTGGAGCTGGGTACCAATGTCTTACACCTGTAATCCTACATACTCAGGAGGCTGATATCTAAAAATCATGGTTCAAAGCCAGCCCAGGCAGGAACATCCGTGGGACCCTTATCTCCAACAAACCACTAGAAAACCAGAAGTGGTGCAGTGGCTCGACTGGTAGAGCATTCGCCTTGAGTGAAGAGCGCGGTCACAGCACCCAAGCCCAGAGTTCAAGCCCCACAACTGACAACAAAATAATCATTGGATTTAAAATATTAATGTTTAAACTATTATCCCTTCACAGGCCCACCTAGTCATGTGCCTCCATCTAATATCATACGTGTTGCTCAAACCAATCAAGTTGGCAATTCAGACATCCATCATCCCTCCAACGGACCTCAATATGACTATAACCTATAACAAATTCTCAGCTTCACAAAGGACACTCATTCTAGTTGCTAATCAAGAAGTGAAAATAAACATGGCTTTATGTACAATAAGTGACTCAAAAGACAATACTTACTATCAACAGAAATGGAAGAAACTCTCTTCTGTACTTCTCCCTCAGAAGCATGAGTCTTCAGGCCCTTCAGTACAGGTTGCACATCAGCTACATCCACTTTTCCATTACTGACTTTGTTCAAGGCCTTTGAAAGTTCCTGTACATCTATCAAAAGAAAAAAATTTGGTTTAGATGCAAATTCTAAATAATAAATTTAAGCTATCATTCAAAAATTAGTATGAATACTTGACACTATTAAAAGATGATACAGCATGATGCAATATACATTAAGTACTTTCTTGATGTATATAAATAAATTATATATGTGTATGTGTATGAATATATGTATACTTGCCCTGTTGCTTATAAAACAGAAGATGAATTATAAGGCAAACAGGAAGAATATATCTTGGCTAATAATTGGAAATTAATGGTTTTTTTGTTTTGGGGTTTTTTTTTTGTAACTGTTGTTTTTTTGTCAGTCTTGGGGCTTGAAATGGGCCTGAGCACTGTCCCTCAGCTCTTTAGCTCAAGGATAGTGCTCTACCACTTGAGCTACAGTGCCACTTCCGGTTTTCTGGAGGTTTATGGGAGATAAGAGTTTCACAGACTTTCCTGCCCGGGGTGGCTTTGAACCGGAATCCTCAGATCTCAGCCTGCTGAGTAGCTAGGATTACAGGAGGGAGCTGCTGACACCCAGAAGTCTACGCTCTCTCTCTCTTTCTTTTTTTGCTTCAGTCCTGGGCCTGAATTCTGGGCCTGGGTGCTATCCCTGAGCTCTTCAGCTCAAGGCTTGTAATATACCACTTGAGCCACAGTGTCACTTCCAGCTTTTTCTTATGTGGTGCTGACGAATCAAACCTTGGACTTCATGCATGCAACGCAAGCACTCTACCACTGAGCCACCATCCCAGCCCCAGTCTATTCTCGTTAAAGCTAGTCTTCTACAAAGTCTCAGAACACATTTATCAGTAAATTATTTCCCAGCATGCAACATGAATAACCACAAGTCCAACTCCAAACAGAGTCCCTCATTCCTAACTAAAACTTCAAGAGCCTCACCCTAACTGCCCATATTTCTTCCAGCATTCTGGTCTTCATATCCTGGCACACAGTAACTAGCATGGAGCAGCAATAAGAAGCAAACCGGCAAGACATAGTTGCCAAGGAAATGTCCCAGGGACCAAGAATCTCCAACCAGGTCCTCCCTTCCACAGTTCTATTGCCTCCTAATAGTCTATTCAAAATCTGAATGCTTCAATGGGTTAAACAATTCACTGGGGCTGGATGCCAGTGTCTTATGCCCGTAATCCTAGCTACTCAAGAAGCTGATATCTAAGGATCATGGTTCAAAGCTAGCCCGGGCAGGAACATCCGTGGGACCCTTATCTCTACCAAACCACTAGAAAACCAGAAGTAGCACAGTGGCTCTACTGGTAGAGCACTTGCCTTGGGCTGAAGAGTGGAGGAACAGCACCCAAGCCCAGAGATTAGCCCCACAACTGACAACAAAAAAATTCATTGGATTTAAAATATTAATGTTTAAACTATTATCCCTTCACAGGCCCACCTAGTCATGTGTCTCCATCTAATAGTCTAAGTGTTGCTCAAACCAATCAAGTTGGCAATTCAGACATCCATCATTCCTCCAATATGCCTATAACCTATAACAAATTCTCAGTTTCACAAAGGACACTCCTTCTAGTTGCTAATCAAGAAGTAAATATAAACACGGCTTTATACAAAATAAGTGACTCAAAAGACAATACTTACTATCAACAGAAATGGAAGAAACTCTCTCCTGTAATTCTCCCTCAGAAGCATGAGTCTTCAGGCCCTTCAGTACAGGTTGCACATCAGCTACATCCACTTTTCCATTACTGACTTTGTTCAAGGCCTTTGAAAGTTCCTGTACATCTATCCAAAGAAAAAATTTTGGTTTAGATGCAAATTCTAAATAATAAATTTAAGCTATTATTCAAAAATTAATATAGGGCTGGGAAGTTGGCTCAGTGGTAGAGCGATTGCCTTGCATGCCTGAGGCCCTGGGTTCGATTCCTTAGCACCACATAAGCAAAAAGAAAAAAGCGGGAAGTGGCGCTGTGGCTCAAGTGGTAGAGTGCTAGCCTTGAGCTGAAGAGCTGAGGGACAGTACCCAAGCCCAGAGTTCAGGCCCATGACCGGACCCCAAAAAAAAATTAAAAAATTAGTATAAATACTTGACACTATTAAAAGATGATACAGCATGATGCAATTTACATTAACTACTTTCTTGATGTATGTAAATAAATTATATATGTGTATGTGTATGAATGCATGTATGCTTTCACTGTTGCTTATAAAATAGAAGATCAATTACGAGGTAAACAGGAAGAATATATCTTGGCTAATAAGTGGAAATTAATGGTTATTTGGGCTTTTGTTGTTTTTTTGTTGTTTTTTGTCAGTCTTGGGGCTTGAACAATGGCCTGAATGTTGTTGCTCAGCTCTTCAGCTAAAGCTCTACTTCCGGTTTTCTGTTGGTTTATTGGAGCTAAGTGTTTCACAGACTTTCCTGCCCGGGCTGGTTTTTAACCACAGTCCTCAGACCTCAGCCCACTGAGTACCTAGGATTATAGGAATGAACTGCTGACACCCAGAAGGCTATTCTCTCTCTCTTTCTTTTTTTTGTTGGTCCTGGGGACTGAAACCTGGACCTGGGCGCTATCCCTGAGCTCTTCAGTTCAAGGCTAGCACTCTAACACATGAGCCACAGTGCCACTTACAGCTTTTTCTTATGTGGTGCTGACCAATCAAACCCAGGAACTCATGCATGCAAGGCAAGCACTCTAAAACTGACCCACCTTCCCAGCCCCAGTATATTCTCTTCAAAGCTAGTCTTCTACAAATCTCAGTACACAAAGTATCAGTAAATTATTTCCCAGCATGCAACATAAATAACCACAAGTCCAACTCCCAACGGAGTCCCTCATTCCTAACTAAAACTTCAAGAGCCTCACCCTAACTGCCCATATTTCTGCCAGAATTCTGGCCTTTACATTCTAGCACACAATAACTAGCATGGAGCAACAATAAGAAGCGAACTGGCAAGATATAGCTGGCAAGTATATGTCCCAGGGACCAATAATCTCCAACCAGGTACTAACTTCCACAGTTCTATTGCCTCCTAATAGTCTATTCAGAATTTGAATGCTTCAATGGGTTCAAGAATTCACTGGGGCTGGGTGCCAGTGTCTTACACCAGTAATCCTAGCTACTCAGGAGGCTGATATCTAAGAATCTTGATTCAAAGCCAGTCTTGGGACTCTTATCTCCAACAAACCACTAGAAAATGGGAAGTGATGCAGTGGCTCAAGTGGTAGAGCACCTGTCTTAAGCTGAAGAATGCAGGAACAGCACCCAAGCCTAGAGATCAAGCCAAACAACGTACCAAAAAAATCATTGTGTTTAAAATATTAATGTTTAAACTATTATCCCTTCACAGGCGCATCTAGTCAGGCGCATCCATCTAATATCGTGTTTCTCAAACCAATCAAGTTGGCAATTCAAATATCCATTATCCCTGCAAATGGACCTCAATATGTCTATAACCTATAAAAAATTCTCAGCTTCACAAAGGACACTCATTCTAGTTGTTAATCAAGAAGTAAAAATAAACATGGCTTTATGTACAATAAGTGACTCAAAAGACAGTTCTTACTATCAACTGGAATGGAAGAAACTCTCTTCTGTAATTCGCCCTCAGAAGCATGAGTCTTCAGGCCCTTCAGTTCAGGTTGCACATCAGCTACATCCACTTTTCCATTACTGACTTTGTTCAAGACCTTTGAAAGTTCCTGTACATCTAACAAAAGAAAAAATTTTGGTTTAGATACAAATTCTACATAACAAATTTAAGCTATCATTCAAAAATAACTATAAATACTTGACACTATTAAAAGATGATACTACATCATGATGCAATTTACATTAAGTACTTTCTTGATGTATATAAATAAATTATATATGTGTATGGGTATGAATATATGTATGCCTTCACTGTTGCTTATAAAATAGAAGATCAAATACAAGGCAAACAGGAAGAATATATCTTGGCTAATAATTGGAAATTAAAGGTTTTTTGGTATTTTTGTGGGTTTTTGTTGTTTTTTGTTGGTCGTGGAGCTTGAACTCTGGGCTTGAACGATGTCACTCAGCTCTTTAGGTCAAGGCTAGTGCTCTACCACTTGAGCTACAGCGCCACTTCCAGTTTTCTGGTGGTTTATTAGAGATAAGAGTTTTACAAACTTTCTTGCCAGGGTTGGTTTGAAGCACAATCCTCAGATCTCAGCCTGCTGAGTAGTTAGGATTACAGGAGTGAACTGCTGACACTCAGAAGTCTACTCTCTCTCTCTCTTTCTTTCTTTTTTTTTTTTTTTGTAGGTCCTGGGGCCTGAACACTGGGCCTAGGCGCTATCCCTGAGCTCTTCAGCTCAAGGCTAACACTCTACCACTTGAACCACAGTCCCACTTCCAGCTTTTTATTATGTGGTGCTGACCAATCAAACCAGGGCCTCCTGCACGGAAGGCAAGCAGTCTACCACTGAGCCACCTTCCCAGCCCTAGTCTATTCTCTTTAAAGCCAGTCTTCTACAAAGTCTCAGAACACAAAGTATCAGGAAAGTATTTCCCAGAATGCAACATGAATAACCACAAGTCCAATCCCAACAGAGTCCCTCATTCCTAACTAAAACTTCAAGAGCCTCACCCTAACTGCCCATATTCTGCCAGCATTCTGGTCTTTACATCCTGGCACACAATAACTAGCATGGAGCAGCAATAAGAAGCGAACTGGCAAGACATAGTTGCCAAGGATATGTCCCAGGGACCAAGAATCTCCAACCAGGTCCTACCTTCATCAGTTCTATTGCCTTCTAAAAGTCTATTCAAAATTTGAATGTTTCAATGGGTAAAAGAATTCACTGGGACTGGGTGACAGTGTCTTATGCCCGTAATCCTAGCTACTCAGGCGGCTGATATCTAAGGCTCATGGTTCAAAGCCAGCCAGGGCAAGAACATCTGTAGGACACTTATCTCAAACAAACTACTAGAAAACCAGAAGTGGCCCAGTGGCTCAAGTGGTAGAGCACTCTCCTTGAGCTCAAGAGTGCAGGGACAGAACCCAAGCACAGAGTTCAAGTCCAAAAACGGACAAAAAAAACATTGGATTTAAAATATTAATGTTTAAACTATTATCCCTTCACAGACACACCTAGTCATGTGCCCACATCTAATATTGTAATTGTTTCTCAAACCAATCATTTTGGCAATTCAGACATCCATCATCCCTCCAATGGACCTCAATATGACTATAATCTATAACAAATTCTCAGCTTCACACAGGACACTCATTCTAGTTGCTAATCAAGAAGTAAATATAAACACGGCTTTATGTATAATAGGTGATTCAAAAGACAATACTTACTATCAACAGAAATGGAAGAAACTATCTCCTGTAATTCTCCCTCACTAGGATGAATCTTCAGGCCCTTCAGTACAGGTTGCACATCAGCTACATCCACTTTTCCATTACTGACTTTGTTCAAGGCTTTTGAAAGTTCTTGTACATCTATCAAAAGAAAACATTTTGGTTTAGATACAAATTCTAAATAACAAATTTAAGCTATCAGTGAAAAATGAGAATAAATTCTTGACACTATTAAAAGATGATACAGCATGATGCAATTTACATTAACTACTTTCTTGATGTATATAAATAAATTATATATGTGTATATGTATGAATATATGTATGATTTCACTGTTGCTTATCAAATAGAAGATCAAATACAAGGCAAACAGGAAGAATATATCTTGGCTAATAATTGGAAATTAAAGGTTCTTATGTGTTTTTAGGTTTTTTTGTTGTTTTATATCGGTCCTGGGGCTTGAACTCTGGGCCTGAATGCTGTCCCTCAGCTGTTCAGCTGAAGCGCCACTTCCAGTATTCTGGTGATTTACTGGAGATAAGAGATTCACAGACATTCCTGCCAAGGCTAGCTTTGAACCACAATCCTCAGATCTCAGCCTATTTAGTAGCTAAGGTTACAGGAGTGAGCTGCTGACACCCAGAAGTCTATATGCTCTCTCTCTATCTTTTTTTCTTGTAGGTCCTGGGGACTGAACACTGGGCCTGGGTGCTATTGCTGAGCTCTTCAGCTCAAGGTTAGTGCTCTACCACTTGAGGCAGATTGCCACTTCTGGCTTTTTCTTAAGTGGTGCTGACCAATCACACCCAGGGCCTCATGAATGCAAGGTAAGCAGTCTACCACTGAGCCATCTTCCCAGTCCCAATCTACTCTATTTAAAGCCAGTCTTCTACAAAGTATCAGTAAATTCTTTCCCAGCATGCAACATGAATAACCACAAGTCCAACTCCCGACAGAGTCCCTCATTCCTAACTAAAACTTCAAGAGCCTCACTCTAACTGCCCATATTCTACCAGCATTCTGGTCTTTAAATCATGGCACACAATAATTAGCATGGAGCAGCAATAAGAAGCGAACCGGCAAGACATACTTGCCAAGGATATGTCCCAGGGACCAAGAATCTCCAACCAGGTCCTACCTTCCACAGTTCTATTGCCTCCTAATAGTCTATTCAAAATTTGAATGCTTCAATGGGTTAAACAATTCACTGGGGCTGGGTGCCAGTGTCTTACACCTGTAATCCTAGCTACTCAGGAGGCTAATATCTAAGGATCATGGTTCAAATCCAACCTGGGCAAGAACATCTGTGGGACTCTTATCTCCAACAAACCACTAGAAAATCAGAAGTGGTGCAGTGGCTCAAGTGGTAGAGCACTCGCATTGATGAAGGGAACAGGTACAGCACTAGGGCCCAGAGTTCAAGCTGCACAACCGACAACAAAAAAATCATTGGATTTAAAATATTAATGTTTAAACAATTATCCCTTCACAGGCTCACCTAGTCATGTGCCTCCATCTAATATGGTAAGTGTTGCTCAAACCAATCAAGTTGGCAATTCAGACATCCATCATCCCTCCATTGGATCTCACTATGACTATAACCTATAACAAATTCTCAGCTTCACAAAGGACACTCATTCTAGTTACTAATCAATAAGTGAAATAAAACATGGCTTGATGTACAATAAGTGATCAAAACACAATACTTACTATCCACAGAAATGGAAGAAACTCTCTTCTGTACTTCTCCCTCAGAAGCATGAGTCTTCAGGCTCTTCCATACAGGTTGTACATCAGCTACATCTACCTTTCCATTACTGACTTTGATCAATGCTTTTGAAAGTTCCTGTACATCTATCAAAAGAAAAAAATTTGGTTTAGATACAAATTCTAAATAACAAATTTAAGCTATCATTCAAAAATTAGTATAAATACTTGACACTATTAAAAGATGATACAGCATGATAAAATTTACATTAAGTACTTTCTTGATATATATAAATAAATTGTATATGTGTATGTGTATGAATATATGTATACTTGCCCTGTTGCTTATAAAATAGAAGATCAATTAAAAGGCAAACAGGAAGAATATATCATGGCTAATAATTGGAACTTAAAAGTTTTTTTTTTGTTTTTTGGTGTTTTTTATTGTTATTTTCGGTCGTGCGGCTTGAACTCTGGGCCTGAAAGCTGTCCCTCATCACCTCAGCTCAAAGCTATTGCTCTACCACTTGAGCTACAGTGCCACTTCCAGTTTTCTGGTGGTTTATTAGAGATAAGAGTTTCACAGACTTTCATGCCCAGGATGGATTTGAACCGCAATACTCAGATCTCAGCCTGCTGAGTAGCTAGGACTTCAGGAGTGAGCTGCAGACACCCAGAACTCTACTCTCTCTTTTTCTTTTTTTTTTTTTTGTAGGTCCTGGGGCCTGAACACTGGGCCTGGGGGCAGTCCCTGAGCTCTTCAGCTCAAGGCTAGCACTACTCTACCACGTGAGCCACCCTGTCACTTCCAGCTTTTTCTTATGTGGTGCTGACCAATCAAACCCAGGGCTTCATGCATGCAAGGCAAGCAGTCTACCACTGAGCCATCTTCCCAGTCCCAGTCTATTCTCTTTAAAGCCAGTCTTCTACAAAGTCTCAGAACACAAAGTATCAGTGAATTATTTCCCAGCATACAACATGAATAACCACAGTCTACCTCCCAACAGAGTCCCTCATTCTTAACCAAAATATAAAGAGCCTCACGCTAACTGCCGATATTCTGCCAACATTCTGGTCTTTAAATCATGGCACACAATAAGTAGCATGGAGCAGCAATAAGAAGCGAATCGGCAAGACATACTTGCCAAGGATATGTCCCAGGGACCAATAATCTCCAACCAGGTCTTATCTTCCACAGTTCTATTGCCTCCTAATAGTTTATTCAAAATTTGAATGCTTCAATGGGTTAAACAATTCACTGGGGATCTATGCAAGTGTCTTAGGCCTATAATCCTAGCTACTCAGGAGGTTGATATCTAAGGATCATGGTTCAAATACAACGCATGCATGAACAATTGTGGGACTCTTATCTCCAACAAAACACTAGAAAACTAGAAGTGGTGCAGTGGCTCAAGTGGCAGAGCACTCGCCTTGCTGAAGAGGGCAGGGACAGGACCCAAGCCCAGAGTTCAAGTTCAACAACCGACAACAAAAAAAATCATTGGATTTAAAATATTAATGTTTAAACTATTATCCCTTCACAGGCCCACCTAGTCATGTGCCTCCATCTAATATCGTGTTTCTGAAACCAATCAAGTTGGCAATTCAGACATCCATCATTCCTCCATTGGACCTCAATATGACTATAAACTATAACAAATTCTCAGCTTCACAAAGACAGCCATTCTAGTTGCTAATCAAGAAGTGAAATTAAACACGGTTTTATGTACAATAAGTACCCAAAACACAATACTTACTATCAACAGAAATGGAAGAAACTCTCTTCTGTAATTCTCCCTCAGAAGCATGAGTCTTCAGGCCCTTCTGTAGAGGTTGCACATCAACTACATCCACTTTTCCATTACTGACTTTGTTCAAGGCCTTTGAAAGTTCCTGTACATCTATCAAAAGAAAACATTTTGGTTTAGATACAAATTCTAAATAACAAATTTAGGCTATCATTCAAAAATAAGCATAAATATTTGACACAAAAGATGATACTACAGCATGATGCAATTTATATTAAGTATTTTCTTGATGTATATAAATCAAGTATATATGTGTATGTGTTTGAATGTATGTAGATTTTTACTGTTGTTTACAAAATAGAAGATCAATTATAAGGCAAACAGGAAGAATATATACTGGCTCATGATTGGAAATTTAAGGGTTTTTTTGTTTTTTTGTTTATTAGGGTTTTTTTTTTTCTTGTTTTTTGTTGGTCATGGGGCATGAACTCTGGGCCTGAAAACTGTCCCTCAGCTCTTCAGCTCAAGGCTAGTGCTCTACCACTTCAGCTACAGCGCCACTTCCAGTTTTCTGGTGGTTTATTAGAGATAAGAATTTCACAGACTTTCATGCCCTGGTTGGATTTGAACTGCAATCCTCAGATTTCAGCCTGCTGAGTAGCAAGGATTACAGGAATAAGCTGCTGACACCCAGAAGTCTACTCTCTCTCACTTTCTTTTCTTTTTTTTGTAGGTCCTGGGGCCTGAACACTGGGCCTAGGGGCAGTCCCTGAGCTCTTTAGCTCAAGGTTAGCACTCTACAACTTGAGCCACAGTGCCACTTCCAGCTTTTTCTTATGTGGTGCAGACCAATCAAACCCAGGGCCTCATGCATGCAAGGCAAGCAGTCTACCACTGAACTACCTTCCCTGCCCTAGTCTATTCTCTTTAAAGCAAGTCTTCTACAAATTCTCAGGAGACAAAATATCAGTAAACTCTTTCCTAATATGTAACATGAATAACCACAGGCCACCTCCCTCATTCCGAACTAAAATTTCAAGAGCCTCACCCTAACTGCCCATATTCTGCCCACATCTGGTCTTTAAATCATGGCACAAAATAATTAGCATGCAGCAGCAGTAAGAAGCCAACCAGCAAGGCATACTTGCAAAGGATATATCCCAGAAACTAACAATCTCCAACCAGATCATACCTTCCACAGTTCTATTGCCTCCTAATAGTCTATTCATTTTTGAATGCTTCAATGGGTTAAAAAATTCACTGGGCTGGATGCTAGTGTCTTACGCCTGTAATCCTAGCTACAGAGGAGGGTGATATCTAAGGATCATAGTTCAAATCCAGCCTATGCAGGAACAACTGTAGGACTCTTATCTCCAACAAACCACTAGAAAACTAGAAAACTAGAAATGTGGCAGTGGCTCAAGTGGTAGAGCACTTACCTTGCTGAAGAGGGCAGGGACAGCACCCAAGCCCAGAGTTCAAGCTCCACAACCGACAACAAAAAAATCATTGGATTTAAAATATTAATGTTTAAACTATTATCCCTTCACAGGCCCACCTAGTCCTGTGCCTCCATCTAATATCGAAAGTGTTGCTCAAACCAATCAAGTTGGCAGTTCAGACATCCATCATCCCTCCAACGGAGCTCAATATGACTATAACCTATAACAAATTTTCAACTTCACAAAGACACTCATTCTAGTTGCTAATCAAGAAGTGAAAATAAACACGGCTTTATGTACAATAAGTGACTCAAAAGACAATACTTACTATCAACAGAAATGGAAGAAACTCTCTTCTGAACTTCTCCCTCAGAAGCATGAGTCTTCAGGCCCTTCAGTACAGGTTGCACATCAGCTACATCCACTTTTCCATTACTGACTTTGTTCAAGGCCTTTGAAAGTTCCTGTACATCTATCAAAAGAAAACATTTTGGTTTAGATACAAATTCTAAATAACAAATTTAAGCTATCATTCAAAAATTAATATAAATACTTGACACTATTAGAAGATGATACAGCATGATGCAATTTACATTCAGTACTTTCTTGATGTATATAAATAAATTATATATGTGTATGTGTATGAATGTATGTATACTTGCACTGTTGCTTATAAAATAGAAGATCAATTATAAGGCAAACAGGAAGAATATATCTTGGCTAATAATTGGAAATTAAAGCTTTTTTTGTTTTGGGTTTTTTTTTTGTTGTTTTTTGTCGGTCATGGCTTAAGGATAGTGCTCGACCACTTGAGATACAGCGCCACTTCCATTTTTCTGGTGGTTTATTAGAGATAAGAGTTTCACAGACTTTATTGCCTGAGCTGGCTTGAACTGCAATATTCACATCTCAGCCTGCTGAGTAGCTAGGATTACAGGAGTGAGCTGCTGACACCCAGAAGTCTACACTCTCGCACTCTTTCTTTTTCTTTTTTTTTTTTTTTTTGTAGGTCCTGGGTCCTAAACATTGAGCCTGGGCGCTATCCCTGAGCTCTTCAGCTCAAGGGTGGCACTCTACCTCTTGAGCCACAGTGCCACTTCCAGCTTTTTCTGATGTGGTGCTGACCAATCAAACCCAGGGCCTCATGCATGCAAGGCAAGCAGTCTACCACTGAGCCACCTTCCCAGCCCTACTCTATTCTGTTTAAAGCCAGTCTTCTACAAAGTCTCAGAACACAAAGTATCAGTAAATTCTTTCCCAGCATGCAACATGAATAACCACAGTCTACCTCCCAACAGAGTCCCTCATTCTTAAGTAAAATATCAAGAGCCTCACCCTAACTGCCCATATTCTGCCAGCATTCTGGTCTTTAATTCATAGCACACAATAATTAGCATGGAGCGGCAATAAGAAGCAAACCGGCAAGACATAGTGCCCAGGATATATCCCAGGGACCAATAATCTCCAAGCAGGTCCTACCTTCCACAGTTCTATTGCTTCCTAATAGTCTACTCAAAATTTGAATGCTTCAATTGGTTAAACAATTCACTGGGGCTCTATGCCAGTGTCTTAAGCCTGTAATTCTAGCTCCTCAGGAGGTTGATATCTAAGAATTATGGTTCAAATCCAGCCCACATAGGAACATCTGTGGGACTCTTATCTCCAACAAACCACTAGAAAACCAGAAGTCGTACAGTGGCTCAAGTGGTAGAGCACTGGTTTGCTGAAGAGGGCAGGGACAGCACCTAAGCCCAGAGTTCAAGCTCCACAACTGACAACAAAAAAGTCATTGGATTAAAATATTAATGTTTAAACTATTATCCCTTCACAGGCTCAGCTAGTCTTGTGGCTCCATTTAATATCTTGTTTTTCAAACAAATCAAGTTGGCATTTCAGACATCCATCATCCCTCCATTGGACCTCAATATGACTATAACCTATAACAAATTCTCACCAGGACACTCATTCTCTTTGCTAAACAAGAAGTGAAAATAAACACGGCTTTATGTACAATAAGTGACTCAAAAGACAATACTTACTATCAAAAGAAATGGAAGAAACTCTCTTCTGTAATTCTCCCTCAGAAGCATGAGTCTTCAGGCCCTTCCTTACAGGTTTCACATCAGCTACATCCACTTTTCCATTACTGACTTTGTTCAAGGCCTTTGATACTTCCTGTACATCTATCAAAAGAAAACATTTTGGTTTAGATATAAATTCTAAATAACAAATTTAAGCTATCATTCAAAAATTAGTATAAATACTTGACACTATTAAAAGATGATACAGCAGGATGCAGTTTACATTATGTACTTTCTTGATGTATATAAATAAATTATATATGTATATGTGTATGTATGTATACTTTCACTGTTACTTATAAAATAGAAGATCAATTATAAGGCAAACAGGAAGAATATATCTTGGCTAATAACTGGATATTAAAGGATTTTTTGATATTTGTGTTTTGGGTGGTTTTTTTGGTAGTTTTTTGTTGGTCATGAGGATTGAACTCTAGCCTGAACGCTGTGCCTCAGCTCTTCAGCTCAAGGCTAGCCCTCTACCCCTTAAGCTACAGGGCCACTTCCGTTTTTCTGGTGGTTTATTAGAGATAAGAGTTTCACAGATTTTCCTGCTGGGGCTGCCTTTGAACCACAACCCTCAGATCTCAGCCTGCTGAGTAGCTAGGATTACAGGAGTGAGCTGCTGACATCCAGAAGTCTTCTCTCTCTCTCTCTTTCTTTTTTTTTTTTTTTTTTTGTAGGACCTGGGCCCTGAACGCTAGGTCTGGGTGCTATCCCTGAGCTCTTCAGCTCAAGGCTAGCACTCTACCACTTGAGCCACAGTGCCACTTCCAGCTTTTTCTTATGTGGTGCTGACCAATCAAACCCAGGGCCTACTTCATGCAAGGCAAGCAGTCTACCACTGAGCCACCTTCCCTGCACCAGTCTATTTTCTTAAAAGCCAGTCTTCTCCAAAGTCTCAGAAAACAAAGTCTCAGTAAATTATTTCCCAGCATGCAATATGAATAACCACAGTCCACCTCCCAACAGCGTCCTTCATTCCTAACTAAAACTTCAAGAGCCTCACCCTAACTGCCCATATTCTGCCAGCATTCTGGTCTTTAAATCATGGCACACATTAATTAGCATGGAGCAGCAATAAGAAATGAAATGGCAAGATATAGTTGATAATCAAGAAGTGAAAATAAACACGGCTTTATGTACAATAAGTGATCAAAACACAATACTTACTATCAACAGAAATGGAAGAAACTCTCTTCTGTACTTCTCCCTCAGAAGCATGAGTCTTCAGGCCCTTCCATATAGGTTGCACATCAGCTACATCCACTTTTCCATTACTGACTTTGTTCAAGGCCTTTGAAAGTTCCTGTACATCTATCAAAAGAAAACATTTTGGTTTAGATACAAATTCTAAATAACAAATTTAAGCTATCATTCAAAATTAGTATAAATATTTGACACTATTAAAAGATGATAGAGCATGATGAAATTTACACTAAGTACTTTCTTGATGTATATAAATAAATTATATATGTGTATGTGTATGAATGTATGTATACTTGCACTATTGCTTATAAAATAGAAGATGAATTATAAGGCAAACAGGAAGAATATATCTTGGCTAATAACTGGAAATTAAAGGATTTTTTGTTTTTTTTGTTTTTTAGGGGGGGTTTTGTTGTTTTTTTGGTCATGAGGTTTGAACTCTGGGCCTGAACGTTGTACCTCAGCTCTTTACCTCAAGGCGAGTGCTCTACCACTTGAGCTACAGCACCACTTCTGTTTTTCTGGTGGTTTATTGGAGTTAAGAATTTCACAGACTTTCCTGTCCATTCTGAATTTGAACCACAATCCTCAGATCTCAGCCCATTGAATAGCTAGGATTACAGGAGTGAGCTGCTGACACCCAGAAGTCTTCTCTCTCTCTGTCTCTCTCTCTGTCTCTCTCTCTCTCTCTCTCTCTCTCTTTCTTTTTTTATGTAGGTTCTGGGGCATGAACACTGGGTCTGGGTGCTATCCCTGAGCTCTTCAGTTCAAGGCTAGTACTCTACCACTTGAGCCACAGTGCCACTTCCAGCTTTTTCTTATGTGTTGCCAACCAATCAAACCCAGGGCTTCATGCATGCAAGGCAAGCAGTCTACCACTGAGCCACCTTCCCAGCCCTAGTCTATTCTCTTTAAAGCCAGTCTTCTACAAAGTCTCAGAACATAAAGTATCAGTAAATTATTTCCCAGCATGCAACATGAATAACCACAGTCCACCTCCCAACAGAGTCCCTCATTCTTAACTAAAACTTCAAGAGCCTCACCCTAACTGCCCATATTCTGGAGCATTCTGGTCTTTAAATCCTGACACACAATAATTAGCATGGAGCAGCAATAAGAAGCGAATGGACAAGACATAGTTGCCAAGGATATGTCCCAGGGACCAATAATCTCCAACTAAGTCCTACCTCCAAAGTTCTATTGCCTCCTAACAGTCTATTCAAAGTATGAATGCTTCAATGGGTTAAACAATTCACTGGGGCTCTAAGCCAGTTTCTTAAGCCTATAATCCTAGCTACTCTGCAGGTAGATATCTAAGGATCATGGTTCAAATCCAGCCCACACAGGAACATCTGTGGGACTCTTATTTCCAACAAACCACTAGAAAACCAAGAGTGGCGCAGTGCCTAAGTGGTAAAGCACTGGGCTTGCTGAAGAGGGCAGGGACAGCACCCAATCCCAGAGTTCAAGCGCCAGAACCGACAACAAGAAAAAATCATTGGATTTTAAATATTAGTGTTTAAACTGTTATCCCTTCACAGGCCCACCTAGTCTTGTGCCTCCATCTAATATCGTGTTTCTCAAACCAATCAAGTTGGCAATTCAGCATTCCATGATCCCTCCATTGGAGCTAAATATGACTATAACCTATAACAGATTCTCAGCTTCACAAAGGACATTCATTCTAGTTGTTAATCAAGAAGTGAAATTAAACACGGCTTTATGTACAATAAGTGATCAAAACACAATACTTACTATCAACAGAAATGGAAGAAACTCTCTTCTGTACTTCTCCCTCAGAAGCATGAGTCTTCAGGCCCTTCAGTACAGGTTGCACATCAGCTACATCCACTTTTCCATTACTGACTTTGTTCAAGGCCTTTGAAAGTTCCTGTACATCTATCAAAAGAAAACATTTTGGTTTAGATACAAATTCTAAATAACAAATTTAAGCTATCATTCAAAAATTAGTATAAATACTTGACACTATTAAAAGATGATACAGCATGATGCAATTTACATTAAGTACTTTCTTGATGTATATAAATAAATTATATGTGTATGTGTATGAATGTATGTATACTTGCACTGTTGCTTATAAAATAGAAGATCAGGAAGGGAGGTGAAGGGTAAACAAAGGAGGAGGTTGCAATGCTTGGTAAGAAATGTATGCATTATCCTGACCATGTAATTGTAGCCCCTCTGTACAGTATGTTCTCAAATAAAATTAAATTAAATTAAAAAAAAATAAAATAAAATAGAAGATCAATCATAAGGTAAACAGGAAGAATATATCTTGGGTAATAATTAGAAATTAAAGGATTTTTTTGTTTTGGGTTTTTTTGTTTGTTTGTTTTTTGTCCGTCGTGAGGCTTGAACTCTGGGCCTGAATGCTGTCCCTCAGCTCTTCAGCTCAAGGCTAGCACTGGGCCGCTTGAGCTACAGCGCCACTTCCGTTTTTCTGGTGGTTTATTGTAGATAAGAGTTTCACAGACTTTCCTGTCCGATCTGGCTTTGAACCCCAATCCTCAGATCTCAGCCTGCTGAGTAGCTAGGATTACAGGAGTGAGCTGCTGACACCCAGAAGTCTTCTCTCTCTCTCTCTCTCTCTCTCTCTCTGTAGGTCCTGTGGTCTGAACGCTGGCCCAGGGCACTATCCCTGAGCTCTTCAACTCAAGGCTATCACTCTACTACTTGAGCCACAGTGCCACTTCCAGCTTTTTCTTATGTGTTGCCAACCAATCAAACCCAGGGCTTCATGCATGCAAGGCAAGCAGTCTACCACTGAGCCACCCTCCCAGCTGTGGTCTATTCTCTTTAAAGCCAGTCTTCTACAAAGTCTCAGAACACAAAGTTTCAGTAAATTATTTCCCAGCATGCAACATGAATAACCACAGTCCACCTCCCCACAGAGTCCCTCATTCCTAACTAAAACTTCAAGAGCCTCACCCTAACTGCCCATATACTGGAGCATTCTGGACTTTAAATCATGGCACACATTAATTAGCATGGAGCAGCAATAAGAAATGAAATGGCAAGATATAGTTGATAATCAAGAAGTGAAAATAAACACGGCTTTATGTACAATAAGTGACTCAAAAGACAATACTTACTATCAACAGAAATGGAAGAAACTCTCTTCTGTACTTCTCCCTCAGAAGCATGAGTCTTCTGGCCCTTCCATATAGGTTGCACATCAGCTACATCCACTTTTCCATTACTGACTTTGTTCAAGGCCTTTGAAAGTTCCTGTACATCTATCAGAAGAAAATATTTTGGTTTAGATTCAAATTATAAATAACTAATTTAAGCTATCATTCAAAAATTAATGTAAATACTTGACACTATTAAAAGATGATAGAGCATGATGCAATTTATATTAAGTACTTTCTTGATGTATATAAATAAATTATATGTGTGTATGTGCATGAATGTATGTATGCTTTCACTGTTGCTTATAAAATAGAAGATCAATTATAAGGCAAACAGGAAGAATATATCTTGGCTAATAACTGGAAATTAGAGGATTTTTTGTTTTTTTTTGTTTTTTGGGGGTTTTTTGTTGTTTTTTGTTGGTTGTGGGGTTTGAACTCTGGGCCTGAACGTTGTTCCTCAGCACTTCACCTCAAGGCTAGTGCTCTACCACTTGAGCTACAGCACCACTTCTGTTTTTCTGGTGGTTTATTGGAGATAAGAATTTCACAGACTTTCCTGTCCATTCTGAATTTGAAACGCAATCCTCAGATCTCAGCCCACTGAGTAGCTGGGATTACAGGAGTGAGCTGCTGACACCCAGAAGTCTACTCTCTCTCTGTTTCTCTCTCTCTCTCTCTCTGTTTCTCTCTCTCTCTTTTTGTAGGTCCTGGGGCCTGAACACTGGGTCTGGGCGCTATCCCTGAGCTCTTCAGCTTAAGGCTAGTACTCTACCACTTGAGCCACTGTGCCACTTCCAGGTTTTTCTTATGTGGTGTTGACCAATCAAACACAGGGCTTCATGCATGCAAGGCAAGCAGTCTACCACTGCACCACCTTCCCAGCCCCAGTCTATTCTCTTTAAAGCCAGTCTTCTACAGAGTCTCAGAACATAAAGTATCAGTAAATTATTTCCCAGCATGCAACATGAATAAGCACAGTCCACCTCCCAACAGAGTCCCTCATTCCTAACTAAAACTTCAAGAGCCTCACCCTAATTGTCCATATTCTGCCAGCATTCTGGTCTTTAAGTCCTGGCACACAATAATTAGCATGGAGCAGCAATAAGAAGCGAATGGACAAGACATAGTTGCCAAGGATATGTCCCAGGGACCAATAATCTCCAACTAAGTCCTACCTCCAAAGTTCTATTGCCTCCTAACAGTCTATTCAAAGTATGAATGCTTCAATGGGTTAAACAATTCACTGGGGCTCTAAGCCAGTTTCTTAAGCCTATAATCCTAGCTACTCTGCAGGTAGATATCTAAGGATCATGGTTCAAATCCAGCCCACACAGGAACATCTGTGGGACTCTTATTTCCAACAAACCACTAGAAAACCAAGAGTGGCGCAGTGCCTAAGTGGTAAAGCACTGGGCTTGCTGAAGAGGGCAGGGACAGCACCCAATCCCAGAGTTCAAGCGCCAGAACCGACAACAAGAAAAAATCATTGGATTTTAAATATTAGTGTTTAAACTGTTATCCCTTCACAGGCCCACCTAGTCTTGTGCCTCCATCTAATATCGTGTTTCTCAAACCAATCAAGTTGGCAATTCAGCATTCCATGATCCCTCCATTGGAGCTAAATATGACTATAACCTATAACAGATTCTCAGCTTCACAAAGGACATTCATTCTAGTTGTTAATCAAGAAGTGAAATTAAACACGGCTTTATGTACAATAAGTGATCAAAACACAATACTTACTATCAACAGAAATGGAAGAAACTCTCTTCTGTACTTCTCCCTCAGAAGCATGAGTCTTCAGGCCCTTCAGTACAGGTTGCACATCAGCTACATCCACTTTTCCATTACTGACTTTGTTCAAGGCCTTTGAAAGTTCCTGTACATCTATCAAAAGAAAACATTTTGGTTTAGATACAAATTCTAAATAACAAATTTAAGCTATCATTCAAAAATTAGTATAAATACTTGACACTATTAAAAGATGATACAGCATGATGCAATTTACATTAAGTACTTTCTTGATGTATATAAATAAATTATATGTGTATGTGTATGAATGTATGTATACTTGCACTGTTGCTTATAAAATAGAAGATCAGGAAGGGAGGTGAAGGGTAAACAAAGGAGGAGGCTGCAATGCTTGGTAAGAAATGTATGCATTATCCTGACCATGTAATTGTAGCCCCTCTGTACAGTATGTTCTCAAATAAAATAAAATTAAATTAAAAAAAAATAAAATAAAATAGAAGATCAATCATAAGGTAAACAGGAAGAATATATCTTGGGTAATAATTAGAAATTAAAGGATTTTTTTGTTTTGGGTTTTTTTGTTTGTTTGTTTTTTGTCCGTCGTGAGGCTTGAACTCTGGGCCTGAATGCTGTCCCTCAGCTCTTCAGCTCAAGGCTAGCACTGGGCCGCTTGAGCTACAGCGCCACTTCCGTTTTTCTGGTGGTTTATTGTAGATAAGAGTTTCACAGACTTTCCTGTCCGATCTGGCTTTGAACCCCAATCCTCAGATCTCAGCCTGCTGAGTAGCTAGGATTACAGGAGTGAGCTGCTGACACCCAGAAGTCTTCTCTCTCTCTCTCTCTCTCTCTCTCTCTGTAGGTCCTGTGGTCTGAACGCTGGCCCAGGGCACTATCCCTGAGCTCTTCAACTCAAGGCTATCACTCTACTACTTGAGCCACAGTGCCACTTCCAGCTTTTTCTTATGTGTTGCCAACCAATCAAACCCAGGGCTTCATGCATGCAAGGCAAGCAGTCTACCACTGAGCCACCCTCCCAGCTGTGGTCTATTCTCTTTAAAGCCAGTCTTCTACAAAGTCTCAGAACACAAAGTTTCAGTAAATTATTTCCCAGCATGCAACATGAATAACCACAGTCCACCTCCCCACAGAGTCCCTCATTCCTAACTAAAACTTCAAGAGCCTCACCCTAACTGCCCATATACTGGAGCATTCTGGACTTTAAATCATGGCACACATTAATTAGCATGGAGCAGCAATAAGAAATGAAATGGCAAGATATAGTTGATAATCAAGAAGTGAAAATAAACACGGCTTTATGTACAATAAGTGACTCAAAAGACAATACTTACTATCAACAGAAATGGAAGAAACTCTCTTCTGTAATTCTCCCTCAGAAGCATGACTCTTCAGGCCCTTCCATATAGGTTGCACATCAGCTACATCCACTTTTCCATTACTGACTTTGTTCAAGGCCTTTGAAAGTTCCTGTACATCTATCAGAAGAAAATATTTTGGTTTAGATTCAAATTATAAATAACTAATTTAAGCTATCATTCAAAAATTAATGTAAATACTTGACACTATTAAAAGATGATAGAGCATGATGCAATTTACATTAAGTACTTTCTTGATGTATATAAATAAATTATATGTGTGTATGTGCATGAATGTATGTATGCTTTCACTGTTGCTTATAAAATAGAAGATCAATTATAAGGCAAACAGGAAGAATATATCTTGGCTAATAACTGGAAATTAGAGGATTTTTTGTTTTTTTTTGTTTTTTGGGGGTTTTTTGTTGTTTTTTGTTGGTTGTGGGGTTTGAACTCTGGGCCTGAACGTTGTTCCTCAGCACTTCACCTCAAGGCTAGTGCTCTACCACTTGAGCTACAGCACCACTTCTGTTTTTCTGGTGGTTTATTGGAGATAAGAATTTCACAGACTTTCCTGTCCATTCTGAATTTGAAACGCAATCCTCAGATCTCAGCCCACTGAGTAGCTGGGATTACAGGAGTGAGCTGCTGACACCCAGAAGTCTACTCTCTCTCTGTTTCTCTCTCTCTCTCTCTCTGTTTCTCTCTCTCTCTTTTTGTAGGTCCTGGGGCCTGAACACTGGGTCTGGGTGCTATCCCTGAGCTCTTCAGCTTAAGGCTAGTACTCTACCACTTGAGCCACTGTGCCACTTCCAGGTTTTTCTTATGTGGTGTTGACCAATCAAACACAGGGCTTCATGCATGCAAGGCAAGCAGTCTACCACTGCACCACCTTCCCAGCCCCAGTCTATTCTCTTTAAAGCCAGTCTTCTACAGAGTCTCAGAACATAAAGTATCAGTAAATTATTTCCCAGCATGCAACATGAATAAGCACAGTCCACCTCCCAACAGAGTCCCTCATTCCTAACTAAAACTTCAAGAGCCTCACCCTAATTGTCCATATTCTGCCAGCATTCTGGTCTTTAAGTCCTGGCACACAATAATTAGCATGGAGCAGCAATAAGAAGCGAATGGACAAGACATAGTTGCCAAGGATATGTCCCAGGGACCAATAATCTCCAACTAAGTCCTACCTCCAAAGTTCTATTGCCTCCTAACAGTCTATTCAAAGTATGAATGCTTCAATGGGTTAAACAATTCACTGGGGCTCTAAGCCAGTTTCTTAAGCCAATAATCCTAGCTACTCTGCAGGTAGATATCTAAGGATCATGGTTCAAATCCAGCCCACACAGGAACATCTGTGGGACTCTTATTTCCAACAAACCACTAGAAAACCAAGAGTGGCGCAGTGCCTAAGTGGTAAAGCACTGGGCTTGCTGAAGAGGGCAGGGACAGCACCCAATCCCAGAGTTCAAGCGCCAGAACCGACAACAAGAAAAAATCATTGGATTTTAAATATTAGTGTTTAAACTGTTATCCCTTCACAGGCCCACCTAGTCTTGTGCCTCCATCTAATATCGTGTTTCTCAAACCAATCAAGTTGGCAATTCAGCATTCCATGATCCCTCCATTGGAGCTAAATATGACTATAACCTATAACAGATTCTCAGCTTCACAAAGGACATTCATTCTAGTTGTTAATCAAGAAGTGAAATTAAACACGGCTTTATGTACAATAAGTGATCAAAACACAATACTTACTATCAACAGAAATGGAAGAAACTCTCTTCTGTAATTCTCCCTCAGAAGCATGACTCTTCAGGCCCTTCCATATAGGTTGCACATCAGCTACATCCACTTTTCCATTACTGACTTTGTTCAAGGCCTTTGAAAGTTCCTGTACATCTATCAAAAGAAAACATTTTGGTTTAGATACAAATTCTAAATAACAAATTTAAGCTATCATTCAAAAATTAGTATAAATACTTGACACTATTAAAAGATGATACAGCATGATGCAATTTACATTAAGTACTTTCTTGATGTATATAAATAAATTATATGTGTATGTGTATGAATGTATGTATACTTGCACTGTTGCTTATAAAATAGAAGATCAATTATAAGGCAAACAGGAAGAATATAACTTGGGTAATAATTAGAAATTAAAGTTTTTTTTGTTTTGGGGTTTTTTTTGTTGTTTTTTGTCATTCGTGAGGCTTGAACTCTGGGCCTGAATGCTGTCCCTCAGCTCTTCAGCTCAAGGCTAGCACTCGACCACTTGAGCTACAGCACCACTTCCGTTTTTCTGGTGGTTTATTGTAGATAAGAGTTTCACAGACTTTCCTGTCCGATCTGGCTTTGAACCCCAATCCTCAGATCTCAGCCTGCTGAGTAGCTAGGATTACAGGAGTGAGCTGCTGACACCCAGAAGTCTTCTCTCTCTCTCTCTCTCGTAGGTCCTGTGGTCTGAACGCTGGGCCTGGGCACTATCCCTGAGCTCTTCAGCTCAAGGCTATTACTCTACCACTTGAGCCACAGTGCCACTTCCAGCTTTTTCTTATGTGTTGCCCACCAATCAAACCCAGGGCTTTATGCATGCAAGGCAAGCAGTCTACCACTGAGCCACCTTCCCAGCCAGGGTCTATTCTCTTTAAAGCCAGTCTTCTACAAAGTCTCAGAAAACAAAGTATCAGTAAATTCTTTCCCAGCAGGCAACATGAATAACCACAGTCCACCTCCCAACAGAGTCCCTCATTCCTAAATAAAATATCAAGAGCCTCACCCTAACTGCCCATATTCTGCCAGCATTCTGGTCTTTAAATCAGGGCACACAATAATTAGCATGGAGCAGCAATAAGAAGCAAAACGGCAAGATATAGTTGATAATCAAGAAGTGAAAATAGGGGCTGGAAAGGTGGCTCAGCGGTAGAGTGCTTGCCTCTCATGCATGAGGCCCTGGGTTCAATTCCTCAGCACCACATAAACAGAAAAGGCCAAAAGTGGCAAAAGCAGCTCAAAGACTGTGCCCAGGGCCTGAGTTCAAGCCCCAGAACTGACAATAAATAAATAACTTTAAAAAAAAATAAAAGAAGTGAAAATAAACATGGCTTTATGTACAATAAGTGATCAAAACACAATACTTACTATCAACAGAAATGGAAGAAACTGTCTTCTGTACTTCTCCCTCAGAAGCATGAGTCTTCACGCCCTTCAGTACAGGTTGCACATCAGCTACATCCACTTTTCCATTACTGACTTTGTTCAAGGCCTTTGAAACTTCCTGTACATCTGTCAAAAGAAAACATTTTGGTTTACATACAAATTCTAAAAAACAAATTTAAGCTATCATTCAAAAATTAGTATAAATACTTGACACTATTAAAAGACAATACAGCCTGATGCAATTTTCATCAAGTACTGTCTTGATGTATATAAATAAATTATATGTGTGTATGTGCATGAATGTATGTATGCTTTCACTGTTGCTTATAAAATAGAAGATCAATTATAAGGCAAACAGGAAGAATATATCTTGGCTAATAATTGGAAATTAAAGGTTTCTTTTTGTTTTTGGGGGGTTTTTGTGTTGTTTTTTGTTGGTCGTGGGGCTTGAACTCTGGGCCTGAACATTCTTCCTCAGCTCTGAAGCTCAAGGCTAGCACTCTACCAGTTGAGTTACAGCACCACTTCCGTGTTTCTGGTAGTTTATTGGAAATAAGAGTTTCACAAACTTTCCTGCCCGTTCTGGATTTCAACCCCAATCATCAGATCTCAGCCTGCTGAGTAGCTAGGATTACAGGAATGAGCTGCTGACACCCAGAAGTCTACTCACTCTCTCTTTCTTTTTCTATTTTCTTTTTTTTGTAGTTCCTGGGGCCTAAACACTGGGCCTAGGCACTATTCCTGAGCTCTTCAGCTCAAGGCTAACACTCTACCACTTGAGCCACAGTGCCACTTCCAGCTTTTTCTGATGTGGTGCTGATCAATCAAACCCAGGGCTTCATGCATGCAAGGCAAGCAGTCTTCCACTGAGCCACCTTCCAGCCCTCGTCTATTCTCTTTAAAGCCAGTGTTCTACAAAGTCTCAGAACACAAAGTATCAGTAAATTCTTTCCCAGCATGCAACATGAATAACCACAGTCCACCTCCCAACAGACTCCTTCATTCCTAACTAAAACTTCAAGAGCCTCACCCTAATTTCCCATATTCTGCCAGCACTCTGGTCTTTAAATCATGGCACACACTAATTAGCATGGAGCAGCAATAAGAAGCAAACCGGCAAGACATAGTTGCCAAGGATATGTCCCAGGGACCAAGAATCTCCAACCAGGTCCTACCTTCCACAATTCTACTGCCTCCTAAGAGTCTATTCAAAATTTGAATGCTTCAATGGGTTAAACAATTCACTGGAGCTCGATGCCAGTTTCTTAAGCCTATAATTCTAGCTACTCAGGAGGTTGATATCTAAGGACCATGGTTCAAATCTAGCCCACCCAGGAACATCTGTGGGACTCTTATCTCCAATAAACCACTTGAAAACCAGAAGTGGTGCAGCAGCTCAAGTGGTAGAGCACTCGCCTTGAGCTGAAGAGCACAGGGACAGCACCCAAACACAGAGTTCAAGCCCCACATCCAACAAAAAAAAAGTCATTGGATTTAAAATATTAATGTTTAAACTATTATCCCTTCACAGGCTCACCTAGTCATGTGCCTCCACCTAATATTGTAATTGTTTCTAAAACCAATCATGTTGGCAATTGAGACATCCATCATCCCTCCAATGGACCTCAATATGACTATAACCTATAACAAATTCTCAGCTTCACAAAGGACACTCCTTCTAGTTGCTAATCAAGAAGTGAAAATAAACACGGCTTTATGTACAATAAGTGACTCAAAAGACAATTCTTACTATCAACAGAAATGGAAGAAACTCTCTCCTGTAATTCTCCCTCAGAAGCATGAGTCTTCAGGCCCTTCAGTACAGGTTGCACATCAGCTACATCCACTTTTCCATTACTGACTTTTTTCAAGGCCTTTGAAAGTTCCTGTACATCTATCAAAAGAAAACATTTTGGTTTAGATACAAATTCTAAATAACAAATTTAAGCTATCATTCAAAAATTAGTATAAATACTTCACACTAGTAAAAGATGATACAGCATTATGCAATTTACATTAAGTACTTTCTTCATGTATATAAATAAATTATATATGTGTATGTGTATGAATGTATGTATACTTGCACTGTTGCTTATAAAATAGAAGATCAATTATAAGGCAAACAGGAAGAATATATCTAGGCTAATAATTGGAAATTAAAGTTTTTTTTGTTTATTTGTTCTTAGGGTTTTTTTGTTGCTTTTTGTTGGTCGTGGGGCTTGAACTCTGGGCCTGAACGCTGTCCCTCAGCTCTTCAGCTCAAGGCTAGTGCTCTACCACTTGAGCTACTGTTCCACTTCCAGTTTTCTTGTGGTTTATTGGAGACAAGAGTTTCACAGACTTTCCTGTCCAGGCTGGATTTGATCTGCAATCCTCAGATCTCAACCTGCTGAGTAGCTAGGATTACAGAAGTGAGCTGCTGACACCCAGAACTCTACTCTCTCTTTCTCTCTCTTTCTTTTTTTTGTAGGTCCTGGGCCCGAAACACTGGGTCTGGGAGCTATCCCTGAGCTCTTCAGCTCAAGGCTAGCACTCTACCACTTGAGCCACAGTGCCACTTCCAGCTTTTTCTTATGTCGTGCTGACCAATCAAACCCAGGGCCTCATGCATGCAAGGCAAGCAGTCTACCACTGAGCCACCTTCCCAGCCCTAGTCTATTCTCTTTAAAGCCAGTGTTCTACAAAGTCTCAGAACAGGAAGTATCAGTAAATTCTTTCCCAGAATGCAACATGAATAACCACAGTCCACCTCTCAACAGAGTCCCTCATTCCTAACTAAAACTTCAGGAGCCTCACCCTAACTGCCCATATTCTGCCAGTATTCTGGTCTTTACATCCTGGCACACAATAACTAGCATGGAGCAGCAATAAGAAGTGAATCAGCAAGACATTGCTGCCAAGGATATGTCCCAGGGACCAAGAATCTCCAACTAAGTCCTACCTTCCACAGTTCTATTTCCTCCTAATAGTCTATTCAGAATTTGAATGCTTCAATGGGTTAAACAATTCACTGGGGCTCTATGCCAGTGTCTTAAGCCTGTAATCCTAGCTACTCAGGAGGCTGATATTTAAAGATCATGATTCAAAGCCAGCCTGGGAAGGAACATCCCTGATACTCTTATCTCCAACAAACCACTAGAAAGCCAGAAGTGCTGCAATGGCTCAAGTGGTAGAGCACTGGCCTTGAGTGAAGAGTGCAGGGACAGCACCCAAGCCCAGAGTTCAAGCCCCACAACTGACAACAAAATAATCATTGGATTTAAAATATTAATGTTTAAACTATTGTCCCTTCACAGGCTCACCTAGTCCTGTGCCTCCATCTAATATGGTAAGTGTTGCTCAAACCAATCAAGTTGGCAATTCAGACATCCATCATCCCTCCAGTGGACCTCAATATGACTATAACCTATAACAAATTCTCAGCTTCACAAAGGACACTCATTCTAGTTGCTAATCAAGAAGTGGAAATAAACACAGCTTTATGTACAATAAAGACAATACTTACTATCAACAGAAATGGAAGAAACTCTCTCCTGTAATTCTCCCTCAGAAGCATGAGTCTTCAGGCCCTTCAGTACAGGTTGCACATCAGCTACATCCACTTTTCCATTACTGACTTTGTTCAAGGCCTTTGAAAGTTCCTGTACATCTATCAAAAGAAAACATTTTGGTTTAGATACAAATTCTAAATAACAAATTTAAGCTATCATTCAAAAATTAGTATAAATACTTGACACTATTAAAAGATGATACAGCATGATGCAATTTACATTAAGTACTTTCTTGATGTATATAAATAAATTATATGTGTGTATGTGCATGAATGTATGTATGCTTTCACTGTTGCTTATAAAATAGAAGATCAATTATAAGGCAAACAGGAAGAATATATATTGGCTAATAATTGGAAATTATTGGGTTTTTGGGTTTTTGTTTTATTGGGGTTTTTTTATTGTTGTTTTTTGTCAGTCATGGGTCGTGAACAACGGGCCTGAACGCTGTCCCTCAGCTCTTTAGCTCAAGGCTAGTGCTCTACCACTTGAGCTACAGTGCCACTTCCATTTTTCTGGTGGTTTATTGGAGATAAATGTTTCACAGACTTTCCTGCCAAGGTTGGATTTGAACCGCAATCCTCAGATCTCATCCTGCTGAAAAGCTAAATTACTGGCGTGAGCCACCTGTGCCCAGCCGAAATTAATTTTTATGTAGTGGGGAGTTTTACTCTCATATACCTAACTCTATTTCATTTTTTTTTTGTTGCTAGGGTTTTCCTATGTGCCTCATCTTAATGCCAAACTCATTATTTCTCTGCCTCAGCCTTCAAAGTGCTGGGATTATAAGCATGTTCCACCATATTCCACTTGATATGGTGGAACATGCTTATAATATAACTTGATATGGTGGAACATGCCCCTCTATTTAATAACAAGACACTTTAATAGAAGCCTTATGTAGATAATAACTTCGTCCAAAGATATTTTCTTGATAGAAATTTCCAATACTGTGAAAGACCTGGTAGAACTTTTTTTCTAGAAGAAAACTATCTTTTACTGAAGTAGTCGCCTCATCTGTCTAATAATGAAAACCCCGTATTTAGTATATATTAATATAGTATATATAGTATAGTATATATTATAAAATATATGCTATATATTATATAGTATATGTTAATATAGTATATCTAGTTTGGATACTTGCCTAGCAAGGGCTAAGCCCTGAGTTCAGATCCTAGTATACATATATCCGTCCATACATACAGAAATACATACGTACATATATACATACATATGTATATATATATATATATATATGTAAAGTGAACCCACCTTCAAATGAAGAAGATGGCTTACTTTTGTCCAAATTCTCCAAAATTTGCTTGAGACTTACTTCATCATTTTCTGAAAAATAAAACATACAGACTATAAAATGACAAGGTGCCAAAGTTAATAATCATTAAACAGCGATGATAAAGAATAAGGATGGGCAAATTTTGTAATTTCTGAAAAGTAGCAGAAAAAATTAAATTAGTTAAAAATCATCTTATTCAAAGTCCTTTCCTTCAATGCAAGAAATAACCTGTAACTATATTCAGTTACTTGACTTTAAAAATTGTAGTTTGATTTACATGTGAGCATGTATATATGTGATACGAATAAACAGAGGATGCCTCTAAAAAGCATTTTCAAAAGAAAACAATACAAATTTTACTTAGGTATCAATATGCTGTTGTTTTCATTGTATTTCTAACTCAGTGTGTCTCTTAACAGTAAGAATGAGCTCAATGAGAAAGAAGAAAGACAAGTTAGCAAGGAAGTGGTGAGAAGGGAACATCCACACTCGCAGTGAGTATTCAAAGTATTATTAATGGAAGCCATAAAATCATGGGAGATGCTATGTAGTTCCTCAACATAGAAAAATAAAACTACTGTGTGATCTAGTAATTCTAATTCTTAATACTAAAAAAGAAATTAGTATGACAGATATCTACACTTTCATGCTCATTACAGCATATTCATTGTAGCTGAAATGTTATATCAACCTAAGTGTCCATCAATAGAAGAATAGACAATACAATGCAATGAATACACTCACATACACACACACACACACACACACACACACACACACACACACACACACACACTAAAATACTATTTGGCCTTTAAAAAGAAATTTTGTTGCTGTGCGTCAGTGGCTCACGCCTGTAATCCTAGCTACTCAGGAGGCTGAGATCTAAGAATCATGGTTCAAAGCCAGCCCAGGAAGGAAAGTCTATGAGACACTTAGCTCCAATAAACCACTCAGAAAACCAGAAGTAGTGCTATGGCTCAAGTGGTAGATCACTTACCTTGAGCTGAATAGCCCAGGCCCAGAGTTCAAGCCCCATAACCAACAAAAAAATTAAGTAAATTAAATAGAAATTTTGTCATTTTCAAGAGCATGGATGAACAATGTGTGAAGTAAAATAAGTCAGGCATACAATGATCAAATACTAATGATCTTAGTTCTATGTGGAACAATTTTAGATTTGGAGCAGTAATTATCAGAGACTGGTGTAGTGGGGAGTGGAGGTCAGGGAAACAGTGTTAGTTAAGGGGTAGAACATTTCAGTGGACAGCAGGAATAAGTTCTGGAGATCTATTTACAGCAAAATGACTACATTAATAATGATACATACTTAAAATTGCTGAGAAAAGATTTTAAATTTTATCACAAAATTTATAAGGAAGTAAGATGAGGCATAATTATCTTGACTTAATCTTGTGTGTGTGTATATATATATATATATATATGTATGTATGTATATATAGAACATCATTTTATATACTATAAGTGTCTAATTTTTCATTTGTTAATTGAAAATAAACAAGCTTATTGGTCAAAACAGAAACAGATATTCAAGTACACATATAAGTAGGGCTTGGTTAAGCTCAACAGAAATTTCTTTTTTAAAAAAGAATTTACCTTCAGGGCTAGAAAGTTGGCTCAGTGGTAGAGTGCTTGCCTTGCATGCATGAAGCCCTGGGTTCAAATTCCTCAGTACTACATAAGCAGAAAAAGCTGGAAGTAGCACTGTGGCTGAAGTGGTAGAGTGCTAGCCTTGAGCTGAAAAGCTAAGGGACAGCACCCAGACCCAGTTCAGGCGACAAAAAAAAAAAAAAAAAAAAAAAAATTACCTTCAATAGAAGCCTTTCTCAGGATCTCCTGGAATGTCTTGTCACTTACTGTAATATCAGAACTCAAAAGTTTGTAGTTCAGTTCATTTATAGGCATCTCATTATTTCTGATATTATCAAGAGCTATAGTCTTCACTAAATCTATGATTTCAGAAGAACAGATGACGGAGTTGGAACAAAGCCCTCTTTAAGCCAAATACCTACAACCTGCAAATGGCAGGAATATTTTAAGTCTTTTTTTTTTGGCGGGGGGGGGGGGTCTGGTCGTAGGGCCTGAACCCTGGGCCTGGGCGCTGTCCCTCAGCTCTTGAGTTCAAGGCTAGCACTCTACCACTTGAGCCACAGCACCACTTCCGGCTTTTTTTCTTTTTGCTTATGCGGTGCTGAGGAATCGAACCCAGGGCCTCATGCATGCAAGGCAAGCGCTCTACCACTGAGCCACCTTCCCAGCATTTTAAGACTTTTTTTCTTCTCAGTTGTGAGGCTCAGGGCCTGAACACTGTTCCTCAACTTTTTTGCTCAGGTACAGCACTCTACCACTTTAAGTCATAGTGCTACTTCCAAGTTTGAGACTTTTAAAAACCTATATTTTTAGAAATCAGTTAAACTTGGGAAAAAATATATTAAGTGAAGTAAGTCAGACGCAAAGAAATATAGGCTGCATGGTTTTCACCATTTGTAATAACTAGAATATGTCTGTAAATCTACAGGTTCATCCAGTGCATAGTAAAAGACAAATAATTACACTTGGACATGATTAATTAAATAGCACACTAAGCATTCACATACTGAGAACAAAGGAAGATAATCTTAGGAGAGGATCACAATGGCTTAATAACTATGTGCATATAACACATAAAATGCTGCTTTTTGAAATGAACTCAAAAAAATTGAAACAGGGTTTTTTTAAATACTGTTTGTCATTTTCTTTTTTTCTTACTTTTTCCTTTGGTTTATTCCCTGTTGTCAGTTTTTGATTTCTGCACTCATTGTCTTGTGTATAGTTTATCTAATTTGGAGAAGGGAAGGAGAACCACAGAAACGATAGGACAAAGGATGAAACAATTTAACAGTGATATTCACTAGATACTATGTTGGAAATGACTTTACAACTTGGGGATGGGAGCAGGGTTGGGAGGAGAAAAAAGTGGGAGAAAATGAAAGAGGAGGTAACATTATTCAAAAAGAAATGTACTTATTACCTCACTTATGTAACTGCAACCCCTCTGTATATCACCTTTACAAGAAATTTTAACTTTAAAAAAGAAATTCGTTAACAAACAAATTACTAATGAGGTAAAAGCTAAGCTTCTGAATAATTCTATGTAATTTTGCCTTTCTGTTATATACTTCATTTTTAGACTGCAAAGTTTTTCCTGAGTAATTAGGTGGAAACTCTGAATAGGAGGTCAAGAAACAGAAGCACTTGGCTTCTGCAGACATACAAAAATCTACAATTCATAGACTGAAAAACCTTGGGCTAGTACAATGTCTTAGCATTAGGGAGCCTTTCTCTCTTACCAGTCTACCCACTTGTTTTAGGTACACTAGATTTTTTTCTTTAACATTATCATGTTTAATTGTATGAGTCATTATGGGGAACTGTGTACTTGTAAAGTAAAGCATGTAAAGTATAGCATACCCTAAGCAAAGTTAGGAGTTGTATTCGGGGTATATAATTCTAAATAATTCATTAGACTTAAAGCATAAATTAAATTTTTAAGACATAGGAAAGCTGAATATTGCAGTTTAAAAAGTCAAAGAAAATTTAAGACTGAGGAATGGAAAGTAAATATTAAAATAAAACTAATTGAAAATACAAGGGAAACCAACTATTTAAGAAAAGGAAAACCACCATAGAAAGACCTTAGAAAGTTGCTTTAATTTTTATTCATTTACTATACTTACTGTTGAATGGTGATGGTTTAGATGAATCAGTGAAACTATCAATTATGTCTTTTGAGACGATCTTATTTTCTGCAAAGTTAAAAAATGTTTACATAAAGGCAATTTAAAACTCATTAAGGTAGAGACCTGGTATTATCTTAATACTATTGCACTGTCCTATACTTGTGTAATCACAATGAATAAATTAGATTCATTAAATAGCCAACAAACAAATATGTACAAGAGAAAATATGTAAAAACCAAAAATCTCCAAGTAAGTAAAAATATTTAGGAAATCAAGCCCCACTATGGACACACACATGTGTGCATGTACACATGTGCACACATAAACACACACACACACACACACACACACACACACAAAGAAAATTAGCCTATATGATCATGGTCCACAAAAAAATGAAATAATTTGAGAAATAACAAGTACTTACCATCTGCTGCAGAGTTCAGTAACACCCCTAGCTGGTCTTCATTTAAAGGGTTTTCCAGGTTCTTCAAGGTGGATAAAAGTTCTTTAACTTCAGCTTTTCCATCAGAGACAGTATTAACAACAAGCCATGCATCTTCTATTCCTATGAACATATATTGATGGTTAGTCTATGTAAATAAGCTCATAACAACTAGAATAAAGGAAATATATTCATTTTCTAGAATAGCTCATCTTTTTCTGTTGCTTTGAAAAATCCTCTATGCTGAAAGCTTCACAAAATCCTTATTTTAATGCTTAGAGATATGAAACATTAAAACACTTTACCTTAATTTTTATTTTAAGTAGTTGTACAACTGAGTTGTCATTTGAGAAAACAGTATATGATTACAATGAATCATGACCCTTTCATCATTTTCTGCCATCCTTCCCAACTCCAACCCTTCCCTCAACTTTCTTAATTTTCTAGAATATGAATTTCAAGAAACAAAATAACTAAGACCACAATAGTCCCTAAAGAAAATATGCCACAATATTTAAAATTCCTTTTTAAATTAAAAAGGTGTCCCTAACTCTCCCTCTCCAAATGTTTGGCAAGAATTTCAATGCTCTTGATGATAGGCTAGTAAACAGATGTTTCATTAACTTAATTATAAATATTAATCTCTGACAATTTTGGGTCTGTACTAAGGTTTGAACTCAGTGTCTCCAACTTCCTAAGTAAACATTCTACTGCCTGAGCCATACCCCAGTCCTTTTTTTTGTTTTGTTTTTGTTTTTGTTTTCTGGTTTTCATGCTTTTGCTTTAGCTGGCCTCAAACAGAGATCCTTCTATCTCCACTTCCTGAGTAGCTGTGATTACAGGTATATACCACCATACCTGGCTCTCAGTTAAAAATTCACTCACTGTACACATCATGATTACTATCTTATTTATGTTGTCTCAATTTTTCCCTCTAATTCAGGGTAACCCTTTAAATATGAAGAACAACATAAGGTGTCAATGAATCCTGAAACAGAGTTATCTGTTTTATTAGTCTTGGAATTATCTAACTTTTGGTAAAATAAATCATTTCTTTTGGTTGTGTGTATTCCATTTCAGCAACTCCTTTTTTTAAGTTTGTACAGGTGTTATACTGTCATGAATTGGTTAGTTTGTAATACTTTGAAATAGTGTTATAAAGTGATCTTATATCTGATCAGGCACATTCCCCATAATAGTTGTCCTTTTTTTTAAATTAAATTTTTTTTCTGCTGGTCCTGGACCTTGAACTCTGGGCCTGGGTGATATCCCTAAGCTCCTTTTGTTCAAGACTAGTGCTCTACCATTTGAGCAACAGGACCAATATGACTTTTTCATAAATAATTGGAGATTAGAATCTCACAGTTTCCTGCCCTGGCTGGCTTCAAACCTTGAGCCTCATATCTCAGACTCCTGAGTAGCTAGAATTACAAGTGTGAGTCACCAGTGCCCAGCCCTATAATGGTTCTCTTTCCTATATATACTCTAGTAGTCTTTGGAATCAATACCAAAATTACATGTAAAGGTTCGCATCAAAAATTTCCTGAGATATTGATTGTAAACACATTCAAATTACAGATTCATTTGTAATGTGCTTACTTTTAGCATCTATTTTAAATACCCAGTCTTACAACTCTAATCCTCAACCTGGGTTGATTTACTGTCCTTTTTGCTGAAATGTCAAAACAGACTGAAAAAAACTCAGTTAATAATCATTTAAAATTACTGGCCAAGAGTAAGAGACTAAACCCAAATAAATTAGAATAAATAAATAAACATATAAAAATAGAAAAGAGAAAAAATCATTGCAGGTGATCAAAGAAAGGAAGAACAGAGAACTGTGATAATAAGATAGATAATCCTCTGATAAGACTGATAAGAAGACCATAAAATACAAAAGAAAAAGAAATGAATAGAGATATATCCCAGATTTTAAAAGTAATTCAAGAAGATTAGGAAAAATAAATTCATGTTTCAGAAATTTGAAAAATGGGTTTAAAAATGTATATATTTCAGGGGGCAGGGGGAGGTTGGGAAGGGATGGGAAGGGGAAACAAAGGAGGAGGCTACAATGCTTGATAAGAAATGTGCTCATTATCTTGCCCATGTAATTGTAACCCCTCTGTACAGTATTTTCACAATAAAAAAGGAAAAAATGTATATATTTATACTATGTTTAAAATGAAAGAATGAAAAAGAGGCCTTGAATGACTTCTGCAAATACACACACACACACACACACACACACACACACATTTATTTCATAAATTACATTTATTTCAAATTTCATACTTACTTTGACACTCCACAAAGTCATCAGTGTTGGCCAGTTCTCTGATGACATCCTTAAAAGACACCACTTCATCTTTAAAAAAAATTAGATATTCTTTTTTTAGAAAAAACATTTGATATTACAAAATTGATATTATAAAACAAAAATATAAAGCAGAAGAGTGAAAGAATGACAATTACCTTGTATATATGCGATGTGTGAACTAAATGTAAAAATAAAAGCTACCAGAAATATTTTTCCAAAAATAAGTTCCTTTGATACAAAGTATATCCATTAGAAATGAAATAAAAAATGATTTCAACTTTTCTTTAGACAAGGAGACTGGGAGATGGCATTTAGGCTTTAGGCATTTAAGGTGAAGCTTCTGAAAAACTTAAAACTTTGCATAAAATACAATAATTACTCACCATTAGGATTAGTATTATCCAAAACCTTCTGTGTTTCATCATCTGTTAGGTGGATTCCTATAGCATTTAAATTTTGCTGAATGTCAGAAATGGTTTTAGGATCACTTTTACGAATGTTGACATTGTAAAATTTATTTTTATCCTCTGGAAAGAGATAATTACTTTTCAGCTGGAGAGTAACAAAAAATTTAGGAATAGAAGAAAGCCTACTCAACCTGAAAAGAAAACTCTACACCTGACATCATGCTTGGTACCGAAACACTAAGTGGTTTCTTCTAAAATCACAAACAGAAACTTAAAGATTCTCACCACCTCTATTCAGCATTATTCTGGAGATGGTGGCCATAGCAAGGGACTTAAAAAGACATAAAAGGTATCCAGATTGAAAAATAAGACAAAAACTTACCTTTATTAATACATGAGATCATGGTAGAAACTAGAGAATTTAAAACATCAACTAAAATTACAATTTAGTAAAATTATAGAGTTCCAAGTCAATATAAAAGTTGTATTTCTGTCTAGCAGCAACAGAAAAATAGATGCTATAATTTCATAATAATTTATATAGCTGGAAGAGGAGCTGTGGCTCAAATCGTAGAGCATTTGCCTTGAGCTAAAGAGCTCAGGGACAACACTCAGGCCCAGAGTTCAAGCCCCATGACCAACAAAAAAAAAAAGAAAAGAAAGAAAGAAAAGCAAAAGCTCAGGGAGAGAGGGTCAGTGCCTAGGTCCAAGCCCCAGAACTTAAACAAAAAACAAAAAACCATAAAAGATATTCATCGGGGGGGGGGGGGCGGCGGAGATGGGAAGGGATGGGAAGGGGAACAAAGGAGAAGGCAACAATGCTTGATAAGAAATGTACTCATTACTTTGCCCATGTAATTGTAACTCCTCTGTACGGTATTTTCACACACACACAACAAAAGATGTTCATCAAGTCCCTTCCATTAGTTTTGCCAAAAGGGTGTGTGTGTGTGTGCATGTGTGTCTGTGTGTCTGTGTGTGTGTGCTTGTGTGTGTGTACACGCACTGGTTTAAAAAGTTTAAAAATTATTTACTTTATGAATGCTAAATAATCTGAGAATGCCAAGTGACAGTGGCTCATGCCTGGAATCCTAGCTACTCAGAAGGCTGAGATTTGAGGATCAAAGTTTGAAGTTAGCCCAAACAGGAAAGTCCATGAGACTCTTACCTCCAATTAACCACCACAAAAGCCAAAAATGGAGGGATGGTTCAAGAGGTAGAATACCATCCTTGAGTAAAAACCTAAGAGACAGAGCCCAGGCCCCAAGTTCAAAACCCAGTACCACACACACACACACACACACACACACACACACACACACACACACACACACACACACACACACACACACACACACACACCAAGTCATTTTCTAGCATTAAGTTCAAAACCCAGTACCACACACACACACACACACACACACACACACACACACACACACACACACACACACACACACACCAAGTCATTTTCTAGCATTATCAAATAAAAAGCTAATCATAATTTTAAGTTTGGGTTCAGCTTAGCAATAGATGTCTCATAAAATGTTATATAAAAATTGAATCTTGCTTGATCTTCATATTGCTTCTTATCTATTCTTCAACTATCTAATCTCATACTATTTTAATGTGTAAACCATCACTTGTCTTTCTAGATGTGCATATTATATACATATTAAATAAAACTCACCTGAGGCTTTTGGAATTGTCAGTGAATCTTCAAACTTAGTTATAATTTCATGAGTAGAAACCTTGCCAACTTCTGTAACACAAAGCAAGTTTTAGATCAATGAAATAATTAGTTTTTGTTATTGTTGTTGTTTGGCAGTACTGAGTGTTTGAACTCAGGGCCTCACACTTATGAGGCTGGTGTAATACCACTGAGCCACACTTTCAGCACTGTCCTTCATTGGTTATACCTCTAAGCCAAAATCCTCTTCCTGTCATTGCCATCACTGGGATTACACTCATTCCTGAGACACTGCATCCAGATTCCCTCCATGCAAACAATCTCTAACTTTGTTGCCCAGGCCAGCCTGACAGCTTGATCTTCCCAATCACAGCCTCCCATATGGACTTGTCATGCCAGGCATGCCCACTGAGCCTAGGTATGGTTTGTTTGTTTTGTTTTGTTTTGTTTGGGTCCGGTCATAGGGCCTGAACTCTGGGCCTGGGCGCTGTCCCTCAGCTCTTCAGCTCAAGGCTAGCGCTCTACCACTTGAGCCACAGCACCACTTCCGGCTTTTTTCTTTTTGCTTATGTGGTGCTGAGGAATCGAACCCAGGGTCTCATGCATGCAAGGCAAGCTCTCTACCACTGAGCCACCTTCCCAGACCCTTGGTATGGTTTGAAATAGGATCTCATGAGCTTTCCTGTCCCTGCTGGCTTTGAATTATGGTTCTCCTATTCTCAGTCTCCCAAATAGCTAGTATTACAGGTTCAAGTCACTCTGGTTGGCATGTTTTTAAATTAGTTGATAAATCTGAAGCTAACAAGCAAGTTATAAAAATTGTTACAAGCTTAGAAGTCAGACTTGAGGGGCTGGAAAGGTGGCTCAGTGGTAGAGCGTTTGCCTTGCATGCATGAGGCCCTGAGTTGGATTCCTTAGCACCACATAACCAGAAAAAAAAAGCTGGAAGTGGTGCTATGGCTCAAGTGGTAGAGTGCTAGCCTTGAGCTGAAGAGCTGAGGGACAGCGTTCAGGCCCAAAGTTCAGGCCCATGACCGGACCCCCCAAAAAAAAAAAAAAAGTCAGCCTTGATTACTTTTTCCCTCTTATTTCTTATATGAACAGAATTATCAGCTTCTCTTTGTTTCTAATACTTACTGAATATATTGCATTACCTAACTCCTGTGGTATTAAAATAGCATCCTTTAAAAGCCTATAACCCCAGTCTCATCCTCTTCCATTTATTTCCCACAATTGGGTAAAAAAGATCTGTATCTTAAAAAACAAATTTGATCACCCCTATAAACACAATCCTTCTGTAGCTTCCACTTGTCTATTACAGACTAAATTAACACTGTTAGCCAGTTACCCATGGTTCACGCTTGTAATGCCAGCTAGATTTGAGGACTGTCAGGCTGAGCAGGATAGTCCTTAAGAGATACTTCCAATTAACCACCAAAAAGCTGGAAGTAGTTCAAGTGGTAGAGTGCTAGACTTGAGCAAAAAGCTCAGAGACAGAACCAGGCACTAAATTTAAGCCTCAGGACTGGCATAAAACAAAACAAGGAGCCCCCAACAAAGAACAGCCTGGAATCAGAAGGATTCACTGCCAAATTCTATCAGGCCTCCTAAAGAACAAACACCAGTGCTCCTATAAAATAGAAAAGAGATGAATATTAGCAAACCCATTCTATGAAGCTACTGTTAGAATGATACCAAAACCAGATTAGGACACAACAAAAAAGAAAACTATAGATCAATCTCCTTCATACAAATAAGTATAAAATATCAAAATAAAATATGTGCAAATGAATTCAACAACATATCAAAAAGACCCCACATTGTAAGCAAAACTGGTTTGATTCCAAGGATACAAGGTTTAACACATAATACAAATCAATAAGCACAATACAGCTCATAAACACCGTTGGACACATATCCTCTCAATGGTTGTAGAAAATATCTGTAACAAAATTCACCATTTCTTAGTGATAATAACCCCGAAGAAACTAAAAATAGAAGGCACATACCTCAATAAAATAAAGCATATGTATGGCAAATCTATAGCAACCTGGTACTAAATGGGAAAAAAGGAAAGCATTTCTCCTAAAATCAATCTCTACTACAAAAAAAGTCTACAAAATAGAAAAAAAGTTTTCAAAGCTGGGTGTTGATGGCTCACACCTGTAATCCTACCTACTCAGAAGGCTGAGATCTGAAAATCATGGTTCGAAGTAGGCCCATGCATGAAAGTCTATGAGACCTTTATCTCCAATTAGCTACCTGAAAACTGGAAGTAGCACTGTAATTCAAAGTGGTAGAACACTAATCCTGAGCAAAAATTGCTCAGGACAGTACTCAGGCCCTCAGTTCAAGCCCCACAACCAACAAAACTAAAACTAAAAATAATAATTCATCTGTTTATATGACAAGGAAGTAATACTTAGAATACATAAAGAGATCATAAAACTAAACATTAAAAGAGCAAATGACCCAATTAATAAGTTGCCAAGCTAATTCAACAGTTTCAAACAAAGGACAAATGCTAAATAAGCACATAAAATTTTCACCATCATTAGCCATAAAAGAAATGCAAATCAATTCTTCATTGAAATTCCGTCTCACCCTAGTCAGAGATACTATCAACAAGGTAACAAATAACTACAAATGATGATGATGCAGGAGTTGGAGAATAGTGAGGAACTCCTTTACACTGTTGTTGAGAATAAATTAGTATTGTCATTATAGGAATCAGTGTGGAGGTTCCTCAAAAAAACAAAAATACGGGAGTTCCAGGAAGATGGCGGAGGAGAAGCTGGAATCTGAACAAGCTCTCGCATAGAAAGCAGTTTTAGAGTTCCAGTGAACAGTCCTAAGCCAGAGAATCACACCAAGTGTGCCATCACAGGACAGAGAGTTAGACAAGAGAGGGGAAGCCAAGGAAACGCATCAGCTGCCGCTGCTGCGGCAGCATCGCGGCGGCGACCACCGCCGCGGGGTCATACCTGAGACACAGAGAGTCGAGGACGAAGGAGCCAGACACAGCAGACGAGCGGATTCTACTCAACACCAACAAGAACCGACAAGGAGCGGACATCTTCATCCTGCTGTTTGCAGACCAGAGACGACCCAGGATCCAAGACTCGGCGTGAGTACAAGCCCGAAGTCCTCACTCCTCAGGGAGCAGAGGAGGGAAGGCCACCCCTCCCCCCCCAGCACTGGTGATCTCCATCTTGGATACCGACAAAGCTCGGAGGAGCTGCTAGCTCCAGCTCAGGCCTTGGAATAAAATGAGTCATTTATCAGGTCACAAGAACTTAACGGCGAAGTGACCTGCCAGACTCAGCTCCATCCAGGGAAAAGTCACCCAGCTCAGGCGCCAGCCATTGGAGTGCCTTGCCTCACTGGGTAACCAGAGCCAGAGGCTGCCCCTCCCTCTGGCAGCCACCACAATCAATTGAAAAACAGAAACCCTGAGAATGGCTCCAGGCTGGGCGCTGTGAGCTTTATCACAAAATAGCCCCAGGGAAAAGCTACTGTTTGTTGAAAGGCCTCAACTCTACCCAGAACCTAGCCTCATCACCACATCCCCCTCTTTTGTGATTCTCAAAGCAGACCACCCTCCCAGAAAACTAACCTGGGAGGGGGATCTCAAAATCTTGGGTAAAGCAGAGCATTTTTCTGCCTCTTCCAACCAACCGACTTAAGAAACCAATCAAGCCACAGGACCTCAAGCTGACCAGAGACTCCAACAAGAGACTGGTTACAGACAAAAGGGAGATACAGGATTCTTCCCACTCCTCCCCCCCCCCCCAAAAAAAAAAAGACTTTTTTTTCTTTTTTTTTTTCTTCTTCTTCTTCTTTTCTTTTTTTTGCTTGTTTTTTGTTTTTTGTTACCTTATATATATATATATATATAAATTTTTTTCCCTTCTAAAACTTTTATTAATCTTTAATTTTTGCCTCTTCTGAAAAAATAATTGTTTTCCAGTAACTTTTTTTTTTCTCATCTTATAATTTTTATTTTAGGAATACGTGAATGAGCGTTTTCCTTTCTTTTCTTGTCTTCTTTCTCTTTTTCTTTCTTTCTTAATTATCTTTTTGTTTTTTATCTAGCTCTACTGAACTTCTGATCTTTTCTTCTCCCTTTCCCATCCTTAAAGTTTTTCACATCTCCTCTATGTCCCTCCCCTTCTCTGAACACATTCACATTCCTCTCTAAATAGACGGTCTTTTAACCTCTATAATAACATTAATTTTTACGTTTCTATTTTTTTTCTGGTCTCTCTTTATTCCCCTTTCCGTCTCTTCTTTTTCTCTCTCTCTCTACTTGCATCCTACCCAACCCATTTCCTGCATTGTGATTAGGACATAGTTAACTCTCCCTGTGCCTCCCCACACCAATCTATTCCTATTTTTTACCCACATCTCTCCCTAATCCTAATAATTTCTGGTTTTCCAAATTCTTTTCTGCGATTCGAAGTCCTTTAACATATAGTTGTTTGATGTTGAATAGATGTATCTGTTGAACTAGATTGTATCTGTAGACTATTGACTGTACAAATGCAAACTTTGATTGATGGTTGCCTTAAGATAGTGTTCTAGCACAAAACTGGTGCAATCTTCATCTCAAATGGGCCGAGTAAGCCGGAAAAACACAAGAAAAATGGCAAATTCGGGTATCTCAATTCCCAACCTTGATAATCAGGGATTAGAACAGATAAAGAATAATCCAGAGGAGAGTTCCCAAATAGCTCTACAAACACTAATAGCAAACATGATAAATGAGAAGTTTGACAATGTACAAAGGACTCTGTATGAGCGTGAAAGGGAGAGAGAGGAGGCATCCCAAAAGCTTATACAGGAATATCATAAGTGTGAGGAAGCTACTCAAAAACTGATACAGGATTTGTGTGAACAACTTGAGAATACTCAAAGAGAAAGGGAGGAATGGCGTGAGCAGGCAGAGAACACTCAAAGAGAACTGCAGGAATCCCACGAACAGGAAGAAAGAGAACTGCAGGAATCCCACAGACGGGAGGAAGCTAATCAAAGAGTAATTCAGGAATTGAGAGACCAGGTAGAGAATACACAAAGATCACTAAAGGCATTCATGGAATCTATTAACAAAGAGCTGAAGGAAGTCAGGGAGACCACAAAGGGAGTGCTGAATGGAACCCAACAGAAGGAATGGGAGTCCAAAGAAACCATAACCAATCAACTAAGTGATTTGAGAACAAACACTGAACACCAAATTAAGGAAGTAAAGAAATTCATACAAGACCTAAAACAGAGCTTCAACAAAGAACTTGAAGCCATCAAAGCTGACCAATTAGAAGGAAAAGAGATAAAAAACAAAGTAGAGAGTCTTGACAGCAGGTTAGACCATGCAGAAGATCGAATCTCAGGGATTGAAGACAGCCTAGATATTATAGAGAAAGAACATACAACCATCCAAGACAAGTCCAAGAAATATGATAGATCTATCCAACACCTGGAAGACACCATCAGAAGGCCTAATCTAAGGATAATGGGTGTAGAGGAACACCTAGAAACAGAAGTTAATGGTCTAGGAAATTTGTTTAACAGGATCCTAGCAGAGAACTTCCCAAACATACAAAAAGATAGGCCTATTCAGATACAAGAAGCTTTTAGAACCCCAAATAGACCAGACCAGAATAGGACATCCCACCGTCACATTATAATCCACACAGGATCAACACAGACCAAGGAAAAGATCCTTAAAGCTGTCAAGGAGAAAAGGGTAATCACCTATAAAGGGAAACCAATTAGAATTACCTCAGATTTCTCAGCAGAGACAATCAAAGCAAGAAGAGCCTGGAATGATGTATGCCATGCCCTAAAAACAAACAACTATCAACCAAGAATACTGTACCCAGCTAAACTCTCCTTCATAACTGAAGGCCAAATAAAAACCTTCCATAGCAAAGAAAAATTGAAACAATATATCTCCACCAAACCAGCCCTGCAAAAGATTCTTAAAGATGTCCTACACATAGAAAACCAACAAGAACGCAACAAAGGCCAAGAAACTGCACCCAAACTGAGAATCCAAGAACCATAGGAAGAACCCAGTTTTCACAGCCCCCAAGAAGGTGGATAACATGGCAGGAACTCCCAAATACCTCTCAGTCCTATCTCTTAACGTTAACGGACTGAACTCTCCAATTAAGCGACATAGACTGTCTAGTTGGATTAAAAAACAAGACCCTTCTATCTGCTGCCTGCAGGAGTCACATCTTGCCCGTAAAAACAAACACATTTTCAAGGTTAAAGGCTGGAACAAAATCTACCAAGCAAAAGGCCCTCATAAACAGGCGGGAGTTGCAATCCTAATATCAGATAAAATAGACTTCAAATTAAAATTCGTGAGAAGAGATAAAGAAGGTCCCTACATACTAATTAAAGTATCTCTCCTTCAGGAGGATATTACAATTCTAAATATCTATTCGCCAAACAATGGAGCACCCAAATTTATCAAAGAAACACTACTTTCCCTCAAATCCCATATAGATCCAAAGACATTAATTGTTGGGGATTTTAACACACCACTCTCCCCACTAGATAGATCAACTCGGCAAAAACTCAACAGAGAAACCGCAGACCTAAACAGCTGCATAGATCAACTAGACTTAACAGACATCTACCGAACATTTCACCCAGCAGCATCAGAATACACGTTTTTCTCAGCAGCACATGGAACGTTTTCCAAAATAGACCACATTTTAGGCCACAAAGCAAACTTGTCTAAATTCAGAAACATTGAAGTTATACCTTGCATTCTCTCTGACCACAAGGGAATAAAATTAGAACTCAACACCAAAAGCCACCAAAGAAAGTCCGGCATCAGATGGAGGCTGAACAACACACTGCTGAATCATGAGTGGGTCATGGAAGAGATTAGAAAGGAAATTAAAATGTTCATGCTATTCAACAAAAATGAACACACAAATTACCAGCTCCTCTGGGACACAGCAAAGGCAGTACTCAGAGGCAAGTTTATAGCTCTGAGCTCCTACATCAACAAATTGGAGAGATCGGAAACTAACAATTTAATGACACATCTAAACCTCCTTGAAAAAGAGCAGCAAGATAAACCCCAATCCAGTAGACGGAAAGAAATAATCAAAATTAAATCAGAATTAAATGAATTAGAATCCAAAAAAACTATAGAAAGAATCAACAAAACAAAGAGTTGGTTCTTCGAAAAACTTAACAAAATTGACAGACCCTTAGCAAACCTTATCAGAAAAAGGAGAGAACACACCCAAATTAATAAACTCAGAGATGAGAATGGAAACATCACCACAGAAACAACCAAGATTCAGAACATTATAAGGGAATACTTCTCAAAACTTTATGCTAATAAGTTTGAGAACTTGACAGAAATGGACCTTTTCCTAGCAAATATTGACATGCCAAAACTAAACCAAGATGAGTTAAACCAGCTTAACAGGCCCATATCAAGCATTGAAATAGAAACAGCAATAAGAGACCTCCCAGCTAAGAAAAGTCCAGGACCAGATGGTTTTACAGCGGAATTTTACAAGGCCTTCAAAGCAGAGCTCACACCAATACTCCTCCAACTCTTCAATGAAATTGAAAGAGAAAGCTCACTACCGAACACATTCTATGAAGCCATCATAACCCTCATCCCAAAACCAGGCAGGGACTCATCAAAGAAAGAGAACTATAGACCCATTTCTTTGATGAACATTGATGCAAAACTTCTCAACAAAATTTTGGCCAATCGACTTCAACAATTCATCCAAAAAATCATACACCATGATCAAACAGGATTCATTTCAGGAATGCAACGCTGGTTCAATATACGCAAATCAATTAATATTATTCATCACATCAACAGGAGCAAGAATAAGAACCACATGGTTATCTCAATAGATGCAGAAAAAGCATTTGACAAGATCCAACACCCCTTTATGATGAAGGTTCTGGAAAAATTAGGAATCCATGGAACATTCCTCAATACAATAAAGGCTGTATATGACAAACCTACAGCCAGCATTATACTCAATGGTGAAAAACTAAAGCCATTTCCTCTTAACTCAGGAACAAGACAAGGATGCCCACTCTCTCCACTTCTCTTCAATCTAGTATTAGAATGCCTAGCTACAGCAATAAGACAAGATGCAGACATAAAGGGGATCCAAATAGGGAAAGAAGAAATAAAACTCTCCCTCTTTGCAGATGACATGATCTTATATTTAAAGAATCCCATAGACTCCACTCCCAAATTACTCAAGCTGATTCAAAACTTTGGCAAAGTAGCAGGTTATAAAATTAACCCCGAAAAATCAATGGCTTTTCTATATGCCAACAATGAGAAAAGTGTGGCTGAAATTAGGAAAGCAACTCCATTTGTAATAGCCCCACAAAAAATAAAATACCTAGGAATTAACTTAACCAAAGAAGTGAAGGACCTCTATGATGAAAACTTTAAAATCTTGAAAAAGGAAATCAACACAGAACTTAAAAAATGGCAAAACCTCCCATGCTCCTGGATTGGCAAGATTAACATCGTGAAAATGGCAATACTTCCCAAGGCTATCTACAAATTCAACGCGATACCTATCAAAATTCCACCCTCATTCTTCAAGGAAATAGAAGAGGCAATCCAAAAATTCATATGGAACAATAAAAGACCCCGAATAGCAAAAACGCTCCTCAACGGAAAGAACACTGCTGGAGGAATATCAATACCAAATTTCAAACTCTACTATAAAGCCATAGTAATCAAAACAGCTTGGTATTGGCATAAGAACAGACCTCAGGACCAATGGAATAGAATTGAAAACCCAGAAATGAACCTACAGACCTATAGCCATCTAATCTTCGATAAGGGAGCTAGAATGGAAGAAAGACAGCCTCTTCAGTAAATGGTGCTGGCAAAATTGGTTAACTACATGTAGAAAACTAATGCTAGATCCTTATATATCACCCTGCACCAGAATCAACTCCAAATGGATTAAAGACCTTGAACTCAAAGCAGACACTCTGAAAACATTACAGGATGGAATAGGAGAAACCCTAGGTCTCCTTGGCTCAGGCCAAAATTTTCTGAATAGAGACCCGGAAGCACAACAAATCAAAGAAAGGTTGGACAAATGGGATTGCATAAGATTGCAGAGCTTCTGCAGGGCAAATGACATAGCTGGCAAGATCAATAGAAAGCCCACCGATTGGGAGAAGATCTTTACTAGCCATACAACGGACAAGGGTCTCATATCTAAAATATACTTGGAACTCAAAAAATTAAACCACCCAACAACAAATCCTCAAAGAAACAACTGCCCAATAAATAAGTGGGCGAAAGACTTAAAGAGAAGCTTCTCTGAAGAAGAAAGAAGGATGGCCAATAGACACATGAAGAAATGTTCAACATCCCTAGCCATAAAAGAAATGCAAATCAAAACAACATTGAGATATCACCTCACTACAGTTAGAACAGCAAAAATCAAGAACTCTAACAACAACAGATGCTGGAGGGGATGTGGACAGAAAGGAACCTTACTTCATTGTTGGTGGGAATGTAAACTTGTTCAACCACTTTGGAAAGCAGTATGGAGGTTCCTCAAAAGACTTCACATAGATCTCCCCTATGATCCAGCAATCCCACTTTTGGGCATTTACCCAAATGTTTACAAACAAGACCACACTAAAGCTACCAGCACAACTATGTTTATTGCAGCATTATTTACCATAGCTAAAATATGGAACCAACCCAGATGCCCCTCAGTAGATGAATGGATCAAGAAAATGTGGTATATATACACAATGGAATTCTATGCCTCCATCAGAAAGAATGACATTTCCCCATTTGTTAGGAAATGGAAAGGTTTGGAATAAATTATATTAAGTGAAGTAAGCCAGGCCCAAAGAAGCATAGGTCCCATGGTTTCCCTTATTTGCAATATCTAGTATAGGTATGAGTCAAGCGGAAAAGGTCAGATAATGTGATGTTAGGCAAATGAACCCTTAAATATGTATTTTAATGTTTTCGTTTCTTTCATGCATGTGTTTCTAACGCATTTATAAGATTGTTTCTTTGTTGCTTTGTATGTCCCTCCCCCACAGTGTAACCCCCGCTTTCACTATATTTGATGTCAGTATAACATGTGGAGGAGATGTGGACAAACAAGTCGTTTAAGGATTCAGGTGGACCTGTTGCAACAATGAGAAGTACAAAATGTCATGTCAAAACCAGCTTAACAATGTCGGTGTGGGGGGGGGGAGGGGGGTATAATTGGGTGGGGGGAAGGGGGTATAATTGGGTGGGGGGAGGGGGGAGGCGGGGAAGGGAGGTGAAGGGTAAACAAAGGAGGAGGCTGCAATGCTTGGTAAGAAATGTATGCATTATCCTGCCCATGTAATTGTAGCACCTCTGTACAGTATGTTCTCAAATAAAATAAAATTAAATTAAAAAAAAATACAAAAAGCATAAAATCCTACTACAGCCAGGCACCGGTAGCTCATGCCTGTAATCCTAGCTACTCAGGAGGCTGAGATCTGAGGATCACGGTTCAAATCCAGCCCGGGCAGGAGAAGTCTGTGAGACTCTTTTTTTAAAAAAATTTTTTTATTGTCAAGGTGATGTACAGAGGGGTTACAGTTACATAAGTAAGGTACATTTCTTGTCAAACTTGTTACATTTTTAACAACTGCAATTTCTTAAATACTTAGATACTTTTTATTAGTTAGCTTCTGTCAGATTAAAAACAAAATGCAGGCCAGGTGCTAGTGGCTCACGCCTGTAATCCTAGCTACTCAGGAGGCTGAGGTCTGAGGATCATAGTTCAAAGCCAGCCCAGGGAAAGAAAGTCCATGAGACTCTTTTTTTTATTATTATTATTGTGAAAATACAATTACATGGGCAAGATAATGAGTACATTTCTTATCAAGCATTGTAACCTCCTCCTTTGTTTCCCCTTCCCATCCCTTCCCCCCAATCAATCCTCCTCTCTCCCCCCACCAAAGTTGTAAAGTTCGTTTTCGACATAACAACTTGTACGTCTCATTGTTGCAATGGGTCCACCTGTATCCCTATTTAAACGATTTGTTTTTTCCCTTCCCCTCCACAAATTATACCGACATCAAATACAGTGAAAGCAGGGGTTATACTGTGGGGGAGGGACATACAAAGCAACAAAGAAATAATCTTATAAATGTGTTAGAAACAATCGCATGAAAGAAAAAAAATTTGAATACATATCTTAGGGTTCATTTCCCTAACATCTTATCTCCAATAAACCGCTAGAAAACTAGAAGTAGTGCTGTGGCTCAAGCGGTAGAGCAGTCACCTTTAGCTGAAGAGCTGAGGGACAGTGCCCGAGCCCAAGCCTACTACACCATTCTTGGTCATATACTCAAAGGAAAATAAGACAACATATTATAAAGATACCTGCATACCCATATTTATTGCAGTAGTATTCACAGTAACCAAGTTATGCAATCAGACCAGATGCCCATCAACAGATGAATGCACTTTAAAGCACAGTAAATACACATAATGGAGTATTATTTAGGCAAAAAAGAAAATGAAATTGTTATTTTCAGAAAAATAGATGGGACTAGGGATCATCCTATTAAGCAAGATAAGCCAGATTTGGAAAAAAATAAACACTATGTGTTTTCTTAGAATCTAGAACAAGAAGGAGGAGGAAGACGAGGAGAGGAAGGGATGATTATCATTTGGGACTATTTGGATGGAACCAGTAGGAGGCATAAAACAGAGGGTAGGGGCAGAATATAAAATATATCATATGTATTCATGAAAAGGTCATAATGAAGCTCATATAAAAATTTGTAAGGAAGTTTTTTTAAGGGGAGAGTTAGGAGGAAAGAAAGTAAGAGTAATAAAAGGTGTGAATATGATCAAAAAGTATTATATGCATGTATGGAAACAGCACTATGAAACCCCTCACGTTATGTATTATTTTCCATTACCAAGAAATTTTAAAAGTTTAATGCATTGAAACTATTAACCATATTCAGGTAAATTTCTTAATATTTCAGTAAGTACAACATTAGCTGTATCAAGGTCATCCTTCACTAATAATGTCTTGAGGTCAGAGATATCAACAAGGTCATCTTGGAGAATTTGGGTAATAGCTAAGAGTAGCTCTATAGCTGCAAAAAGAGTAAAATCAAATGTTTCAATAGCAGAGACAAGATATATTCCTCATTACTTAATAGTCTCCATTTGCATCTGGTAACAGAACTTATGGGGAGCTATTAATATAGTTTTTTTGGGGGGGGGGTCCTGTCGTGGGGCCTGAACTCTGGGCCTGGGCGCTGTCCCTCAGCTCTTCAGCTCAAGGCTAGCACTCTACCACGTGAGCCACAGCGCCACTTCCGGCTTTTTTCTTTTTGCTTATGTGGTGCTGAGGAATCGAACCCAGGGCCTCAGGCATGCAAGGCAAGCGCTCTACCACTGAGCCAACTTCCCAGCCCTTAATATAGTTTTAAAACAAGAATATATAATGGCTAACAATTAAGAACTAAGTGCTAGATATAGCCCAAGAATTTTTACTTTATTTATTTGGTCTTATCATAATACCAAAGTAGACATTATTATCATTTTTCAGATGAAGAAATTGAGATTAGCAAGATTAAGTAACCTACTAAAGACTACATTGTTAATTAGGTGGCATGCTCAGGATTCAAATCCAAAGCTCAAGCTCTTAACCACTGTGCCTTTCAACTAAGCACATAAAAGTAGTCAGGCTTTATCCCTTGGTCCATTTAACACTCAGTTGTGGCTTCTGAAACCATTTTGAACTGGTACGACACTGACTCCAACATTAAGAAAAAAAATCTATTTTGCTGCTCCCCATATCTTGCATAGCTATAGCTAGCTAGACACCATCTTGAGAGGAGGCCTGTTTTTTTAGGTTGAGCTACTCTGGGATCTGAAAACAAGAAAAATTACAAGTCAGGGAGCCTGAGGGCATCTTCTCACAGTGTCTAGGTGGGCACAGACATGAGAGGTGGTCATAGTGTGGAGGAGGATCATAAATAGACCCAATGAGATTTTTACACGGAAGGCATTTTGGACTGTCAAGGATGTGGGAGTCAGAGACTCTGCTCTTTATAGAAAGGAACTGCACTGTTGCCCGTGGATCACTTCAGAGATCAAAAGTTCCTAGCCCCTGTCCATGGCCAACAGATTACTTGGCCACTGGAGCTGCCTCCTGAGTGTGGCTTGCTGCCAGGTGGGACTGAGAGATCTGATGCCAGGGTCAGTAGATCACTGTTTTTCCAGCTTTCTCCCTCTTACCAGGCAATTTAGTACTTTATTGGGTGAAATCTGAAAACTCCGAGACTAGCCGACCAAGTTCCAGCAATCCTCAGTTCTGTTACAGTGTAGATCTCAGTGCTGTTTGCTTCCCTCACTCTTGTGCACTTGAGGGATGTGTATGTCTACCACTCCTGGTGTGTCTATTAAGTAACACTAGCAAATCAAGACCCTAAATTCAAATAAACTCTAGTTTTGCCAAAAGAAGATAAAGGAGGAAGGAAGAGGTGATATTGGAGAACTGAAGGGATATTGAAGGAGGAAGAAGAGGAGAAAGATGAGGAGAAAGAAAAAGAGGAGAAAAAGGAGAAAGGAAGGAAGAAAAGAAGGAAGGGAGGGAAAGAGGAAGGAGAGGAATGGGCATTGAAGCCACTGTCCATAGTTAATCTGCTTCAGTCACTGGAAATCATTATGGATTTCTGAACAAAGATATGTTCAAAATGATATTTGAGTTAGATAATTCTTAAATGAATCTTTTTGGGTTTTTTTGGCCAGTTCTGGGGCTTGAACTCAGGGCCTGGGCTCTGTCCCTGAGTTGCTTTTGCTCAAGGCTAGTACTCTACCACTTGAGCCACAGCACCACTTCCAGCTTTTTCTGTTTATATGGTAATGAGAAATTGAACCCAGAGCTTCCTGCATGCTAGACTAGCACTCTACCACTAAACCACATTCCCAGCTGATTCATATATAATTGATAAGCATACAAGATGCATTTCCTATTTTGTGAAAACAATTTTTTTTTTTTTGTCGGTCATGGGGCTTGAACTCTGGGTCTGGGCGCTGTCCCTCAGCTCTTCAGCTCAAGGCTAGCACTCTACCACTGGAGCCACAGCGCCACTTCCGGCTTTTTCTGTTGATGTGGTGCTGAGGAATCGAACCCAGGGCCTCATGCTTGCAAGGCATGCACTCTACTGCTGAGCTACCTTCCCAGCCCCATGAAAACAATTTTTTGAATGAAAGAAATTCTCATTTAAAAGTTAAAAACTCTTTTCAATTCAAAAGATAGAAAACAGCAAGTCACCTTGAAGCAGATTTGAGAAGGGCCACTCTAAGAGTAGAAAAACCATACAGTATATAGAAACCCTGGAAGAGACTAGGTTATTCAACAGATGGAGCACAGGTAAAAGAAGAATCTTGCTGAGTACTGGTGGCTCATACCTGTAATCCTAGCTACTCCAGAGGCTGAGATCTGAGGCTAATGGTTCAAAGCCAGCCAGGGCAGGAAAGTCTGTGAGATTCTTATCTGCAATTAACTACCAGAAAACCAGAAGTGGAGCTGTAACGTGAAGTGGTATAGTGCTAGTCTTGAGCAAAAAAAGCACCCATGCTCAGTTCAAGCCCCACAATTGACAAAAAAAAAAAAAAAAGAAGAAGAATTTCTAATCCTTTATTGTTGAAATTCAAAGTTAAGGAGTGTGTTAGAGAAGGTTAGGGCTAAGGTAGAAAAAAACAGAATGAGAGGCCTCACTACTGATCCAAGCCAGCAAGAGAAAAGATGGCCCAGATACAGTACTCAGGTCCTGAGTTCAAGTCCCAGGACCAACACACACACACACACACACATACACACACACACACACACACACACACACACACACACACACACACACACAGGCTAAAATGTGAGATTGAAGCTCTTGACCCCCAAGACCTCTGCCAATCTAGATCACACATTTTTTGTATGAACTACACAAATGTTACATGTTACATGGCACCTTCTGTAGGCAGCCAAAATCAAGCATGGATGTTCAAGTATTGGAGAGTTCAGTGGAGTATGAACCTCATTTTAGCCTTGCACTTCCCTAACATATCTCTCTGCATATGTATAACCCCGATAGCCAAGAGGGACCATTGTTCTCACCCAAATTAAAATATAAAACAATCTGTACTGATCCTTCTAATTTTTCATCTATATCATATCTGATTCATTTATCTTCAACCTGAAAATTAAGTCATATATGTGTGAATATACATATAAATGTATATATGTATATACTTATAAATGTATATATGTATATATTTCCATATTCTGAAAAATGTTGCATTATACAGGTCACTTGGGAAAAATACCATGGTATCATAATAGAACTATATTCCTTCTACTAATAATTATTACTTTTTTTTTTTTTTGGTCAGTTGTGGAGCTTGAACTCTAGGCCTGGGCACTATCCCTGTGCTCTTCAGCTCAAGGTTAGTGCTCTACCACTTGTGCCACAGTGCCACTTCCATCCTTTTCTGTTTATGTGGTGCTGAGGAATCGAACCCAGGGCCTCATGCATGTGCGGCAAGCACTCTACCACTGAGCCACCATCCCAGCCCCATACTACTAATAATTTTTTTTTTGGTCCATTGTGGGGTTTGAACTCTGGGCCTGGACGCTGTCCCTGTGCTCTTCAGCTCAAGGCGAGCGCTCTACTACCTGAGCCACAGCGCCACTTCCAGTTTTCTAGTGGTTTATTGGAGATAAGAGTCTCATAGACTTTCCTGCCCAGGCTGGCTTTGAACCGCAGTCCTCAGATCTCAGCCTCCTAAGTAGCTAGGATTACAGGTGTGAGCCACTGGCGCCTGGCCACTAATAATTATTTTTAAAGTTACTAAGAACAAAAAAAAAAAAAATTCAATCCCTCTTATCAAAAAGTTTCCAGTAGCTAGGTGTGGTAACATATGCTTATAATCCCAGTGACTCCCTTAAATTAAGGCAGGAAGTTTGCAAGTTTTAGGGCAGACTGGTCAAAATCAACAATACCTTATCTCAAAAGCAGTATTTTTTTAAAGGGGGCCTAAGGTATAGCTCAAATGATATAGATACAGTATTTGCCTAGCAAACCCAGGTTTCCTGTAAGTTTCTTGATGAAAGAGACTGAATTTGTAATCTGTATAAACAAAATTTTAACGTATGATTGTCAACAGTGCTGTGAGAAAAAAATACTTAAGAAAGTATAGAAGTACTGAGAAGGTTAACTGAGTTTTCTCACTTCATTTAGTGAGTGATGAACTCAGAAGAAAGTGTCATAGAACATTACATAATATTTGAGCCAGGCTGGGTGCTGGTAGTTCATGCCTGTAATCCTAGCTACTCAAGAGGCTGAGATCTGAGGATAGTGGTTCAAAGCCAGTATGGGCAGGAAAAATCCATGAGACTCTTTTTCTCTAATAAACTTCTCAGAAAAAAAAAACTGGAAGTGTTGCAGTGAATCAAGTGGTAGAACACTAGCCTTGAACACAAAGACGCTCAAGGACAGTGCCCAGGCCCTGAGTTCAAGTCTCAGAACTGGCAAAAAGAAAAGGGAAAAGAAAAAGAAAGAAAGGAAAAGAAAAAGAAAAATCTGAACCAAGTTTGTCAGTTTATCTGACAGGAAATGTATACCAATAAAATAGCACACAAAAACAGATGGAACCGAGTTCCGGGAAGATGGCGGAGGACAAGCTGGAATCTGAACAAGCTCTCGCATAGAAAGCAGTTTTAGAGTTCCAGTGAACAGTCCTAAGCCAGAGAATCACACCAAGTGTGCCATCACAGGACAGAGAGTTAGACAAGAGAGGGGAAGCCAAGGCAAAAAGACACATCTGAGCGCCTGCCAGCAGCCGCGGCGGCGGCGGCGGCAGGGTGGCGGCGGAGTCCGCAGCCCGGGCCATAACTGAGCGCTCACACAGAGAGTCCGGGATGAAGGAGCCAGACGCAGCGGGCGAGCAGATTCTACTCAACACCAGCAAGAACCGACAAGGAGTGGACATCTTCATCCTACAGTGTGCAGACCAGAGACAACCCAGGATCCAAGACTCGACGAATACGTGAATGTGCGGTTTCCTTTCTTTTCTTGTCTTCTTTCTCTTTCTGTTTCTTTCTTAACTATCTTTTTGTTTTTTTGTCTAGCTCTACTGAACTTCTGATCTCTTTTTCTCCCTTTATTTTCCTGTTCACCTATTCCTCTCTCTTGATCCTCTTTATGTGACTTAACTCTTGTCCTGCACATCCTCAGATAAACCCGTAGTTAACTAGTAGACCCTATCCCCCATTGTGTACACACTTAATCCACAAATTTATTACTCAATTCAAAACCTCTGAGACTTAAATTCCTTAATAGCAGTACTACCTCTTTATACCTATATAATATTTTAAGCATTTTTTTAAGTTTTTCACTTCTCCTCTATGTCCCTTCCCTTTTCTTAATATACTCACATTCCTCTCTAAATAGATGGCCTTTTAATCTCCATAATAATATTAATTTTTACATTTCTATTTTTTTCTGGTCTCTTTTCATTTCCCTTTCCCTTTCTTCTTTTTCTCTCTCTCTATATCTCTACTTGCATCCTACCCAACCTATTTCCTGCATTGGGATTAGGACATAGTTAACTCTCCCTGTGCCCCCCCACACCAATCTATCCCTATTTTTTACACACATCTCTCCCTAACCCTAATAATTTCTGGTCTTCCAAATTCTTCTCCGTGGTTCGAAGCCCATTAACGTATAGTTGTTTGATGTTGATGTTATAGTTGTATCTGTTGAACTAGATTGTATATGTAGACTATTGACTGTACAAAAGCAAACTTTGATTGATGGTTGCCTTAAGATAGTGTTCTAGCACAAAACTGGTGCTATTTTCATCTCAAATGGGCAGAGTAAGCTGGAAAAACACAAGAAAAATGGCAAATCCGGATATCTCAATTCCCAATCTTGATAATCAGGGGTCAGAACAGATAATGAATAATCCAGAGGAGAGTTCCCAAATAGCTCTACAAACACTAATAGCAAACATGATAAATGAGAAGTTTGACAACTTACAAAGGACTCTGTACGAGCGTGAAAGGGAGAGAGAGGAGGCATCCCAAAAGCTTATACAGGAATATCATAAGTGTGAGGAAGCTACTCAAAAACTGATACAGGATTTGTGTGAACAACTTGAGAATACTCAAAGAGAAAGGGAGGAATGGCGTGAGCAGGCAGAGAACACTCAAAGAGAACTGCAGGAATCCCACGAACAGGAAGAAAGAGAACTGCAGGAATCCCACAGACGGGAGGAAGCTAATCAAAGAGTAATTCAGGAATTGAGAGACCAGGTAGAGAATACACAAAGATCACTAAAGGCATTCATGGAATCTATTAACAAAGAGCTGAAGGAAGTCAGGGAGACCACAAAGGGAGTGCTGAATGGAACCCAACAGAAGGAATGGGAGTCCAAAGAAACCATAACCAATCAACTAAGTGATTTGAGAACAAACACTGAACACCAAATTAAGGAAGTAAAGAAATTCATACAAGACCTAAAACAGAGCTTCAACAAAGAACTTGAAGCCATCAAAGCTGACCAATTAGAAGGAAAAGAGATAAAAAACAAAGTAGAGAGTCTTGACAGCAGGTTAGACCATGCAGAAGATCGAATCTCAGGGATTGAAGACAGCCTAGATATTATAGAGAAAGAACATACAACCATCCAAGACAAGTCCAAGAAATATGATAGATCTATCCAACACCTGGAAGACACCATCAGAAGGCCTAATCTAAGGATAATGGGTGTAGAGGAACACCTAGAAACAGAAGTTAATGGTCTAGGAAATTTGTTTAACAGGATCCTAGCAGAGAACTTCCCAAACATACAAAAAGATAGGCCTATTCAGATACAAGAAGCTTTTAGAACCCCAAATAGACCAGACCAGAATAGGACATCCCACCGTCACATTATAATCCACACAGGATCAACACAGACCAAGGAAAAGATCCTTAAAGCTGTCAAGGAGAAAAGGGTAATCACCTATAAAGGGAAACCAATTAGAATTACCTCAGATTTCTCAGCAGAGACAATCAAAGCAAGAAGAGCCTGGAATGATGTATGCCATGCCCTAAAAACAAACAACTATCAACCAAGAATACTGTACCCAGCTAAATGCTCCTTCATAACTGAAGGCCAAATAAAAACCTTCCATAGCAAAGAAAAATTGAAACAATACATCTCCACCAAACCAGCCCTACAAAAGATTCTTAAAGATGTCCTACACATACAAAACCAACAAGACCGCAACAAAGGCCAAGAAACTGCACCCAAACTGAGAATCCAAGAACCATAGGAAGAACCCAGTTTTCACAGCCCCCAAGAAGGTGGATAACATGGCAGGAACTCCCAAATACCTCTCAGTCCTATCTCTTAACGTTAACGGACTGAACTCTCCAATTAAGCGACATAGACTGTCTAGTTGGATTAAAAAACAAGACCCTTCTATCTGCTGCCTGCAGGAGTCACATCTTGCCCGTAAAAACAAACACATTTTCAAGGTTAAAGGCTGGAACAAAATCTACCAAGCAAACGGCCCCCATAAACAGGCGGGAGTTGCAATCCTAATATCAGATAAAATAGACTTCAAATTAAAATTCGTGAGAAGAGATAAAGAAGGTCCCTACATACTAATTAAAGTATCTCTCCTTCAGGAGGATATTACAATTCTAAATATCTATTCGCCAAACAATGGAGCACCCAAATTTATCAAAGAAACACTACTTTCCCTCAAATCCCATATAGATCCAAAGACATTAATTGTTGGGGATTTTAACACACCAATCTCCCCACTAGATAGATCAACTCGGCAAAAACTCAAAAGAGAAACCGCAGACCTAAACAGCTGCATAGATCAACTAGACTTAACAGACATCTACCGAACATTTCACCCAGCAGCATCAGAATACACGTTTTTCTCAGCAGCACATGGAACGTTTTCCAAAATAGACCACATTTTAGGCCACAAAGCAAACTTGTCTAAATTCAGAAACATTGAAGTTATACCTTGCATTCTCTCTGACCACAAGGGAATAAAATTAGAACTCAACACCAAAAGCCACCAAAGAAAGTCCGGCATCAGATGGAGGCTGAACAACACACTGCTGAATCATGAGTGGGTCATGGAAGAGATTAGAAAGGAAATTAAAATGTTCATGCTATTCAACAAAAATGAACACACAAATTACCAGCTCCTCTGGGACACAGCAAAGGCAGTACTCAGAGGCAAGTTTATAGCTCTGAGCTCCTACATCAACAAATTGGAGAGATCAGAAACTAACAATTTAATGACACATCTAAACCTCCTTGAAAAAGAGCAGCAAGATAAACCCCAATCCAGTAGATGGAAAGAAATAATCAAAATTAAATCAGAATTAAATGAATTAGAATCCAAAAAAACTATAGAAAGAATCAACAAAACAAAGAGTTGGTTCTTCGAAAAACTTAACAAAATTGACAGACCCTTAGCAAATCTTATCAGAAAAAGAAGAGAACACACCCAAATTAATAAACTCAGAGATGAGAATGGAAACATCACCACGGAAACAATCAAGATTCAGAACATTATAAGGGAATACTTCTCAAAACTTTATGCTAATAAGTTTGAGAACTTGACAGAAATGGACCTTTTCCTAGCAAATATTGACATGCCAAAACTAAAACATGATGAGTTAAACTATCTTAACAGGTCCATATCAAGCACTGAAATAGAAACAGCAATAAGAGACCTCCCAGCTAAGAAAAGTCCAGGACCAGATGGCTTTACAGTGGAATTTTACAAGGCCTTCAAAGCAGAGCTCACACCAATACTCCTCCAACTATACAATGAAATTGAAAGAGAAAGCTCACTACCGAACACATTCTATGAAGCCATCATAACCCTCATCCCAAAACCAGGCAGGGACTCATCAAAGAAAGAGAACTATAGACCCATTTCTTTGATGAACATTGATGCAAAACTTCTCAACAAAATTTTGGCCAATCGACTTCAACAATTCATCCAAAAAATCATACACCACGATCAAACAGGATTCATTTCAGGGATGCAAAGCTGGTTCAATATACACAAATCAATTAATATTATTCATCACATCAACAGGAGCAAGAATAAGAACCACATGGTTATCTCAATAGATGCAGAAAAAGCATTCAACAAGATCCAACACCCCTTCATGATGAAGGTTTTGGAAAAATTAGGAATCCATGGAACATTCCTCAATACAATAAAGGCTGTATATGACAAACCTACAGCCAGCATTATACTCAATGGTGAAAAACTAAAGCCATTTCCTCTTAACTCAGGAACAAGACAAGGATGCCCACTCTCTCCACTTCTCTTCAATCTAGTATTAGAATGCTTAGCTACAGCAATAAGACAAGATGCAGAAATAAAGGGGATCCAAATAGGGAAAGAAGAAATAAAACTCTCCCTCTTTGCAGATGACATGATCTTGTATTTAAAAAATCCCATAGACTCCACTCCCAAATTACTCAAGCTGATTCAAAACTTTGGTAAAATAGCAGGTTATAAAATTAACCCCCAAAAATCAATGGCTTTTCTGTATGCCAACAATGAGAAAAGTGTGGCTGAAATTAGGAAAGCAACTCCATTTGTAATAGCCCCACAAAAAATAAAATACATAGGAATTAACTTAACCAAAGAAGTGAAGGACCTCTATGATAAAAACTTTAAAATCCTGAAAAAGGAAATCAACACAGAACTTAAAAAATGGCAAAACCTCCCATGCTCCTGGATTGGAAAGATTAACATCGTGAAAATGGCAATACTTCCCAAGGCTATCTACAAATTCAATGCAATACCTATCAAAATTCCAACCTCATTCTTCAAGGAAATAGAAGAGGCAATCCAAAAATTCATATGGAACAATAAAAGACCCCGAATAGCAAAAACGCTTCTCAACGGAAACAACACTGCTGGAGGAATATCAATACCAAATTTCAAACTCTACTATAAAGCCATAGTAATCAAAACAGCTTGGTATTGGCATAAGAACAGACCTCAGGACCAATGGAATAGAATTGAAAACCCAGAAATGAACCTACAGACCTATAGCCATCTAATCTTCGATAAGGGAGCTAGAATGGAAGAAAGACAGCCTCTTCAGTAAATGGTGCTGGCAAAATTGGTTAACTACATGTAGAAAACTAAAGCTAGATCCTTATATATCACCCTGCACCAGAATCAACTCCAAATGGATCAAAGACCTTGAAGTCAAAGCAGACACTCTGAAAACATTACAGGATGGAATAGGAGAAACCCTAGGTCTCCTTGGCTCAGGCCAAAATTTTCTGAATAGAGACCCAGAAACACAACAAATCAAAGAAAGGTTGGACAAATGGGATTGCATAAAGTTGCAGAGCTTCTGCAGGGCAAATGACATAGCTAGCAAGATCAATAGAAAGCCTACGGATTGGGAGAAGATCTTTACTAGCCATACAACGGACAAGGGTCTCATATCTAAAATATATTTGGAACTCAAAAAATTAAACCCCCCAACAACAAATCCGCAAAGAAACAACTGCCCAATAAATAAGTGGGCGAAAGACTTAAAGAGAAACTTCTCTGAAGAAGAAAGAAGGATGGCCAATAGACACATGAAGAAATGTTCAACATTCCTAGCCATAAAAGAAATTCAAATCAAAACAACATTGAGATATCACCTCACTCCAGTTAGAACGGCAAAAATCAAGAACTCTAACAACAACAGATGCTGGAGGGGATGTGGACAGAAAGGAACCTTACTTCATTGTTGGTGGGAATGTAAACTTGTTCAACCACTTTGGAAAGCAGTATGGAGGTTCCTCAAAAGACTTCACATAGAACTCCCCTATAACCCAGCAATCCCACTTTTGGGCATTTACCCAAATGTTTACAAACAAGACCACACTAAAGCTACCAGCACAACTATGTTTGTTGCAGCATTATTTACCATAGCTAAGATATGGAACCAACCCAGATGCCCCTCAGTAGATGAATGGATCAAGAAAATGTGGTATATATACACAATGGAATTCTATGCCTCCATCAAAAAGAATGACATTTCCCCATTTGTTAGGAAATGGAAAGGTTTGGAATAAATTATATTAAGTGAAGTAAGCCAGGCCCAAAGAAACATAGGTCCCATGGTTTCCCTTATTTGCAATATCTAGTATATGTATGAGTCAAGCAGAAAAGGTCAGATAATGTGATGTCAGGAAAATGAACCCTTAGATATGTATTTTAATGTTTTTTTCTTTCATGCATGTGTTTCTAATGCATCTATAAGATTATCTCTTTGTTGCTTTGTATGTCCCTTCCCCATAGTATAACCCCTGCTTTCACTATATTTGATGTCAGTATAACTTGTTGAGGAGATGGGGAAAAACCAGTTGTTTAAGGATACAGGTGGACCTGTTGCAACAATGAGAAGTACAAGTTGTCATGTCCAAAATGAGCTTTACAACGTCGGTGCGGGGGGGGGGGGGGGGAAGGGGGGAAGGAGAAGGATGGGGATTGGGGGGGAGGGGGGAGGCTGGGAAGTGATGTGAAGGGTAAACAAAGGAGGAGGCTGCAGTGCTTGGTAAGAAATGTATGCATTATCCTGCCCATGCAATTGTAACCCCTCTTTACAGTATGTTCACAAATAAAATTAAATTAAATTAAAAAAAAAAAAAACAGATGGAACCAAGAACAAATTGAGCCAGTTCTAATTATAAGTTGTAGTATGGCTATACAAATACATAAATACATAAGTAATAAATAAAATAAATACATAAAATAAATAACACAGATCTATTCATTCATTTAATATTTATAAATTATCATAAGATATTTGGTACAATATCAGTAAATGTAAGTGTGAGCTATTAATAATAGCTATTTTTTTAGTATGAAAAGAACCAGGATTGTGCTACTTTCTAGAGATGCAACAGTCCTTGACCCAACAATACTACACTGTAGTATAACTACTGTGAAACACAAAGTATAGGCAAAGGGAGTCAGGAGAGAATATCTCAAGAAATGGAAAGATTGAGAGTAAAAGAAAAGGGAGTATCTACAGAATTGGGAAAAAATGGAGTTGAATGTTCATAATAATGGCACAGAGCTAGGACATACAGAAATTTCATCTTTAAAGCTCTGATTACTATTTGGAAATAATACTCTACCTGAAGTGCCCAGGGTAGATTAGGAATGCAGTTAGTACTTGACAATGATCTGAAAAAAATAAAAGCCTCTTATTTGGAATTTTTCTCATTTGGAAAGTTCTTACTCACCATTCATCTCCGGCAACTTCAGATTTGAAGGTACAGCCTCATTTCTAAAATCTGAAATTTTAGAGACAGAGACAATACAATGAAGAATCGCATCTTGACATTAGCAAGTTTGGAAGGAAAGCAACAATTAAAACTTCTTTTCTCATTCACATTTATCCCTGGGGTTCCCTCCTTTGAAATCTTACCTGGCTGAAAGGAGACTGATAGAAGGAGTAAAACTGATTCAAACATATTAAAGACATGTATAGAATCATAGTAATGGAGTTGTTAAATCTTCCTCAGTCTCTCAAACTATCAAGATTTTCTTACTCTTCTTTCTCATTCCTAAAGCCCCTCTGTGGTCGCCACCAATTCCTTAAATGTGACAGTTTCTAATGGCATTGGTACTTCCTTTCTCTCTCACTTTGTTTTCATAAACTCGCCATCTGAATAATTACCTGTGTCTAACTCTCCTTACCTACCCAGCTAACTACTATCTAATCCTGGAGTTTTTCCTAAGGGCAAACTGCACTTGCATTCATTTATCCTACATGCTTCCTACAGAGATGCAAACTGATACTGAGATCTATTTGAGGGATAATCATTAGAAATAAAATCTATTTGTCTACATTAACCTTTTTGTAGTTAACAAACAGTTGTAACTCACAGCTAGTCCAGATGTTACCTTGTAACAAATGGAGGTTAAAATACAGATAAATTAACTTTTGTCTAAGTAAGATAAACAAAACAACTAAACTATTAAAAATACTTTTAAAAATATTTTAAAAATACTTTTAAAATAGGATCAAGTGATTTTAGAAATAACTCTAAAACAGTAATTTTTTTGAACTTCAGCGTTAATCAATATTTTGTTCAAGATAACTATTTAGGGAGGTGGTACTGTAATATAAATAGCAGAGTATTTGGCAGCATCTCTTGCCACTGCTAAGTAGATGCTAGTAATCCTTCCTCATCCGCCCTAATAACCAAAACTGTCTCCAGACATTGACAAATATTCATTGTCATTTTTTGACAAAATTAAACTTAAAGGAAAGACATGCATAAGATATATCTGAGGTGAGAGTATAGACAGATCAAGTAAATTGTTTGAAAATTGATATACAACTAGCCATTGTCTAGATAAACAAAACCAATTGCAAGGTAACTATTCAATAGTATTTTTTTTTTACTTTTAAAAAAGTTACACAACAAATATTAAGAGCACTATAAAGCATATAATAGTATAAGTATTAACTTTGGAATAAAATTACTCTAGCAACAGACATCAATTGACTAACATACCTCAACATTCAGAAATATTTTGAGATCAGTTTGGCAATTCAGGTTATGAGATTACCCAGACATTTAACAACAATAATTTCTATGGATTTAACATAGGTATAGTACTAAATATGATCCATAGCAAACTGGTCCAATAAGTTCATTGTGTTCTTTTGGTGATAAGTAAGAAATTTCTAATTAATACTTGGTAAAGTAATTTGAAATCCTCAGATCAAAATTTAGAAGAACAATATCAAATATTCAAACTAAAAAGCCTACATCTGAGGTTCCTTAATTTAAAAAAAAATAAAGTAAAATTTTAAAAATGTTTATTACAGGGTGTGATTGTCTGCTCCAAGTCGTTAAGTATTTCTTGACGAGTATCATCAGTAAAATAAGTCTTTTCAACTACATCAGAATATTTGTCCTTATCAGACGGATAACTGTCTTCCAGGTGGTCCAAAGTATTGATGATCTCATTCAAGGCTACAATACAGAAAATATACATACAACATATAATTTAGTACATAGATCTAAATCTTTTGATCATAGCAATAAAACTAATAACCTCTTTTACATCTACACTCTTTGATATGGTCAATAAGATACTTGCAAGACAAGTGTGGGTCCCTTAAGAATAGTGTACTTGGGCTGGGAAGGTGGCTCAGTGGTAGAGCGCTTGCCTTGCATGCATGAGGCCCTGGGTTCGATTCCTCAGCACCACATAAGCAAAAAGAAAAAAGCCGGAAGTGGCGCTGTGGCTCAAGTGATAGAGTGGTCTCCTTGAGCTGAAGAGCTGAGGGACAGTGGCCAGGCCCAGAGTTCTGGCCCCACAATTGGACCAAAAAAACAAAACAAAACAAAAGAATAGTCTATTTTCCACTCTGATAATTTTCTATAAGCTCACTTTGAAAGTTTTCTCTACTCCAATAATTGTGTGTTTATAACCTTTTTTAGTTGTAAATAACCTGGGGGTTTGTTTCTTTGTTTTTGTTTTGTTTTTCTGAACTGGGCTTTGAGCCCAGGACCTTACATTAGGAAGTGCTCTCCCACTTGAGCTAGGCCTCTTTTCTTTTTTTGTGACAGGTCTTGCTAGGGAGTACAGGTTGGCATCAAATTTACAATCCTCCTGTCTCCACTTCCCAAGTTCTAGGATTACAGACATTCACCACCATGTGTAGCTCATAATTCTTTTCTTTATGCTTAAAATTATTTTTTTAAGTGTCTAGGACTTGGCTGGGCTATTCCTCTGTGAACACATATCAATGTTTCTCTAGTTATTATGTCAATGGGCTCACTATTTCAGTAAAAATGTTCCCCTTATTCTTTACAAAACCTTCCAACTCCAATTCTCTTTCAGCTTTCCTTCCCACATCTTTTGTTCCTGCCAGCTACCTTAGTCTATTCTAAAGAGACTCATGGTCTCATATTTAGCACACATTTGGACTAGAAAACCCACAACCAACTTCCTTAATTTTTCTAGAAAAGAATTCATACTTCTAAAGTATATTTCTAAAAAATCATTTCAAAATTGGCTGAAAGAAATGTAAAATAAATTATTTTAAACTTTATCTAAAAGTAACTATCATTTAATAGATTATTTTGTTCTCTGATATTGAAGTTTTAAAAACAGGTCAGTGTAGAGGAATTCAAGGGAAATTTGTTGATTTAGTGAAAAGAAATGAGAAAATAAGTTGTTTTCATATTTCTGGAAAGCTATTTTAACCAGTAAAAAAGTCCAAATGTATATGATTCCAGGAATGGAAAAATAACAGAAGAATTCTACCAAAAATATGTAATAAAATTCTAGTTCTATAGTTGTCCAAAATAATGAGATGGGCTATTTTTTAAATTTTTTATTGTTACTATAAAGATGATGTACAGAGAGGTTATAGTTATATAAGTCTGGTAAAAAGTACATTTCTTTTTGGACAATGTCACTCCTCCTTCACTCTCTCCCAGTTTTTTTCCTCTTGTCAGGGGTGAGCTATTTTTTAAGCTTTAAAAGTTTATATCTTTTTAAAATAATTTGAATGGTTCTCATTATTCTGTTTTCAAACATGTATATGATGTACTTTTGTAATATTCACTGTGGAATGGGTTATTTTAAAAAAGCTATAAGGACTTCCAAGACAGAAAGAATGAGTGTATCCTATCATTAGTACATCCCTACAACTAACTAATTTGATTTCTGAAAGAAGCATATAAAAACTGAAGAAAATCCACTTTTAGGGATGAGTGTGGTGTCACATGTCTGCTGGAGGCATAGCAAGGATTGTGATCCAGGCAGTCCCAAGCAAAAATCACCAGACCCTATCTGAAAAAAAAAAAAATAACTAGAGCAAGAAATAAAAGGAGGTTACAGGTGTGACTCAAGTGATAGTGCACATGCCTAGAAAGTGCAAGGCCCTGAGTTCTCAATACTACCAACACCCCTCTCAAAAAAAGAAAAGATAGGAGACTCCACTTTTAATGAACAGAGGAACTATCAAACTCTAGCTACATTTCTCTAACTACAATGAGATAAAATTAGAAGCAACAACTGGGCAACAGTGAAATCTGAATTGCTTTGAGAGTTCTAGTTTTCTCCTAAGCATCCAGTTAGATAATACTGGGGACTCAAATTCATGGCCTCATGTTCACCTAGTTTGCTTGCTCATGTGGCACTCTACCACTTAAGTGATGTCTCCAGTCCAGTATTTTGCTGGATAATGGGAGAAACCCTTGTCTTTTCTGTCCAGACTAGCTTCAAACTGAGATCCTTAAGGTCTCAGCCTCCTAAGTAGCTAGCATTATAGGCATGAGCCACTGGCAACTCGATGACCTATTGGTGAGAGTGGGGTACTGACGTTTCCTACAATTAGCTCTGGTCCAACTTCAAAGGATCACATCTCACAGTGGTCTTCCAAGATGGTTATGATAGCCCTGGTGAGAGATAGTAGCATATCTATATGTTCTCTGGTCTCTCTTTTCTTATAAAGCCACAAGGGCTCTATCCTAATGATCTTATGTAGTCCTAATCAGTTCCCAAGGCCTCAACTCCAAAAGTCACAATTAGATAAAGTCTCTACTCTCTTAATACCTCACAATTGGATTAAGCTTCATTACCAGTTTCAGAGGAGACAAACCACAATCAAATCAAAGTAACTTCTATAAAGATTTAAGAACCAAATAGTATTTGACTAAATGACCTTTTGAATGAATCCTGCATTGTTGTCTTCTAACAGCTTTATCATAAAGCTCTTACCAATAAAATTGGAAAATTTTGGGGTCTCCTTCAAACTTTTCAACCAGTCATTAACATTCACCATGTTTCCTTCTAGATGAAAACAAAAGAAGTGAAAAACAAGCACTGGTAATACAAAAAGACTAATAACCAACATTAAATAAACATTTATGTATTTTTACATATAAATGTATATCTAAATATTTATGTTTCTTGAACATTTTATTTACAAGATTCTTTGGGTTTATGTCCAAACAGTTTGTCTTACTAACCCTGTAAGTTTATAGAAGATTATACTAGTGCTAATTCTATCCATAAAAAAACCAAACAGCCAAGAAAAACCAATAACTATACTTGATCAAAGTTGACAAAGCTAGGATTTCTAGTCACAAAACTGGAATTCTTAAGTTGTTCTTCACTCAGTAAATTAAGGTATCTCTGAGCAGAATTTCAACAACTCCATTCCCCACACGCTTTAGACTTGATTGTTTAAAATATATACATATATATATATATATATTCATAGCTGCAAAAGAGATAATTTGAAGAGGAAAGTCTCCTTTTCAAATATAATATTTACAATATTTGTTCTTCCATAAGCAAATATCTTACACAATGTTTTTAGTTTTTAATTATCTTTAAGTAATTATAAAGAGGGGCTTGCACAATTTTTATTGGTATTCTATCAGGAAAAAATTTTTGGTTAATAAAATGTTTACCAGAAACAAAATCTGATTGAAGAATATTCTCTGCTTCTTCTTTAGGTGACTTAATCCCAACATTTTTCAGAAAATCTTCCAAGTTCTCCTCAGCTATCATTTCACCTTCAAGTGAATCAAGAGCTAAGGCAATCTCCTGTAAGCCTAGAAATTGAAAAGAGATGTTTTATAATTAAATGAATCTGATTTTAAAAAATAAAACAAAAAAACAAAAGCTATCATTAAAGATCTTTGTCAGTTGCAGCCCATTTTTTTATTATTACATCCTGAATTGAGGAATAAGACTAATTCAGCCTTCAAAGAATTCCATGACCAGCACCTCAGTATTAAAAGAGTTCTTGGTTGCTCACATTTCTTTGGTACTGATATAAAATCAGCATAATCAAAGTGAGAAATATATAGCTGACTTTTTCCTGGAAATTACAGAAAGTAATTTTTCTATAGGGATTTAATTATAACAAACAAAATTAACTCATTTTGATATAGATAAAAAATCTAGTCATGAAAAATGTAAATATGATACAAGAGCTCATTCACTTTTTATTTTCAATTCTTCAGAGATTCATTTATACCCTAGCATCTAGAATTTAGCTTCAAGTCCAGTGATGGTTAAGTCAGATAGACTCACATTTATATCTCAGCTTCAGGTTATGTGACCTAGAATTGTATGACCTATACAAATTATTTCTACCTAACCACTCTATAATGCTCATGGTGATGGATCTAAAGTGGGAAAATAATTTAATTCACAAGGTTGATGTGAATGATAAGGAATGAAAAGCACTAAAACTTATATTAGACATATAATAAGATCCAATCAATCCAGTATTTATAAAATAAAACTATGATGATTATCATTAAAGCCAATGAGAATTAGTAAATACTAATCTTACCTTCTTAGCTATCTTAGATCTTGTTTTACCATCTGCTCCCCTAACATCATTGGGAAGTAACTGAAAATACCAATCTGAGCTTTGCTAGCACCTTGAAAACATGTACCAGCTCTGCCTCTTTAACTAAAGCTTGCTGAAAAACAGTTTCCTTGCATAACTATCTTAAATGAAGTTGACTCATCATCCTATGTTAATAGGATCAGGAAGCAGAGAGGCACTTTTCTTGTTGACAGGCAATTACTGTTCCAATTTTAACCAAACCTTAGCCCTTCTCTTTAAGGTTTAGGCCTTCATTCAGTGATGTTGTTCTACTATTATCATCATGTATTACTTTGAGGAGTCTGGCATCTTGATATAATCCTCTCTTTACCTTAGACCACATGATAATTTATCAACTGTAGAAATGAACCTAGCCTCAAAGCAATTTCACCTTCTCATTCCAAAAAGCCTTTACCTCCCTTCTAAAGTCATCTACAACAATGGCTACCCTACATCTGCTTCTATACCTAGAATTGCCTGTTTCACATCTAAAATCTTAACCACAAGGTCAGACATTGTCAACTTTCTGTGTATATATTGAAGAAAAGCATAGAACTTTATATGACTATTCTCTTGGCTATTCCAACCTCTCCAAAAAGTAGCCTGGGTACAGTAAACCTGCTTTATCAGTTACTAATGGAGAGAACGTTCTAAAAGCCAAGTTCACATATGCCAGCCAACCTTGCAAGCAGGCTCTTCCAAACAAGACCCCTGGCCCTGCCATATTAACACTTTCTTGCTCAGGTAGCTCATTTATTATAATTCCTCCTCGTAGTTACTAGCATTATTCTGCACTGGATATCAATGTCATCTCCTTGATCTCTGTGACTGCCTTCCCGTATCCTCTCTCCTTAATATGCAATGACTTAACTTTTTTAAAAAAATTCCTTTTCCCTCTTATAAAATATTACTTATCTAAACTTTTGAGCCCTACCTCTGATTTCAGAACTAGAAATAAAATTATAACTACCATTTATTAAACCCACAATATGTTTCTAATACTAGGTTACATGCTCTATATATGTTACTATTATGTTTGACCCTTTATGAGAAACATAATGTTATTAGCTGAAGGAAATAATAATGGCCCAGAAAGAATGACCACTGTTAAGTGAAAGAAACACAAGGTCATCTCAGTGTAGCCCAAAGCCGATGCTCTATTTCTGTTTTGTTTCCTACAACAAAGTTAAACTAACTACTAATATATTATGCTGATAGCCGTTACATTGACACAGTAATGTAGTTTAACAGAAAGATCATTGAGTACTTTTCTTAAATGAATAGTATTAGGATTTTTACATTCCAGAAAAAAATGAAGTATTGCTATTCCTTTTTATACATAATGATTCTGTACTGATCTCCCTGTCCACTTACTTATGGCATTTTTTCTTTTCCTAAGAATGTTCACTGGCCAAAGGGTTACTCAAACTCTTATTCAAGTAAATTACCAGAGATGTTAAATTTTAACATATATTCTCCAAACAAAAAGCATACTCCCTCAAAAATACTATCTTCACTTACTTTTTGTCCTGTTTCTTAACTATTAAATAAAACAGGGGTCAAATACTACACCAATGTCCTAGCACAAATCATGAGAGGTAAGCCAAGTTCAGAGACACAAACAGTGCATGTTTTCTCGCATATGCATAAGCTAGATCTAAAATACACTAGGACATGATAATTATATAGGACTCTAGACATTCACACACAGTGAGACCAAAGGAGGATATTCTTAGGTGGAGGAACACAGAGGCATAATGCCTATGTGCCTCTGATCAAATAATATTTATGGAAATGAACTCCAGGAAATGGAAAAGAGGTTTTTTTCTTTGTTGTTGTTTTCTTTTCTTTTCTCTTTGTCTTATTGTTCATTTATGTCTTTGGAAGGGTAAAGAGGGTGCAGAAATAGGGGTACAAAGGGTGAAAAATGCAGCAGTGTTACTCACTGAAAATGAATTCATTGAAAATGAATTATACAACTTGTAGGTGGGGACAGGAAGGAAAACTTGGAAAAAGTGAGGGAAGGGGTAACATTGTCCAAAAAGAAATGTACTCTTTATCTGAGTTAGATAGCTATAAACCCTCTGCATATCATCTTTATAATAACAATAAAAACATTTTTAAAATACTATAAAAATGTTCTGCAAAAATGTGTGACAACTTTATTTAATGAAGACTAAAAAAAAAGTTCATAATGAATTCTCCTAAAGGAAGCAGCAGAAGACTTATGAGAAATTTTATAATAATAGAAAACAATTTATATGATAGATTTCCAAGTCTGAGGCTTAATATCACAGAGAATACTTGTATCTGGAAAAAAATTAAAGCCAGTATCTCAGAAATAAAATGTAATTAAAAAGAATTTTTAATAGCACTCTTTTCCACAAAAAGCATTTTTCTCTCTCATTAAAGAAGCTGCCAAATTTAATGAAAATCATGTTTCACTGGTCTGTCTTCAGATCAATGCCAATCTGTTTAACCAGAAATTAGAACCAGAAGTGATGGAAAAAAATCTAAAGCAAAAAGAAGTGAATCCAATGAAAGAAAAACAATCTAGTACTTACTTTTTAACCTGGAGGCATCATGCATATTCTTTACTATTTTCTCAAATTCTTTAAGTTGTACTTTGTCATCATCTGTAAGAATAAAATTTTAATAGGTTATCCTACATAGCAAAAGTCAGCTCCAATGAAGCAGTCTGTAAATCTATAAATCTGTAAATCATTTGACATGCTCAGAAATAAATCATATTTCTTTTTCATATTTCTGAATAACCAAAAATAATTTTATAGATTAAGATAATGGACTTTAGGCTTATTTCTCAACTTCCATCAATCAAGAGAAACTATATGTCTATATTCCTAAAATATAGTATAAAGACATAGCCCCAGATTAAACTAAGAGGTACATTTCAGTCCTAATTTAGTCTTTAATTTTAAAAATTCTGTACCTGTTAAGTGTAAAGACTTTTGTCAGTTTCCAATGATTATATCACTCTAATGCTTAACAAATATTTATGCCCATATTTTATACAAGAACACACAAATACCAGATTAGTGTGTCAAAGGGCAATCACAAAAGAGAAAAGTAGCTTTTCTTCCCTATTTGAGAAAAAGAAGCTTACTCCCCAAATTTTAAATTACCGTAAGCTGTGACCAAAAACTAAAACAAAGTATTGCCAGCAAAATACATTTCCAATATATAAAAGACTATTATAGGCCAGGCGCTGATGGCTCACGCCTGTAATCCTAGCTACTCAGGAGGCTGAGATCTGAGGATCGCGGTTCAAAGCCAGCCCGGGCAGGAGAGACCGTGAGACTCTTATCTCCAATAAACCAAAAAACCGGAAGTGGCACTGTAGTTCAAGTGGTAGAGCGCTCGCCTTGAGCTGAAGAGCTGAGGGACAGCACCCAAGCCCAGAGTTCAAGCCCCACGACCGACCAAAAAAAAAAAAAAAAAGACTATTATATATGACTTACTTATATAGCTACAATTAATAATGTTTTTTTGGAGGAGGTTATTTGTGTGTGTGTGTGTGTGTGTGCGCGCGTGTGTGTGTGTGTGTGCGCGCGCGTGTGTGTGTGTGTGTGTGTGTGTGTGTGTGTGTGCACGCGCGCGCGCACGCTAGTCTTGAGGTTTGAACCCAGGGCTTGCATGCTGTCTCCGAGCTTACTTGATCTGCAGCTTCACTTCAGGTTTTTTGGTGTTTAACTGGAAATAAAGTCTCATGGGCTTTCCTTTCTGGACTGGCTTTGAACTGTGATCCTCAGATCTCAGTCTCCTGTATAGCGTAAGCCACCCAAGCTACTATGGGTTTTAAATGAACACAAGTTTTCCAATACTATATTATACAGTAAAATTACACATGTCTATTGTTATGTTTTGTCATACTTCTTTTAGTAGCACTTTTCCTAACTACAAAGACTTTGCTCCTGAATCTATAAGTTATCCCAAGTAATGCAATTATAAAATTTCAATAGTCTTTTAACAATTCCTGGTCACCCACTCTATGTTTTCTGGGATAAGCCATTTTCAAAAGGTGACATAATATATAGCCTGAATGGACTCAATGAATATTAATACATTGATATTAATATTTTTCTATAGACCAGTCAAACAATCTGAACTTTCTTTAATTTTCATGTATATATAGACATTTTAACCATGTTGGAACACTATCTAATTGAGACCTGACACTAAAACTAGTAGAAGAAAAAAACAAAGGAAAAGCTCCCCGACATTTGTCTAGGCAGGAGTTTCTTAGGTAGAACCCCAAGCCACAATCAACTTAAGGAAAAAAATAGATGAGTGGGACTGTATCAAACTAAGAGGCTTCTTCAGATAAGAAAAAAATTAGAATGAGGAGACAATTCATGAATTGGGAGAAAATAGTTGCAAATTATATACCAAGTAATGAGCTAGAATCTAAAATATATAAAAAAACTCAAACTACTTAATAGCAAGAAAACACCCTTAAATTGGGCAAAAGTCTTGAACATTTCTCAAAAGAAGACATACTGCTGGGTGCCAGTGGCTCACACCTGTAATCCTACCTACTCAGGAGACTGAGATCTGAGGATGGCGGTTCAAAGCCAGCCCGGGCAGGAAACTCCATGACACTCTTATTTACAATAAACCTTCAGAAAATTGGAACTGGTAGGTGCTGTGGCTCTAGCAGTAGAGCACTAGCCTTGAGCTGAAGAGATGAGCGACAGCACCTAGGCCCAGAGTTCAAGCCCAACTACCAACAACAACAACAAAAAAGAAGGAGGAGGGGGAGGGAGGAGAAGGAGGAGGAGAAGGAGAAGAAGGTGACATACTAATTACTAAAATGTTCAATATTTCTAATAAGGAGAAGGAGACGGAGAAGAAGAAGGTGACATACTAATTACTAAAATGTTCAATATTTCTAATCACAAAAAATGCAAATTAAACCCACAATGAAATAGCACTTCATATTTGTTAGACTGGCTATCATCAAAAGCAGAATATAAAATTACATCATGTGCCTCTTAACTTTAGGTAATACTCACCAACTTTTGCTAGCTTCAGTTCATCTAGAAAGTTATCTTTTTTAAAATTACTATTCACATTTGACAAAGTATTCCACTGATCAGAAATATTCATCAGCTCCTGGCTGAGATTCTGAATATTTTCAGTAACACGAGGCAATTCTAAATAATGGATAAAAACATAAGTTTTACAACATGCTTATATAAGAAGTCAAAATGTAAACTGTTATTTAGAATAGTCAAGAATTAAGAATTTTGTAGTTAAGAATAACAATAGCATAAGTGAATACCCAACTTTCAAGTATCAAAACAATAAAACATTTAACACAATTTTAATATATCTTTGAGGATTCTAAAATATGTCAAGAAAATAGCGTTTTCTCCATTTCTTCCTCCCAAAATCTTCTCTGCCTCCTTCCTCCCCTTAAATCTAACACTGCAGACAAGACAAAGCTTTGCTTTATTAGAATTTCAATAGAAAATCTTGTGTTTTAAATAGAAGAGATAAATTATCTTATTAAAAGTTTATGAAAGATCCCTGTGCTATATAAAAAATGGACTCTCTGGAAGATAAGGCAGAAAAACCTGCAGTGACCTGCTGTGACAGAGATGGCAATCAGGAGAACTGAACAAATTCAGCGTATATTTTGAAAGAATTTAATGATGAATTGAAAAAGAAGAAAAATATACAAAAATATATATCTTGTATCCTGACTTCTACCTGGTCAGCTAGCAAGGTCACAAACCCTACTTTCTTTCTTTTTTAACATTTTCCCAGAAAATTTCCCAGAGCATTTTGTGTTACACATGTGAGGACTTTTGTGCTATTTTATTTAATTAACCTTAATAGACATTTTTTCTGACAAAAACCAATTAAAAAATCATTATTCAGGGGCTGGGAAGGTGGCTTAGTGGTAGAGCCCTTGCCTTGCATGCATGAGGCCCTGGATTCAATTCCTCAGCACCACATAAGCAAAAAGAAAAAGCCAGAAGTGGCGTTATGGCTCAAGTGGTAGAGTGCTAGCCTTGAGCTGAAGAGCTGAAGGACAGCGCTCAGGCCCAGAGTTCAGGCCCCACAACCGGACCCAAAAAAAAAAAAAAAAGAAAAAAGAAAAGAAAAAAATCATTATTCAAAGGAAAATAACAAACTGACACATGTGCTAGATGTGTTATCACAATTGCCTGAAAATGTTAACACTTACTATCAGCTTCAGTCAATTCCACAGGCTTTTCCACTTCTGGCTTAGGGAGGTGAATTCCAAACTCTTCAAGAGAAGTATTTACATCCTCACTGTCAACTTTTTCATCTTCAAATTTTTTAACAGCATTAGTGCCATTAGTCAGTACTAAAATAAAGCAGCATACTTGTATTAAATGTAAATCAATCTGGTGCCAGCAGTAACAAAAATAGAAATCATTTCAGAAATGTTATATATATATATATATATATATATATATAATTTTTTTTATTGTAAAGATACTATACAGAGGGTTACAGTTACATGAGTGAGGTAATGAGTACACTTCCTCTTGAACATTGTTACCCCCTCCATTGTTTTCCCCCTACCATCCCCTCCCTCCCTCCCTTCCCCGAGGTTCTTTTTTTTTTTTGATTGTGATTAAGTGAGAAATGTTATATATTAAAAGCACATAGCCATCATGATTAATAATAGTGAAGATCAGTATGTATCAAAATCAGTCAAAATATTTGTATCTTTTCTCTATAGTTTCTATGCCTAAAATGCACTGATAATATCACAACTAAAAATATATTAAAAATATGAAAAATTCCTAGCTAATTCAACAAATTGAACTCCCTGGTAGTTTATTTTTCATTAGCAGGAAATCTTCAATCTCTGATAACAAGCTGAAATACCAGTCTGTGGATATATGTAAATTCACTCCTTGGTAAATCCCTTTATTTTATCTCTTGTAGATATACATATTATTACTTAGAAACAATGAAAAACCCATGAAATTCTTATTTTCAATTAACTAGCCAAAAACACAAGTGGAGGCATACATAGCTCAGTGATAGAGCATCATGAATTGAAGCCGCTCCTCCAAAAGCTATGCCACAAAGTTTCAGAAGGTGTCCTTTCTACTCTTCACAAGAACAGCAATATAACAGTGACTGAGTTGGTAAGTGATTTAATTCATAGGGAAGCATTGAAGAAGTAGATTTGTTTATATTACCTTCAAGAAATTGACACTTAAGTACTTAAGCTACATGCCAAATGTAGCTTCATCTAGGTATAAAAGGAAGTCTCTTTACTTTTGGATTAATTTTTTTCTTATCTGGAAAATCTTTAGGGAAATCTTTTATCATAGAAATAAACAGAAGAAAGCATAATAGCAAGACAATATCTTTCCTTTCTTATTGTAAGCCTTCCGGGAAATTTTTGAGTTATTTGTATAAAAGTAATCATTGCAAGCAAAAGCTGGATTCTGATGATAGTTGCACAATTTACTAAAAATCAGTGAATAGGTAAGTTATGTAAATTACACTTAAATAAAGCTTTTTAAATGTTCTAAAATGAAAGCCATGCCAGTATTTCATTCAAACAGGTTTTATTTTCAAATAAATCAATCACCTATCAAATCTTAATCAATATGGCTAATTACATATTGGATCACCTCACTATTATTAGCATTACTAAATATTTATGTACTGGCTTTTAGTTCATAAAATTCAGATGAGACAGCAGGTTCGCTATTATTACTCTGACATACCAAGATTTTTTTTTTTTTTGGTTGGTCGTGGGGCCTGGACTCTGGACCTGGGCACTGTCCCTAAGCTCTTCAGCTCAAGGCTAGCACTGTACCACTTAAGCCACAGCGCCACGTCCAGCTTTTTCTGTTTATGTGGTACTGAGGAATCGAACCCAGGGCCTCATGCTTGGGAGGCAAGCACTCTACCACTGAGCCACCTTCCCAGCCCCCCAAGATTTTTTTTAAAGTAGCATTTTACTTGCCTATGAATCACAGGAGTTTTAAATAGCTGTCCAAATTGAACTTTATTCTTCCCAACCTAACTATTCTTTCCTTCAAATCATTTTAAAGCAAGTTTCCTACCTACCATCATATTCATGAAAATTTGTTCCTTGGAGAAAGTTGTAATAAAGTCATCTAAATTCACCAACTCATTTTCTATAAAAATAGAGTAATACATTATATTTTCCATTATAATTTGTATAAACAACAAATTCACATGAAAAACCATTTGATTTTTCATTTCATTATCTTATTTCTCCTTCATATACTTTCTCCTAAGAGGAGTCTTTCTAAATTAGGTCAGTTCCTTTTTTTTCAGCAATGACTGAGGCATGTTAGTGCTAAACATAAATGATACAAAAATAAGTAAGGCACAGACTCTACTTTTTCAGAGTCCAGAATGCTAACTATTACATGATGGAACCTGATAAGACTCTGCTTTTTCAATATCAATAGATGAAAATAATTCAGGTAGATACTAAGTTCTTGATAGGTATGAGTAAAAGAAAAGGTTTTCTGTATAGACAATGAAAAGGCTCAGGAGTCTATTTCATGCCAGCATGGAAATCCATACACTATCAATATGCTATCTCTTAAGACACCTTGACAACATTAACCAGCCCTTACTAGGTCTCTCCTATCTATTTTTAGATATAAACCTTCCACAGTAATCACACCAATTCTGAAAAGTAACAAAAGGGATTCAATAATTCTTGTTGTTTGTCATGGGGCTTGAACTCTGGGCCTGGGCTCTGACCCTCAGTTCTTCAGCTCAAGGCTAGTACTCTACCACTTGAGCCACAGTGCCACTTCCAGTTTTCTGAGTGCTTTATTGGAGATAAGAGTCTCAAAGGCTTTCCTGCTCAGGCTGGCTTTGAACTGTGATCTTCAGATCTCAGCCTCCTGAGTAGCTAGGATTACAGGCATGAGCTACTGGTGCCCAGCAAGATTCAATAATTTTATTAGCACCCTCTGTCTCGTGTGTGTGTGTGTGTGTGTGTGTGTGTGTGTGTGTGTGTGTGTGTAATTTTATTAGCACCCTCTGTCTCGTGTGTGTGTGTGTGTGTGTGTGTGTGTGTGTGTGTTGCCAGTCCTGGGGCTTGAACTCAGGGCCTGGGCATTGTCCCTGAGCTTCTTTTGCTCAATGCTAGCACTCTACCACTAGAGTCATAGCTCTACCTCTGGCTTTTTCTGTGTATGTGATACTGAGGAATCAAACCCAGGGCTTCATGCACTCTACCACTAAGCCACATTCCCAGCCTCTCTATATATTTTCAAACTTTTTCTATTTTTCTTAGCTGAGAAATTGTATTGATTCTGAGTCATTCTTTTCCAAAAATACGTTCTCTTCCTTCTCTTCAACTGAGTTTTTGCAATGAATAATTCTTTTTTTTTTTTTTTTTTTGCCACAGCGCCACTTCCGGCTTTTTTCTTTTTGCTTATGTGGTGCTGAGGAATCGAACCCAGGGCCTCATGCATGCAAGGCAAGCGTTTTACCACTGAGCCACCTTCCCAGCCCCTGCAATGAATAATTCTAAGTTATTGATAAAAAAACAATTTCCCTCATATACAAACTCTCACAAAAACAAACCTCCTTAGAGACAATCTCTAAACCTCCCTAGAGATACTATCTTGAACTTAGACTAATAACTGGAATATGTCATTTAACATCTAGATTTAACATCTTGATTATCACTAACTCTAAATTCCCTCCAATTCTTTCTCCCAGAATCTCTAGGAACTTGATTCAATTTTTTTCTCTTGATGTAATAGAAGATTGAATTCAGGGCATCTCACTCACTCTACAAGTATTCTCCCATTTGAGCCACATTTCCAGGTCTTGATAAAAGGGCTTTTTGTTTTGTTTTGTTCTGTTGTGGTATGGTTTGGTTTTTGTGTTTTCTACTAGGGCTTGAACTCTACACACTTGCAATCTTGCTCAGCTTGCCTCTGACTGACACTCTTATCACTTGAGCTATGCCTCCAACTTGGCCTTTTGCTTGTTAATTGGAATCTGTTGAGTGGCTGGGATTACAGGCATAAATCAAAAGCACTTAAATTGATTAGAGATTTTTATACATCTTGGATGCTAGAAAGATAGGAAGAGTCTTACTGGAACAACTTTGTGCTATGAAAAGCCTGTATATTCTAAAACTAGCCCATCTGAATGGTCAGTCTTGCTGGTTTGATTTTGTTTGTCTTTTACTATTTTCCATTTTTATTTTTTGTTTGCCAGTCCTGGGGCTTGAACTCAGGGCCTGGACACTGAGCTTGAGCTTCTTTTGCTCAAGGCTAGCACTCTACCACTTGAGCCACAGTACCACTTCCGGTTTTTTCTGGTTATACGGTATTGAGGAATTGAATCCAGGGCTTCATGCATGCTAGACAAGCACTCAACAACTAAGCCATATTCCCAGCGCTCTTTTCCATTTTGATGTTTTTTCTTAATCGTCTTCAGAATGACACATTCTAAAGATATTAACATGAGGAAAATAAGGAGCATGTGGCAATATGTTTAACTATATTATCAAATGTTATGAGTGCAAAGTAATTTATTAAGATGAAAGGCTAGTGTTTTTCAATATAAATCATTGACATGGTCATATTTTATAAATGCCCAATTATCATCAATTGGTTTGGAGAACTGATATCAAATAACTTATTTTATACTTCTCTGTATAAAGAAGGTGGCTCAGTGGTAGAATGCTTGCCTTGCATGCATGAAGCCCTGGGTTCGATTCCTCAGTACCACATAAGCAGAAAAAGCTGGACGTGGCACTGTGGCTCAAGTGGTAGGGTGCTAGCCCTGAGCTGAAGAGATGAGGGACAGTGCCCAGGACCAGAGTTCAGGCCCCATGACTGACAAAAAAAAAAAAAGAATGTAAGTATGGTAGTAGTAGCTGACATCATTTGGTTTTAGCAAAACCGGGTAGCTATCACTTTCTTCTGAAGGCCACTTCTACCTACTGGCTAAATGTCCACTAATCTATGGTTTTCTGTCCATCCAGGGCTTACTGTTTCTTATTGAAACACAAAGATCCCTGAGAAATAGGAGACTTAGAGTAATAACACCAACTCAATAAAAAAATAAGAATGAATAGCCCTAACCTTCCCTACCTTCTTTATTCAACTATGTTATTTGGACTATGTATCAGTGGTACTAATGACTACTTTTTCACTAAACACTCATTTTTAACTCTTACATTAAGTACTAAATGAAAATTTTAAATGTTATGAAATTTCTTTAACAAGACTAGTACTCTTTCCATTAATAGTAAGTTACTTAGGTAATTTCATCAAGAGACTCTAGCAAGTGTTTAACTAGTTCCCATATGCAGTACTTTTGTGTTAGGAGTAGCGTAGAAGGGGAGTACATTCATTTATATGAAAAAATCATTACTCATCTTTGAGTAAGACTATAAATGCTTACAGACCTTAAATATATAGTATTGTTTTCTCATAATATTTTCCACCCATAGGGGACAATATCTAAAGTACTATGAATATCATTTAAAACATGAAACTATAAAGAAATATTTCATGAACTTCTTCCACACTTTTTAAAATGAATTATAAATATTCATAAATGAAAACAAGCCCTCTACTTTCTAGGAAACTCGAATAAGCTTCTCAAAGTTAAATTCTTCTCTACCCACCACCCCCTAAAAAAAATGGGGCATCTGGCAAGGAACTAACATCAAAACCACAAGATAATATTTATTGGTCTACTGCATCAAAAGTGGTGGTTAGTCAGAGAATTAACAGTAGAGATGCTTACAACTATCAAATGACTACTCATTTCTATGATGACTAACGAACTCAAGGACCTAAATTCTGATTTACATGCATAGTACTGACCCAGAGTATTAACTGCAGGTTTTTCCTTAAATGAAATCTGTTTTAGAAGGGTAGAATGCCTTATCCTAGCTGGTTTCTGAGGTTTGGAGATGTTAGTAATATCACTTTTTTCCAGAAACTTATTGAGGCTTGTATTACTCCTCAAGCTTTGTGATTTAGATTTTGAGTCAGAAGTTTCTTCATTCTCTGAATGTTTTCTTAAGTCTGTTTCATGTTTTGAATATGGTTCCTGGACTTCTACATGACTGCTGTCAACCACATCTGAAAACTTCCTTGGCTGCAAAGAAACTTTTGGTTCTTTATATTCAGAGTCATCTTTCTCCAAAACATTAGTAAAAGATTGGAAGCTTTTCTCCAACTTTTTTAATAATGAAGATTCAGATGGTCTTGATGAACTTGATTTCTTCTTATATGGAGCTATATATGATAACCTTTTGTTTGTACCAGTTTCTTTCAAGCCTGAATCTTCCACAGGTGCTAAGGAAAAGAAACATATTCAATTATTTCATTTACTTGTACAATTTGTACTCTATTTCAAAAAAATAACTAAATCTTCATAAAAGCCATTCAAGAAATAGAAGTTGCTTAAATATGTAAAATAAAATTTAAAAAGTTGAAATTTTTCATCAATTAACTACTGACTGGGATAAACAGTCTGATAGTTCCTTATATTTCAATGCTTTCATCCAAAGCTATTTAAAGTTATAGTGAATCTACAATGGTTGCAGTATATTGTTATATTAAATTTTTATCTTTCTAATTTAGCCACTAAAAGGGGGATCAAGGAGAAGGATATTTTTAATAAGGTTAATAAAATGATAATTCTTAAAATTATAGGCATAGGTAATTGACTGAATGATACGAGGAGGTGTTAAGAATGGTATGCAGAGCAATAAGAAGAGATTTTTTTAATGTATCTATTAGTGAAGAAAAACTAAATGATGAATAAAAATAACTGAAATTTTATTAAAAGATTAATATAAGGATATCAGAATATCTTACAGATTATAAGTGAAATACTATTATCTCCTTAGTTTACTATCTTGTTTTAAAGTTGAATTATCTCTTGATGTGTTAAGAACAAAATAAAAGAAAAAGGATGAAAGTCATATTATAAATCAACTTTTTTGTTAGTCATGGGGCTTGAACTCTGGGCCAGAGAGCTATCCCTCAGCTCTTCAGCTCAAGGTGAGTGCTCTACCACTTGAGCTACAGCACCACTTCCGGTTTTCTGAGTGTTTATTGGAGATAAGAGTTTCATGGACTTTCCTGCCTGGACTGGCTTTGAACCGCAATCCCCAGATCTCAGCCTCCTGAGTAGCTAGGATTACAAGCGTGAGCCACCCGTGCCCGGCTTATAAATCAACTTTTTAAAAAAGTGTTACATTAAATTTTTATCTCCATGATTTATAAGTTAGAAAAAAAGGATTCAAAACAGATTTCAAAATATATTATAAAGCCAGATACTGGTGGCCTACTGTAATCTGTAATCACTGAGGTTCACAGTTTACAGCCCTCTGATGCAGGAAAGCCTGTGAGAATCTTATCTCCAATCAATTGGCAAAGAGCCAGGAGTAGTTTAAGTAGAGCTCAAGAGCTCCACTAGTCTTGAACAAAAAAGCTCAGGGACAGAGCCCAGGCTCTGAGTTTATGCCCCAATAGTGGCACACAAAATAATAATAACAGGGGCTGGGAAGGTGGCTCAGTGGTAGAACGCTTGCCTTGCATGCTTAAGGCCCTGGGTTCAATTCCTCAGCACCACATAAGAAAAAAGAAAAAAGCCGGAAGTGGCACTGTGGCTCAAGTGGTAGAGCACTAGCCTTGAGCTGAAGAGCTAAGGGACAGCGCCCAGGCCCAGAGTTCAGGCCCCACGACCGGACCCCCCCAAAAAAAAAATAATAATAAAATAATAACAACCCATACTATAAGATAAAACCTATAGTTTTAGGACTTAAAGACAATTTGACTTTTAAAGACAAAACTTGCTATCACAGCAAGAGCTCTCTTACAAACATCTTCATAGAGTTGTTGGAGTTCACCCAAAGTAAACACAATATCTCCAATATCCACCATCTGATTGCCTGTAATAGAAAGAGTAATTTCAAGCACTGCATTTACTTTTTAACAGTTATAGCTGCAGTCTTGTTCTAATATGAAAAAGTACAGAAATGTATGGAATAGAGGCCAGCTGTTATGAGTTTTAAATGATATCTGAAATTGTGAATTAATAGCTCAATTCAGACCTTTAAATTACTACAAAGCAAGTATACACTTGAACCAATCAGAAAAGTGTGAGACCAAATGGATGCCAAATTGTCTTCTACTTAGGAACTGCTTCCTACAGTCTGGTTTCTTATTTCCTTAGAGTTTATCCTCATTCTGTTGTTGATTATGGTTCTCTCATCTCCCTATCTCCCAAGTGGATTCCTGGTTCTTACTGCAGTGATTCCATATCAAATTCCTAGAACACAGACTTGAAGGCTTCAGCCTCCAGAGGTCTGAAATTTGATAACTCAAATATAATTAGTTGAATCATATATTAATCAATGAAGAAAGTTAACTTCAAAGCCACTTCCAGTTTTTTCTGGTAGTTAATTGGAGATAAGAGTCTCACAGACTTTCCTGCCTAAGCTGAATTACGATCCTCAAATATCATTTTCCTGAGTAGCTAGGTATGAGGCACTGGCACCTGACTTTCCCCTGGATTCTTGATCTCATATTATCACCTTATACAGGTACTACCTGTATTTTATTGCTTACCTCAACCAATGATCCCTATCACTTTCTCTTAGGTTCCACCAATCTCCTTCCTACACTACTGAGCAGATTACCATATACCAAATTCCTATTGTTTTCATCTATAGCTTACTTTTCATTACCCTTTTGTTCAATCTCTTTGTTTTCCTATGGGGTTTAATGAGCATAGTCAAACATACCTATTAGATGATTTTCATAGTTAAAAGACAAGTACATTCTTATGAGAAATGTTTCCTCAAGTTAAAGCCAAGTTATTAATGTGGTAAAAAGAAGAAAAAGTGGAGTAAGATGTTAGACTTACTAATCAACAAATGTTTACTAAGTAGTTACTAGGTAGGATAAGAAGTGTCATAAGGAAAAAAAAGAAGTGTCATAGGTTTTAAGCATACAATATCAAGTCAAAGTAGACTTCATATATTCCTATGTGGTATTTAGTCTCAATTATGATAAAAACACTAAGAAACAATTCAATCCTTTATGTACATGTATGAAAGTGGTTATGATTGGTTTGGGATACAGGAGGAAGAGTTATAGGAGTGATTCTGAACAAAATATATTGTGTGCATAAAAGTACACATCAAAATGAAACCCTCTTCTGCAACTGATGCCAATTTTAAAATTCTAGCCATGCGCCGATAACTCATGCTTGTAATCCTAGCTCCTCAGGAAGCTGAGATCTGAGAATCTCTGTTCAAAGCCAGCCCACGCAGGAAAATTGATGACATTCTTATTAACCACCAGAAAACAGGAAGTATTGCTGTGGTTCAAAGTGATAGAGTGCTAGCCTTGAGCAAAAAAAACTCAAGGACATGGGCTGGGAAGGTGGCTCAGTGGTAGAGCGCTTGCCTTGCATGCACAAGGCCCTGGGTTCGATTCCTCAGCACCACATAAGCAAAAAGAAAAAAAATGGAAGTGGCGCTGTGGTTCAAGTGGTAGAGGCTAGCCTTGAGCTGAAGAGCTAAGGGACAGCACCCAGACCCAGAGTTCAGGCCCACAACTAGACCCAAAAAAAAAAAAAAAAAAAAAAAGCTCAAGGACAGCTCCCAGGTCCTGAGTTCAAGGCCCATGACTGAGAAAAAAAATCTAAATACAAATTGTAACTATGATGAGCATTGTAAAGTGCATAACATAACAATGTGAACTTGTGTCAGGCACTGGTGGCCTATGCCTGTAATCTTAGTCATTCAGGAGGCTGAGATCAGAGGATTGCAGTTTGAAGCCAGCCAGGGCAAGAAAAATCTATGAGACTCTTTTTTTTTTTTTGGGGGGGGGGGGGTCCGGTCATGGGGCCTGAACTCTGGGCCTGGGCGCTGTCCCTCAGCTCTTCAGCTCAAGGTTAGCGCTCTACCACTTGAGCCACAGCGCCACTTCCGGCTTTTTTTCTTTTTGCTTATGTGGTGCTGAGGAATCGAACCCAGGGCCTCATGCATGCAAGGCAAGCACTCTACCACTGAGCAACCTTCCCAGCCCATATGAGACTCTTATCTCTGATAAACTACCAAAAAAAGCCAGAAGTGGAGCTGTAGCTCAAGTAGCAGAGTACTATCCCTGAGCAAAAATACCTCACAGTCAGCACCCAGACCCTGAGTTCAAGCCCCAGGACTGGCACCAAAAAACAAAACAAAACAAAAAGAATGTGAACTCGTCCAAGAGATCAGAGGAAACATGTCTAGAAGTATAGACAGAGCTTATTTCTAAAGTATAAATAGGAATTAATTAGGAGGAATGTTCATAGAAAAGAACATATATAATGTCTATTGGGCAGAGTGAGGTCTAGTTGAAAGTAAAAAGGCACAGGAAGCAAGGGAGAAATGTGCTCTGGAATAAAACTGAACATCTGAAGGAAGGCTAGATCATACAAAACCTTGTATACCACCTTATGGGTTCTTGGGCACAAGGATTGTTATTTGGTTTTATGCAAGGAGAGTAACAATTATTAGATCTATGTTTTGCACCATTTTTTTACAATTAAAGGGGATAGATACTTGTCCGGTTAAACTGCAATGGTTCCAAGGAAAGGTTATGTTAACTAGAACTAAGGTGGGAAAATAGAAACAGAAAGATATAAGAGGAGTTTAAAAGAAGAGAACTTTCTAGTGATAACATGAAGAGAAGAAAGAAATGGAGTTGTCAGAAATGATTCTGATGTTTCTTTCCTCACCTTTCCTGAGCCTGTTCACAGTGACAATCACTGTGATAGATGTTTATGTCTAATTCCTAAATCATCCTATGAGGTTGGTATCCTTTGTCCAATCAACTTCACCAAAGAAGTAAGCCGGAAAGCAAGATTATATAATGGCTTCACGTATAATTTCTCTTCTTAACCTAGCCAAGGCATGCCTTAGAGACCGTTTACTGAACTGGGCACCTGTAGTTCACACCTGTAATCCCAGCTACTCAGGAGGGAGGCTGAGATCTGAGGATTGTGGTTCAAAGCCAACCCCAGGCAGGAAATCTGTGAAGACTCGTTTCCAATTAACCACTAGAAAACTGGAAATGGTGCTATGGCTCAAATGGTAGAGTGCTAGCCTTGAGCACAAAGAGGCTCAGGGACAGTGCCCAGGCCCTGATTTCAAGCCCCATGAGTAACAACAAGACTGTTTGCTGTATGCCTTAACTCCAGTATATCCCTCCACTCATATCTACCATACTAAAGCCCAACCTAAAAGAATTCTGTGCAGACTTTGTCTATCTCCACACCACGTTAGTGCCCAATGCCCCCTACAAAGCCATGGCTAAAGAATGAAAAGAAAAAGAAATATTAAAGCCAACTAGAACAGATGTTATATCCAATTACTTTTCTGCCATATTTATATAAACTGTTACCTCAGCCTAAAATTTCTTTCTTTTCCTCTGGCACCACCTTCATCCAATTAACCCCTAGCTAGTTCTTCAAGATCTAATTCAGATTGCACCTTTGCTGATAATCTTTCCCTGTTTCTTCCAATATGCAAAAGCAGCCTGCATACACTCCAGTACTTGCCACAGAATATTATAATTTTCTGGAAAGCAGTGTAGAGGTTCCTCCAAAGACTAAACATAGAGCTCCCCTATGACCCAGCAATCCCACTTCTGGGCATTTACCCAAATGACCACAAACAAGGCCATACTAAAGTTACCAGCACAACCATGCTTATTGCAGTATTATTTACCATAGCTAAGATATGCAACCAACCCATATGCCCCTCAGTAGATGAATGGATCAAGAAAATGTAGCATATATATACACAATGGAATTCTATGCTTCCATCAGAAAGAATGACATCACCCCATTCATAAGGAAATGGAAAGACTTGGGAAAATTCAAATTAAGTGAAGTAAGCCAAACCCAAAGAAACATAGATTCCATGGTTTCCCTCATTTGTAATAATTAGTTTATGTCTAGGATAATCTAGTAGATGCACAGAATAGCTCAATAGCTAGGACATTTGACTATATAAAATGATGCTAAGTGAAATCAACTCCAAGACATGAAAACAAGAGGTTTTTCTTGGTGGTTGTTATTTTTAATGTACTATGTAATTTCTTTTTTCTTTTGTGTTTTTTTCCCGATGGTTTATCCCCTGTTGTCACTATATTTGATTTTGGTGCCCTGGGTATTATATACACATTTATCTGAATTAGGGAAAGGAAGGGGAACAACAAAATGGTGAGACAAAGGACATAGGGCAAACCAAGGCAACAGTAATATTCACAAGACAATATGCTGGAAATTAATTGTACAACTGGGTGGGGGGAAACAAGGAGGAGGAAAGTAGGAGAAAAATAGGGAGATGGTAACAAGTTTGACAAGAAATGTACTCACTACCTTATGTATGTAACTGTAACATCACCTTAACAATAAAATTAAATTTAAAAAAATAAATAATTTTTAGCCGGGTGCCGGTGGCTCACGCCTGTAATCCTAGCTACTCAGGAGGCTGAGATCTGAGGATCACGGTTCAAAGCCAGCCCCGGCAGGAAACTCCATGAGACTCATCTCCAATAAACCACCAGAAAACCAGAAGTGGCGCTGTAGTTCAAGTGGTAGAGTGCTTGCCTTGAGCTGAAGAGCGCAGGGACAGGGCCCAAGCCCAGAGTTCAAGCCCCATGACCAAAATAAATAAATAAATAATTTTCTTAATTGACTCTTTCCACATAAGGATGGGAGCTCTCCTAAAACAAGAACTGTTTTTTCATCTTCATTTCCCCTATTATAGATTATGGCATAGTAAATATTAAATGACCATCAGAATCATTAAATGAATGAATGGCCAACCTCTAATCGATCCATTAGTGATTATTAGTAGGTCATCCCATGGTCAAATGTAAACACATAAGAAAAATATTTGCTAAATGTATCTATAATGTTTTTTTCTATAATGTGTTAAAGTTGTCTATATTGAACAGAGAGTAACTATACACTAGAACAACATCTTTAAATCAAAATAACATAATAAAACTGAGAAGTCAAGAAATTTCAACATCCTAACTTGGGAAGCCAAGGCCCTTTTTTTGATACTATAAGAAACTGCCCTTCTATAAAGGTAAGAAATGACTATTAGGAGAGATGAGGATGAATTTTCTTTTAAATCTATTGCACTCTTTGACTTTTGCCAAACATAAGATGATTTTAGAAGTTTCTCATTTAAGTTTTTCTAGATTTTCCTTACTATAAACACTGATAAGCCAGGCCCCAGTGGCTCACACCTGTAATCCTAGCTACCCAGGAGGCTGAGATCTGAGGATGGCAGTTCAAAGCCAGTCTGGGCAAGGAAGTCAGTGAGACTCAACTCCAATAAACCACCAGAAAACTGGAAGTGGCACTGTGGCTCAAGTGGTAGAGCACTTGCCTTGAGCTGAAGAGCTGAGGGACAGCACCCAAGCCCAGAGTTCAAGCCCCACTACCAAAAACAACAACAACAACAAAAAACACTGATAAGCTATGGCAGTGGCAACAGGTAAGAATCAAGGAGGAAAAGACATTGAAGTAAAGGAAGAATCACAAAAAGTTATATTCAAAATTGAAATAACTCACGGTCTATATAAGTATATTTTAACACATCATGAACTGTTTCTGGACTTGTATGAATATCCAGACTATCCAAAACAGCATCCACTTCATCAGTGGCAACTCGACCACCTTTCATTTTGGAAAAAATCTTCAAGGCATTCTGGAATGCTAAAACAAACAAACATACATACCATGAGAATCAAAAACCTTTCCTGATTTTGTGTCAACCAATACTTACGAAATAATATTACACAGGCATGGGGATTTTCAAAATGTCTAACGACAACAAAGTTTTTGCACAATTCTGGCCACATTTCTTTTTTTGGGGGGAGGGTCCGGTTGTGGAGCCTGAACTCTGGGCCTGGGCGCTGTCCCTCAGCTCTTAAGCTCAAGGCTAGCACTCTATCACTTGAGCCACAGCACCACTTCTGGCTTTTTTCTTTTTGCTTATGTGGTGCTAAGGAATCGAACCCAGGGCCTCAGGCATGCAAGGCAAGTGCTCTACCACTGAGCCAATTTCCCAGCCCCTCTGGCCACATTTCTTACATAAATTCTAATTCTTGCCTTATTGCTGCTAAAGTAATAGTAACCATCACTGGTATTTATTGAATACTGATCATTAGTTAAGCTCTGTACTATCTCATTTATTCTTCACAATAGAGTTATAAAGTAGAAAAGACATAAGCTAATATATCAATCTCACCCTAAAATTAACTATTATCAATATCATTCAAGTGTATACTTTTGAAGAATATTATTTATTTATTAACTTACTTACTTATTTATTGCTAGTCCTGGGCTTGAACTCAGGGCATGGGCCTGACCCTAAGCCTCTCTGTGCTCAAGGCTAGTAGTGCTCTACCATTGAGCCACAGCACCACTTCTGGCTTCCTCTGTTTATGTGGTACTGAGGAATCGAGCCCAGGGCTTCATGCTTGCTAGGCAGGCACTGTACCAGTGAGACACATTTCCAGCCCAGAATATCACTTACCTAGATCCTGAGAAACCATACTGGAAACACTATGCAAAGCTTTCAGGAAATTTGAAAGCTCCAACATTCCATTAACTGTAAAAATGGTTCAGAAACAGAAGGGAAAAAAGTCCATCAGCAAAATAGGTCAGTGGACTCACCAAGAACGTAAGTCAAAAACAGCAAGCTAAGCATGTAAATAGAATCCACTGATACTATAATATCTCTCCTTAAATAAGTACACATAATATTGTGCTATATTAAAACATTATTTACCAAAACCCCCCATTTTTAATGTAAAATTTAATGGCAGAGAAAAAATAATGGCCACTGTTTTGTAAAAGATTTTTTTAAAGAAATCTATGTTGTACAAATAATGATTTAATCAGAAATTTTGTTTGACTTGAATAAAGACTTGAAAATCAGAGTGGTGTTTAGAATTATAAATGAAAATACCATCTTTAATAACTAGAACTGAAAATCCTGACTCACAAGATCAACCAAAGCACAGAATCAGGGTTTACAAATCTCATTTTCTAAACAAACATAAATAAACATCTCAATTTTTCAATTTTCCTCAAGTTATGATTTTGGTTTTCTTTTTGGGGGGGGGAGGTCCAGTTGTGGGGCCTGAACTCTGGGCCTGGGCGCTGTCCCTCAGCTCTTCAGCTCAAGGCTAGCCCTCTACCACTTGAGCCACAGCGCCACTTCCGGCTTTTTTCTTTCTGCTTATGTGGTGCTGAGGAATCGAACCCAGGGCCTCGTGCATGCAAGGCAAGCGCTCTACCACTGAACCACCTTCCCAGCCCCTGATTTTAGTTTTCTTAAGAAATTTTTCATTTTAAGCAAATGAGGCTAACTTTGACAGGGTTTGCACCACTGATACTATCTATGTCAAGAATAAAATAAATCCACATTTTTATTAAATGTTATCTGAACAGACATATAACATGTAAATGCTTCCAGCTGTCAGCAGTCTTCTTCTATCGGAAGACAAAATGACAGTTTGTCAAGTTATCCATCTCCAAAGGTCTTCAGCATAACAACTTGAAATTGGGCTCTCCTTTATATCAAAAACATTGAAACATTTTCCATGTTAATCAATTTCTTTGACTTCTTTTCTGACTTCCTTGTGATTTGGGGGTTATGTAAAAAGAACTTTGCACCTTTTTTAATGCTACAGATAGAAACTATCACGAGAAATTATCACTATCTCACTACAATCATTAACAGCATCATAGTCAAAAAACAAGTACTACTAGAACTAATAGGCATCCAGAGGTTCCTCTACTTAAATACCTAAAGAAATACAGTTACTAACTTTTCTCTCCTTTAAAATGTTTTTCAATTCAGGCACTGGTGAATCAAGCCTGTATTTCTTTCTTTTTTTCTTTCTTTCTTTTTTTTTGGGGTCCGGTTGTGGGGCCTGAACTCTGGGCCTGGGCGCTGTCCCTCAGCTCTTCAGCTCAAGGCTAGCACTCTACCACTTGAGCCACGCGCCACTTCTGTTTTTTTTTTCTTTTTGCTTATGTGGTGCTGAGGAATTGAACTCAGGGCCTCAGGCATGCAAGGCAAGTGCTCTACCACTGAGGCACCTTCCCAGCCCCTCAAGCCTGTATTTCTAACTACTCAGGAGAAGGTAATCCAGAGGATTGTGATTCAAAGCCAACCCAGGCAGAAAAATTGATGTGACTCTGTATCCAAAATAACTAGCAAGTCATGCTGAGTCAGGCACCAGTGGCTCATGCCTATAACCCTAGCTACTCAGGAGGCTGAGACCTAAGGATTGCAACTCAAAGCCATCCTGTGCAGAAAAGATCCCATGAGATTCTTTATCTCCAATAAAAACCACTCAAAAATCAGAAGTGTCACTGTGGCTCAAGTGGTAGAGTGCTAGCCTTGAGCACAAAGAGACTCAGGGACAGCACCCAGGCCTGAGTGCAAGCCCCATAATGGACAAAGAGAAAAAAGAAAAAAAAAAAGAAGTCAGGCTGGTAGAATGCAAGCAAGCAAGGAAGCATGCCAGGTGAGCATAAATGCTTGAATTCAACCACTGGTACCAGAAAAGAAAAAAAAAACATTTTAATACCAAGAATTCTGGATTTTACAGACATTTAGTTTCAATTTCCTTTCTTTTATCCAAGCTACAAAAGTAAATCAACATTTTCAGGTCATATGAATAAGGTCTTTCCAAACAAGTACAAGCTGCATACTTGCTAAACATTCTTGTATGGCATTAAAAGATAATGTGTGTGTTTTAAGAAAATCCAAGTCTCGAACTTTCTATATCGGTGAAAATTATTGTCAAGGTCCTACTTTTCCTTTTGGGTGGTTGAGTCAGATATTACCACATTATTAAATAACATTATGTAACTAAACAATGATTTGTACAAGTCAATGATGAGAATATATCACAACCCAACCTAGTAGTCAATCTAATTGTATAACCCAAAGCTCAGTTTTTAATATCATTGCCAGAAACAATGTGCTTATAAACATAGGACAAAAATGATGCTTTGTTTAAAATTATAGGATTATATAATTTTCAATTAATCTCACAAATATAACTTATTTTCATGTTTTCAAGACCCTTAAACCAATAATGAAAACATAATACTTACCATCAATATCAATAGCCTTTAGTGCCCGTCGTATTTCTGAGTCATTCATGGAAATCTTTAAAGTGTTTAGGACCATTGGCAGATCATTCACATAAATCTTACCACCTCGAACTTTACCAAAAATTTTGCAGGCTTTATGAATTGCTGTATACATATCACAAAACATTGAGTTAATACAAAGGAATAACTGTTGCTACTACCCTCACCTGCTCATAAAACAATAATCATTAAAAGAAGAAAGGGGAGTAAGTTTCTGTTTTCTAGACTGTCTACTTTAAAATCTATCTGATAATTTATTTTTTATGTCAGGAGCCAGTGAGAAAAGTCAGAAAAGTCATGCAGGGGTCACACAGGAAAGACAACTTTTCCTACAACTAGGAAACCCTTCCTATGTGGTCTTTTAACACTCATTGTGCATCTCAGCCAAAACTCTTGGCAGTCACCTGCTTCTAAGAAGGAAAAAATTCCATTTCCCTAATTTCCAGAGCTATTTTAGAATAGATTCTTGAAAAACATTTGGTGAAATGATTTTGGTTTAGTTCAATTACAATTACATTTTTATTTTCAGAAAAGATAAATAGTCATATAAGGTGGCAGAGACAGATGGCCATGAGTTCTAAGTCTTCATCCAGTTGGATGCTAAAGATACCTAATATGAAGACCATAGAGAAAAATCACTCCAAAATACAAAGTAGAAGAGCACATTATGGGGAAGTCAATGCCAAGAAGGAGTAGAAGGTGACATAAGCTCTGATATTAAGCTACCAAGGTCTATGTTCCCATGAAACCAGGGACTTGAGTGCTTACTAGTTTATCCATTATGTACAATCTCAGCTTTAAAAAAATAAGCAAACATGTTGCTCTACAAGTGTGTCTGAGGATATTGTATTTTCCAATCCTACCAATACTATGAAGCAATGTATGAAACATCAGCTTTTGTTTCCTCATGGCCAACAATATTTCCATAGTATTCATGTAATATTATTAAACTACTGGGATACCAGTAAACTACTGGGAGTAGAGGACTGCTGAAACATCACATAATCAAGAAACATTCCAGGAATTCTAGAACCTCTAAACCAGGAGTAAAGACACAGGTCTATAATCTCAGCCAGCCTGGGCTACCTATTGAGAGATTCTATCAAAAGAAGGAAGGAAGAAAAGGAGAGAGGGAGGAAAGGGGAGGGAGAGAAGGATTGATTCTAGAGCCTCCTATTACCATTTAAATCTTCTTTGACAGGTACTTCAGGTACTTCTTCATATAGTGTCATGTAGAGATTAGATAATGACTCCTTTCTCCTTTCAAAGAAATGGCCATGTTAGAAAGCAGCAAAGAAAATATTTTAAATCTTAATGAAAAATATTGACAAACCTATCAATAACCTGAAGTTCATAAGAACCTTCTCCCAAAGAAATTTCAAGTGATAAGGAGTTCCATATTCTTCACTCCTGAATTCCTACTTTATTTTTTTAGACAATGCATCTGTATGGGGTAGAATCTATTCTAGTGAGTAAACAAGTGCCTACAATTTACCCCTTGTTGTCCGATTTCCCTACTCAATACAAGCTACAGCAATTCAAAGAAAGTTACTATAAGTTAAATAAAAAGATCTTGAAACAACCAAAGAAGTCCAGATTCTATCACCTTTCACTAAAAAGTCTCAAATAAAATGATTCATCTGATGCTATAATAGGTAAACAATTGAAATCATGTAAGAATTCACAAAAAGCCATGTGCCAGTGGCTCATGCCTGTACTCCTAGTCACTCAGAAGGAGACAGGAAGGACTGTGGTTAGAGGCCAGCTCTGGCAAAAGTTCTCAAGACCCCACACCTCAACCAATACCTAGATACAATCCTATGAACCTATCATCCTAGCTACTTAGAAAGCTAAGATCAAGAGGATTGTGGTTCTAGACCAGCCCAACCCCACCCCCAAAAAATGTTTGTGAAAGTCCTTCTCAAAAGAAAAAAACTTGATGGGGTGGCATATGCAAGTCATCCCAGTTACAGCAGCAAGTATAAAATAGGATGAATGTGGTCCAAGCCAGCATGGTAGAGGAGGGAGAATCAAAGTCTCAAACATAACCAGGGCAAAAGGGCTAAAGGCATGCTCCAAAATGTAGAGCCAGCCAGGTGCCTATGGCTCACATCTGTAATCCTAGCTACTCAGGAGGCTAAGAGCTGAGAATCATGGTTCAAAGCCAGCCCAAGCAGGAAAGCCTATGAGATTCTTATCTCTAATTAAGAAGAGGTGGAGTAGAACTATGGCTCAAATGGTAGAGCACCAGCTTTGAACAAAAAGGCTAAGGGATAGTACCTAGGCCATGAATTCAAGCTCCAGTACCAGTGCGAAGAAAAAATAAATAAAAAGTAGAGCACCTGCCTAGCAAGTGTAAAAACTCTGAGTTCAGATCCAGAAATGTCTTTTAAAAAATTCATGTAGAACAAAATTGTTATACAGAAGTAGAACATGAGACCCAAAATAGGAAGTAAACTTTACAAGTGAGCAAACTACAAGGTGAGATCAATTGGAAGCCAATTCCATGTAGAGTGTTCTTACCTCTCTACATAGTCCTTTCTATCTACATAGTCTCTTAATTCATACAAATAATTTGACATTCTGTAAGTAAAAGGGATAAATACCACTGGAGAAAATCCCAACTTTGGGCCCAATATTCAAAGAACAGAATACAAAGATTTAAATACCAAGTACTTGTGGAAGATTTACGAGGAGGTAAGGAAGGCTTGGGAGCAACAAGCTGATCTGGCAATTTGCATGAAGTACTTTCTTTCCCGGTCATCTCCTTTGATGGCTTCAGAGAAGGAGAGGCAATCTAGAGAAAAATGCAAGTATGCTTGTGCCTGAGATCACAGTGGGAATCCACCATCCTTGGACAGTAGTCATTCTTTGGGTCTTTACTTAGTTATTCATCTGATGAAACTGTTTTTTGTAATTAAACTACTTTTTTATACACTGAAATTTAAAATAAGCTATATACAATGCTCATTTGCAGCATCGTTTTTCTTAAATTGACAGCTGAGTATCATCTAATTAAAAACATGTCCCTTCATAATAATGAATTTTACAGAAGCAAGAGATGATTCTGCACCCAGACTAGGCTATTGGTTCTAACAGCACATGCAAAATAATGTAGCAAAATATCACAGTTATTTAAATGATTGCAGGTAATTTTGTTTCATTTGATTTGTTTTATTTGCTTATTTATTTTATTTATCCACTTAACATTGCATATATAAACATGATTCAAAAATGTACAAACAGCTAGGTAGAGAGAAAAGTACCACTTTAGAAAATGGTGACTCTACTTAGATGTGTCTTTAATTTTACATGGAACCTAGAGCCTTGAATTTTATAGACTCTACAGACTGTGGACAGAAAATTTTCAAGTAACTGAAGAATGTCAAGAATTGATATTGAAATCTCATGTAAAGCCAAAATCTTCAAAAAGCAATGCATTCAGCAAGAATAGGCTAGATTAAACAAACTCACCTCCAATTTAGGAATACGAAGAGCAACCTCTCTCTGTGTCCCAACTCCGAGCTATTAAAAAATAAAAAAGAGAAAAAGGGTTACTATCCCTGATTAGTTATAAGCATATATTGAATTCATATATATATATACTAAATACATGGTCCAGGAAAATAACTCAAAAAGTCATTTTAAGTGGTCCCAGATTTGTTCATGACAAAAGCAAATGCAAATTCCTCTTGAAAAAAAAATCTCTTAGCGGAAGAAAAAAACACCAGATTCCCACAAATGTAGATCAACAATATATGAAAGAATGAATAAAACATACAAAACACTCAGGGATACAAGTTAACATGGATAAGAACCATATAAAACTCCAAGTAAGATTTAGTCCACCTGACCCACTCAGAGACTCCATATAATTAGTTTATCAGATATTGGTCTGGAAATGGAAAATGAGCAAAGAACATAGTACATAAGTCAGACATATATTTATAGATTCATTGAAAATACTGAATGCTGAAATCCCATGTAAATCCCATTCAATTCATTAAAATCTCAATGGCTAGGTTAAAGTTGCAGATTAAATTTAGCTGAATAAATAAACTATAAAATGAGTTTAAAAATACCAAAACCGCCGGGCACTAGTGGTTCATGCCTGTAATCCCAGCTACTCAGGAGGCTGAGATATGAGGATCATGGTTCAAAGCCAGTCCCGGACAGGAAAGGCCTTAAGACTCTTATCTCCAATAAACCACCGGAAAACCAGAAGTGGTGCTGTAGCCCAAGTGGTAGAGTGCTAGCCTTGAGCTGAAGAGCTGAGGGACAGCTCCCAAGCCCAGAGTTCAAGCCCCATAACTGACATACATACATACATACATACATACATAAATTTTTTTAAAATACCAAAACCAATATAAAGAGAGAAATGGATGAAGCAATGTTGCAGTGGGTAGTGTTCTCCAACAGCTTGATTCACGGGGCAGCACTACTGGGAAGCATTGGAACCTTTGAGACCAAATGGGAGGTCCCTATGACGCTGGGGAGTGACTTTGAAGAGGACTAGGAGATCCCTCATATCTTCTTGTCATGCTCGATACTTCTTGGCTCATAAAGCAGGAGGAAGTTTGCTCTGCCATGTGCTCCTGCTATGATGGCCTGCCAAAAAATGGAGCCATTGATCTTGGACTGGAACCTCCAGAACTATGAGCCAAAATAAAGCTTTCCTCCTTATGAAGTAATTGCCCCAGGTATTTTATGGCAGAAGCTAATACAGAACAGAAAGTTCTGCTACACATCTAAAAGAAAAGAACAATAGAGATTGAGGGGGAAGAAATAATCTAAAAAATAATGTATCAAAATGTTCCACAGTTGAAGAAAGATATTGATTCTCAGATTCAGGAAGCACACAAACATTAATACAAGAGAAATTAAAACAAATATATACCAAACATCAAAATATATACCACTATATCACAATGAATGTAGTAGATGGAATAGCGCATCCACTCCAATAATACCTACAACTAGGAAATGGAAACTGTTATTACAATCAAGTTAACAATCACAAGATGAGATACCCAAGGACAGATGTGTTTATAATAAGGAAAAATGTTGGCAGACAGCACAGTAGAATATATGTGGGAAAAGAGAGAAAAGAATGTAAATCTAAGAAAGAATTCCTCGTCCTTTTCACAGAAAAAGGAAAACCAGCCAGGTGCGATGGTATAGTCCTAGGCACTCAGGAAGGCTGAGTAGAGGAGGATAATCTGAGTCTAGAAGTTTGGTGGCACCTTGAGCAACATAGAAAAATTGTGTGAAAGGAAGAAATACAGAAGGGAAGAAGGGAGGGAGGAAGAAAGGAAAGGAAGGAAGGAAGGAAGGAAGGAAGGAAGGAAGGAAGGAAGGGAGGGAGGGAGGGAGGGAGGGAGGGAGGGATGGATGGAAGATAGGTTTGAACAAAAATGTACACTAGATTCAGGGCACCATCATCAAATACAGTGAAAATAGGTGTTATACCGTAGGGGAGGGACATACAAAAACAAAAACAAAAAAATCACATGGGGTTCATTTCGCTTAACATCATCTTATGTGGTCAGATGTACATAGCTTTTCACCTTTTCTGCTTGTCCCAGACATATACTAATTATAATCCCTGTTTTCACTGTATTTGATGTTAGTGCCCTGCATCTTGTATATACACATCTCTAATTTGAGGAGGGGAAGGGAAAAAACACAATGCTTAAATAGGATACAGGTTGACGCATTGTAACAATGAGATGTACAAGACACTATGTTGAAATGAACTTTACAATTTAGGTGGGGGAGTTGTAGTTGTGGAGGTGGGAGGCAAGGGATGGTAGGGGAAAAACAAAGGAGGAGGCAACAATGCTTGATAGGAAATGTACTCATTACCTTGCTCATGTAACTGTAACCCCTCTGTACAGTATTTTTACAATTAAAAAAGTATAAAAATAAAAAATAAAAAATGTACACAAATATTTTAAGATCTAAGCACAACATTTGAAGGAGAAAGGAAAATTTCTAAATCTTAATTTACCTCAGATTTTCTACTATGCAGGTGTACTTGTAAAATTTTCTTTTTCTTGACTGTTTTCCCTCCTGAAAAATCAGAGGATTTTTCTTCTCTACTTAGGAATACTGATGTTTCATACCTAAATGGCACAAAAATTTGAGTAATTCTTGAGTTTTCCTTGTTTTTTCTTTTCAACTCAATTATGAAAATTTTCAAATATATATAAAAGCAGACAGAACGATATTGTTTTATCTTTATTTACTCATCACTCAGCTTCACTAATGACCAGTTTCATTCCACCTATATCTTTATCCCTGTCCTTTATCATTTTGAGGCAAATCTCATAACCATATTTTTCATCTGTAAAGATTTTAATACACATCTCTAGAAGGCTTTTTTAAATATCTTAAATACCTCATGACACTTAAATAAATTAATAGGAATTTTAATTACCACCAGATACTTAATCAATGTTCAAGTTTCCAGCTATCAAATGCCAGAAAATGTTTTGACATTTTGCACCAGATTCAATAACTTTTCCATAACACACTTCACTGGTTGGTCTTTTAAGTCACTTTTCATCTATATTGTTTCTCCTTCTATGTTATTATTTTTATTATCAGGTTATCTGTACTATAGATTTTTCCAATGTGGGTTTTGTTGACAATTTCATCGTGGTTTTAAGATTCTAGCTGAGTCCTGGCGGCTCACGCCTATAATCCTAGCTACTCAGGGGGCTGAGATCTGAGGAACATGGTTCAAAGCCAGCCCAGGCAAGAAAGTCCGTAAGACCCCAGGCAAGAAAGTCCATGAAACCAATAAACCACTAGAAAACCAGAAGTGGTGCTATGGCTCAAGTGGTAGAGCATTTGCCTTGAGCTGAAGAGCTGAGGGACTGTGCTCAGGCCCAGAGTTCAAGCCCCACAACCAACAAAAAAAAAAATTCTAAAGAGTTGTCTGGTTAGTTAACCATTTTATATCCCTTACCCACTCACAGATATACCTATAGACATTGAGTCTCAAGCTTATTCAAGACTTTCACTGTATTACCTGACTTTTGATCTTTTATCTGTTTTAAAGTATAATTACATTTTTAAATTATAAACTGCTTCAAACATTTTATGGGATAGGAGTAGTTTTATACCAAAACTTATTATTTATTACATAAATCATGAATAAATAAAAACATACTTCCTTTATCTCATTCCTTTGCATCTCTCAGGATGCTAACCTATTTTGAACAATGCTAAAGAAAAAAGATGAGGAGAAATTTCCAATAATTCCAGTCTCCTTCTTAGTTAACAAGCCATGAAACTGGTATTTATTTAGGAAAAAAAATGAGATAAATCCTGAATTCTTTCCAAAAACTTTTTTATCAATATTTTATATTTAGCCTAGGTATTAATGAAATGCTATAATTTCTTCTAAAACTTAAAAAGTGGTAATCAGGCCATATAATTCATGGGGAAAAAAAACCCTGACATGAGAATAAAATAACTGAATTTCGTGGAAATCATAAACCCAAGCACAGATGGAAGAATCCTTCCATTCTCTTACTAAATTCTCTCTGAGACAAACTTATAGCCCTCCACAGTTGCCCTCCTACAATTAGCATTTTATAATAGTTTACAGACTTCCAGGGCTGTGACAGAATGAGACAAAGCATAAGAATGTCTGTGTATGAGTTAAAACTCCACTCCTGAAAGAATGACCACAATATGGGTGATCCTATACACATTATACATGAAAATACATAAACTGCATTTGTGGCATACATGGAAAAGCACACTTTGATAAAGTAAGTTCAAAAAGATAATTGTACCAGTTGTGGGGCTTGAATTCAAGGCCTGGGCACTTTCCCTGAAGTCAAAATTAGTGCTCTACCACTTGTGCCACATCTCCACTTCTGGCTTTTTGATGGTTAATTGGAGATGAGAGTTTCAGAACTTTCCTTCCTTGCCAGTTGGCTTCAAACCATAATCCTTAATCTGAGCCTCCTAAATAGCTAGAATTACAACAAGCTTGAGCCACCAGCAACCAGCAAGTTCAGAATTTTTAACTTACCTTCTCTTATGATCTGGGCTCAAATCCCTAGTTCTTGAAGTTCTCTTCTCTATTATTCCAGAAATTGTGATGCATTTCTTGCTTTCATTACTTTTCGGTGCATTACTTTTAACTTCCTTGTTTGATGAGTCAATAGTTTCTTCTCTCTGCAAACCAAAAGCCACGGTCATTCATGTTCTCTTTGCACATACACATTAAATGTAACATTCTAGCTGGGAGCTAGTGGCTCACATCTGTAATCCTAGCTACTCAGGAGGCTGAGATCTGAGGATCGTGGTTCAAAGCTAGCCAGGGCAGGAAAGTCTGTGAGACTCTTAATTAACCCAGAAAACCAAAAGTGAGACTATGGCTCAAAGTGGTAGAGAGCTAGCTTTGAGCAAAATGTGCTCAGAGACAGTGACCAGATCAATTCAAGCCCCACAACTTACAAAAAAAAAAAAAGGCATAGTTCATGAAAGTAAAAACTGATAGACTACAACGTCCTGAGTTCGATCCCCAGTACCAAAAAAGAAAAGACAAAAAAAAAAAAAACTGATAGACTAGGCTTTTTTTTTTTTTATTAAAAACTTCTAATGGGGAAAGACACCATCAAGAGAATGAAAGGACAAATAATACATTGGTTGAAAATACTTGCAAAAAATACATTTGATAAAGTACTATTACCTAAAGTATATAAAGAAATATTAAAATACAACAACAAGAAAAAGAACTACCCAACTTAAACTCATTTATTGTTTGGAATGCAAAATGGCAACAAAAAAATTCCACCATACACTACAGGAACTCTTTTCATCTTTTCATACAGAGCTGAGTAACTGGATAACAGTTAACATGTGTTACTCTACTAAAAGAGCTAGAAAGTCACCTCCATTATTAGACAGGTTCTTAAGAATTGTACTATGCTTTAAATTTGTTTAATGATTATGAATGTATGATAATGCAATATGTGATCAAGGAAGAATATTTAAAAACTATTTTGAAATAAATACCTTGCCAAAAGTATATGATTTTCTTTCCATCTTTCTGTTTAGAGGTAAATTCTGGCCTTCAGGACTGTAAGGTCATGAACAAGTACAAAAAGATTTCCTATTAAAAAAGAAAAATAGAAAAATAATTTGTCTATTTAGAAGACTTAAGTTATTAGATTTACCTACCTGAAGTTACCTCTTTAATGTCACCCTCAGAGTATAATACCTAATAAATGTCACCAACAGAGCTCGATGGACAAAAGTTTAAAAAAATCACAGAATATCACCTAGTCTCTTAAAGTTTGTCCCTTTCAGTATAAGTAGAAGTTAGGGCAATACATTTCAAATGATATAAAGAGGAAATAAATTCACATTTATATTTATTATATTTATTTATATGGTTTATATATTTATATGACTATAAATGAACATCTAAATAAGTATATTGATATTTATTTATATTTATTTTTCAAATAAACCCTGTAAAACAGAAGTCCTGAAACAGCAATCCCATTGTTGAATGGGCTTATGTTATATTATGTTAGATATTATGATTAACACTTTGACATGATTTATAAAAAGGGAGGATGAAGTCTTGACCCATGAGGAACTTACATTCTAATCAAAGATAGAAAAGTATAAAATATGTTGCATATAATCGAGTAAGTAATAAAGGGAAAAAGTAAATGTGAGGGGACTATGAAGTGTGGTACTAGGGAAGAAATTCAGCAAATTGAAAGAGTGGCCAAGAGCAGAGTGTAGTAATTCACACCTGTTATCCTAATTACTTGGAGATAGAGCAGAGGTAGAGGCAAGAGGATAGGGAGTCTAAGATCAGTCTAAGATCAGGGAGGCTCTAACTGAAATTAAAAAAAAAAAAAAAAAAGAAGGCTAGGGTGTGGTTCAGGTGCCTGAGTGGGTTGAGCCTCCAGGACAATGGAAGGCCTGGAGCAGAAGGGAGAGAAAAGGTGGGGAAGGGAGAGAGAAGATGAGGAGGAATGATTAACTGAGAGAGAAAGACTTTTGAATACAGACTTAAGGAAACTGAATTTGGGAGCCAGATAATCTGTTCCTGAGCACTTCAACCAGAAAGAAAGCAAGTACACAAAGGCCCTGTGGCAAGGAGCCAGAATGTTCTAGAACACTGGGAAAGTACTTGAAGCTAAAGCAGTGGAAGCAAAGGAAAAGGAGAAAAGCAGATGGAAGAGCCTAAGGGAGCCAAGCAGATCATTGAACTCTGAAGGGGCAGGGTGTGTGGCAGAGTTCTGAGCAAAAGGTGACAGGATCTGAAATCCTTTCTGAATGGGCTGATTACTGTAGGAAGAAAACCAGGTGGGTCTACATTCCTGGATGCCCAGTGAAGAAAACACTTCCAAGAATAATAAACTATGGCAAATGCTACTGTTAGGTCAAGACAAGTCTGAATAACATTTTAGGTTTTGCATGTTGAAAGAAGCAATGTATGGTGAGGAGGCAATGTCCTTAAACAAGAGAGAATAGGAAAACAAAACAGCTCAGATTCTGCCAAGAAGAAAGAGAGAAACAAGATAGCAGGAAGTGGCGCTGTGGCTCAAGTGGTAGAGCGCTACCCTTGAGTGAAAAAGCTCAGGGACAGCGCCCAGGCCCTGAGTTCAAGCCCCACAACCCCCTTCCTCACCCCCCCCACACACACAAAGCAGCTGTGGGGGAAATAAGAGTCATAAGGGTTTGAGAAGAAAACAAGGGGGAGAGTATCTTCACTGAAGAGGGACTGCAGGACATGGCTTCACAAAGCATATCTCCGCTTTTTGGCTTTCAATTCTCTCACAAGGGGATCCTCACTTTTTCCCTGGCAAATGTCCATTCACAGCAACTGCAGCCCACACTTCATTGTGTCCATTACCATTCATGACTGTTTAGACGCTAATGTCCCCCAGGCACCACATTTGCTTAACAAACACTGAGTGAGCCTCCACCTCACAGAGGCTCCCCCCGGGCCCTGCCTTTGTGAGGCAATTTCTTTGGGACCTGGCAAGACCAAAACCAGTGCCCGGACAGGGTACACACTGAAGGAGCAGGGGCGTTTCCAAAACGCAGGGGCCCCTCCTCCCTTCAGAACAACTATTCCTAAAGGACCCAGCAACCGTCCATCATTTCTCTCTGGGCTCCGATGACTGACCCATTCCTTTCTGGAACCTTCCCTCACCCAACTCTGTTACGACCTCCCAACTGGTCCTCACACCAGTCCTGTTCCCCCAGTCTCCAAGGCTTCCCTCGTCCTCATCAAGGTTCACGTCTGTCCCCGGAGGGGTCTAGGCCCTCTGGGCGGTCCGGAGTGTTCCATTCTCCCTTCAGGACCGTCGCGGGAAACCGTACCTTAGCTCCGCCCTCATCCTGGGCTTCCGCGCTGTGAGGCTCCGCCCCCTAGATCATCTGACCGAGCCCGACGCTCCGCCCACTGAGCGCTCCTTGGGTGCCTCAGTCTTTCCCGCGGATGCAGCCCTCTATGAGCAGGCTTCCCAGCAGCGGGAAGCAGCTGACTGACCTCCAGTATGGGAGCGCTGAGGCCGCGTCCATCGCCCCACCTCACAAGGGCCTGTGACCTCACCCGCCCCTGGCACTGCAGGCCCTGCACACAACTGGGGGGCCTCTTGTCTTCACACGGTGCTCCCCATAACCCTGACATGAATGTCGCCCTCAGTCCTACTGGCTCCCTGCTCTGTCCTGCCCTCACAGTCTGACCCCACTTCTGTTTTTTCCTTCTGTCCATCCTGTGAATGCCTCCGCCCTCCCTCAAAACGATATTTCAATCACTCCGTGATACTCATCCTTTAGTTCTTTTATTCCATCTGTCATTTTCCCTAAATTAATTCAACCGTCTATGTTTAGATATGTTAAAAAAAATTTATACTAACAGTCATCTGCTCACTTATCTTTTTAAAGGGTGAGACATCTGAAAAGGACCACAGTTTTTAAAATGTACATTTACTCTACGTAAATGTGTACATTTACATATGCAACAGATTTTAGAACAGGATCCCTCCCATCTGCCTGAAATTTTGTACCATTTGAATCGTATGTTCCCTCTCAGTCACTAACAACCAACATTCTATCGCCTACTCATATTTCATGTACAGATCAAACGCTGCAGTATTTTTCTGCTTTGTTTACTTAGCATAATGTCCACTCATTTTCTGCATGTTGTTGCGAATTGCAGAAGTTCTTTCTTTATTGAGGCTAAAATAACATTCCCTTACATACACAGGTTTACTTGATCCATTCCTTCATTGATGGTCACTTCAATTGGCTTCATATCTCGGCCATTTGGAGTAGTGCAGCAAGACATGAGTGTCAATTGTCTTCCTGACACACTGATTTAAATTCCTTTAGAGATATACCTAGAAGTGGGATTGCTAGATCATATACTAACCCCATTTTTCTTCATGAGGGGAGATCTTCATACTGTTTCCATAATGGCTGTATTAATTTAATAATATTGTTCCTTTTTCTCTATATCCTCAGGGTAGCTGTCATTTATCTTTTTGATATCAGGCATTCTTACTGACAGAAACTGAGATACCACACTTTCTTCATAATACCTGTTGTAAATGTCTTCTTTGGGGAAATATGTTTTCAGATGCTTTGCCCAGTTTTTTGGTTAATTACTTTTATGTGTGTGCCACTCCTTGGGGCTTGAACTCAGGGTCTGGGCAATGTCCCTGAGGTTTTTTGTGCTCAAGGCTAGCATTCTACCACTTGAACCACACAGCTCCACTTCTGACTTTTGTGGCAATTAATTGGAGATAAGTCTCATGGATTTTCCTGCCTAGGCTGGCTTCAAATCATGTGATCCTTGAATCTAAGCTTCCTGAATAGCTAGGCATGAGCCACTGGCACCCAGCTGATTATTTCTTTACTTGCTAACAAGTTGTTTGGTTTTTTAAAATATACTTCGCATATGAAGCCCTTATTAGTTGTATACTTTACAAATCTTTTTTCCCACTGAGTTGTCTCTTTACTCTCCTGTTCCTTTTGCTGAGCAGAAGCTTTTCAGTTTGGTTCCAATCTATTTATGTGCTTTCAAACTCACATCAAAAAAAAAAAAAAAGAAACATTGTCCAGGCCAATGCCATGGAACTTTTCTTATAGAAACTATAATTTCAAATTTTACATTTAAGCCCTCTATCCATTTTGAGTTGATTTTTTTGTATGTTGTTTTATAAAGGGTTCAATTTTATTCTTCTGCATATAGATATTCAGTTTTCCCATTACCATTTATTGAAGAGATCTTCATTTTCCCATTGTGCATTCTTGACTCCTTTAAGGTCTTTGTCTTTCAATGGACATATCTCAAAGATGTATCTCAAAAAGATTTGTTGGAATAGCTATTGTCTACTCAAAAATGTTTTGAGAGAGTTGTACTGCTGTCAGCTAGGACTAAAATCAAGAAAATATAAAAAGGAAAGAGTCCTTTGGGCCCCCACAGCTCTAGATACAGAATGATATCTGAGAAATCTATTCAGGCACAAACACATGCTAACTTTCATGAGAAGGGTGACACAGAAGGTAAAGTCAAGAGCCCAGAAGTTAGAATGAATAGCCATGGAGAACTATTCCCAGGTTTCAAATGTGGCACTGCAAACCCATTGCCCAGTGAATTCCAGAATTACTGTGGACCGATGACTTCTCTGTACCTCATTTTTTCCACTATTCGTATATTTATAGCAGTTGCCCATCCAGTTTGGCCTACCATTTCATATTAATTGTTGAGGGAATGGAGCATATAACTTTTTCTTTAGCACAAAGACTTTGGAATTAGAGGTCTTTCTTATGTCACTATATACAAAGAATTACACCCAAGGAACTTAGCTGCACCTGCACCTATTTAGAGAATATAATTCTGAAATTTGAGTTGATGCTATAATGGGATAAGAAATTTGGGGCCATGGGAGGGGTGAGTTTATTTTGCATGTGAGAGAGCTATAAATAATTTGTGGCCAGAGGCTAGACAGTGGTAATTTTAAAATACATCCAACAATACTTGCCACGTAAAACAAAAACAAACAAAAATTCCTTAAACTTAATGTCTTAAACAACACAATTTTATTATCTAACATTTCTGGATATCATAACTCCATAATAAAACTGAAGTCAAAGGACTGAAATCAAAGGCTGTATTTCTTCCAGTGTGTGAGTGTGTGTGTGTGTGTGTGTGTGTGTGTGTGTGTGTGTGCATGTGTGTGTTTGTGTGTGTGTGTGTTTGGGGAGAGGGCAGGGGGATCAGGGGGCAGGAATCCCTTCCTATATTTTCCAACTTCTACAGGCTATATGCACCCTTTGATTTATGGCCAAATTACTCCAACCTACTTTCCTTATCACATTTCATACTCACTCACTCTTACTCTGACTATACTGGCCAGAGTAACTATATTGACCCTCCCAGATAAATCAGGATAATCTTTTTAGGTCAAATCATTGATGCCTTTAACAAAGTCCTGTATTGCATACCCACAGGTTAGAGGATTAGGATGTGGGTATCTTTGGGGAGTAATGATTCTGCTCAAAACATTCCTCCTTCAAGAGGTAGCAACTATTCCCATCCTCTTAACTATTGGCTGGCTTTATTGGGCTATTCTGAATATGTCAGAAGTGATCATGTGATATAAAACTCAATCTTGTAGCAAGCATTGTTTCCCCACATTCCTGCACTCGCCATCTTTGCTAATATTCCACTCTTCATCACCCTTCGTAGGTTTTCTCATCATTAGTCTGCCATCACCTCTTGAGCATCCTGTCCTTTTCTCTGAGCTTATGATTCACAGAGAGGTGTGTTCCATGCAAAGAGGCTAACCAGGAAATTGTGCCAGAGGCCTTCATCTGAGCAGTTCAAGGCACTTTGAACAACTTTAAAATGCATGGTGCATGCATTTGTAAGTGATGACTGCCATCTAGGACAAACTGGTGTGATAGCTGGTGATGGACCTTACAAGAAGATGTGCTAGCCTTATGGTCTCAGCAAGGAGCAATTCCCAAAGTTGCATGTGCCCATGGTGTTTGAGAATTATGTGACAGACATCAAAGTGGGTGAAAAGCTGGTAAGGCTGATTTTGTGGAGTATAACTGGGCAACTCTCCAACCCAGACACCAACTGGTAGCCCTTCTAATTTACAAACATTGAAGAAAAAAGAATTCCAGAAGTCAAGCTTTTTTGTCTCAGCATGCCCATCATCCTGGTTGGGAAGAAGAATCTGCTTTATCTCGCTTTCAGGGTCCAACTCTTAAGTGCCCTTCCAGCACTAAGGAAGGGGGTGGTATTCCAGCCTCTTAACACTCTCCAGAGCTGGCTGTTTTAACCTTTCCATAACCAGTTCTCTGCATTCTAAGTACTGTCACGGTGGCATTCCAACCTCTTAAACCTTTTCCAGGTCTCAGAGCTCAGCTTCAGAGTTCCCTACACAGAGATATGGTGAACAAGTGTTCAGCAAAGACCAAAGATAGAGTGAGGGAGGTATCCCAATTGACAACAGGACTGTTCTACAAGCCAGATGGGGGAAGAAAAAAATCTAAGTACCTTGTCTTATGAAGCTGGCTGCAAGCACAGCCCTTATGCAGGTAACTAGGAAGTGTTGTTCATTGATCTCAGCATAATAATACTAATATATAGATTATATACATATATCTATAACTTACCTAAGATTACAACTGACCAGTCATCTTGCTACCATTACTTGGAAGTCAACCATGATTGATGCTGTCCAACCCATCTGACTTTCCTTAGTCTGGGCTGAAACAGCCCTCTTTGCATTCCACCTGACATATTGGGTGCTAATTCAAGTTTTTGTTGTTGTTGCTGCTGTTTTGCCAGTCCTGGGGCTTGAACTCAGGGCCTGGGCACTGTCCCTGAGCTTCTTTTGCTCAAGGCTAGCATTCTACCACAGCACCACTTCTGGCTTTTTGTTTATGTGGAACTAAAGAATTGAACCTAGGGATTCATGCATACTAGGCAGGCACTTTACCGCTATGCTACATTCCCAGTCCCTCAAAGAGTTTCTTAACTTGTTACTTCTTTCTAGAAGAGAAACCGTTGGTAGCTTTTATAAATTGAGCTGTCTAAAAGTTCCTGCTTTGCCACTCTCTCTGATAAAAGGTAGTCACACAATCCTTTTCAGCTCCACATACTCCAGTACCTTCTCCAGAGCACCATGAAGGAAATGGTAATTTGGTTTCAGGCTGAGGAATATAGACTCTTGAAGGTGGTGCAGGCTTTCTTGCCTAGACTACAGGCTCTGGCTCTATTCACAGTTCTCCTTTCTCCTCACTCTATCTAGGTTCTTTCCAGAGAACCCACCCATTCTCATGGTAGCTCTCAGGTTTTTCCCTCCTCTCAGATAACTTAAAACATTTCTCTAGGGCTGGGAAGGTGGCTCAGTGGTAGAGCGCTTGCCTTGCATGCATAAGGTCCTGGGTTCGATTCCTCAGCACCACATAAGCAAAAAGAAAAAAGCCGGAAGTGGGTACTGTGGCTCAAGTGGTAGAGCGCTAGCCTTGAGCTGAAGAGCTTAGGAACAGAGTCCAGGCCCAGAAGAGTTGAGGGACAGCGCCCAAGCCCAGAGTTCAGGCCCCACGACCAGACCCAAAAAAAAGATTTCTCTATACCAACTAATAGACTCAAGGCAGTTTTCTTAAAAAGAAAGAAGGAAGGAAGGAAGGAAGGAAGGAAGGAAGGAAGGAAGGAAGGAAGGAAGGAAGGAAGGAAGGAAGGAAGGAAGGAAAGAGAGAGAGAAAGAAATAAAGAAAGAAAGAGAGAGAGAAAGAGAGAGAGAAAGAGAAAGAAAGAAAGATAGATATTGTGGCTTCTCCCTTGGATACTTTGAAAGAAAGCAGCTGAAATGTCACGCCAACACTCAAATAGGCCTTGGATACATCCAAGGAGTGAGGAACGCCAACCTGGATGATGCTTTCTGCCAAAAGTCATGTGAGTAAACCATTTTGGAAAAACATCCTCTAGCTCCATTGAGCCTACAATTGACTGAAATCCAGGCCAACAGTTTGACCTCAGTCTCATAAGAAATTAAGCCAAAACCACCCAGCTAAATTCCTGAACTCCTAACCACAGAAGCTATACAATCATGTGAGTTATTTTAAACTGCTAAATTGTGGGATGATTCATGCACTAACAGATAACTAATACAATCAGTCACCTGGATCACGTCTTCATTCATGATGGCTACTTAACTTTCAGAATACTTCTGGAATGGAATGCATTTTCATTCCAGTCTGAAGGAAGGAAGAAAAAGGCATGCCCCCTTGGTCGAAATGGCAATACTGCAAGTTGCAAGCAATTTTTTCCACTGCCTATGAGATAGCCATGGCACATCTAGCTGCAAGAGAAACTGGGAAGGAGAAAATAAATAATGGGGTACAATTACTGACCTCTGTTGCAATGGTGATTATAAAGGTCAAAAAAAAACAACATCCACTGGACATCATCATCATTTCTCCTTTTTCTCAACTAGTAATTTCCATTGGCCATCAAAGTAATTATTACACACCCAAAACTCTGACCTCTCTAAAGAACTGTGCCAATTGTATGAGTCACTGGAAAACTCAACTAACATATTAGATAAAACACAATTAATTGTGGAATTGGTTTGCTTAACATAGTTCTTTTGGGGGGACAATGTGAAAGATTCATTTACAATGGACATTTTATCTAAAGGCTCTTACATTTTCTAAATGCTGCTTTCTATGTTCATTCTTTGGCATGTTTCAATAATATACAGTAATAACAGAAGTTTCCTCTGTGCAAGGGCTTGATGTCATATCATTCTGACATTAGCAGCTGCCAAGAAAGCAAGGAAGGCAATTGTAAGCCAGGCACCGGTGGCTCACGCCTGTAATCCTAGCTACTCAGGAGGCTGAGATCTGAGGATCACAGTTCAAAGCCAGCCTAGGCAGAAAGTCCCTGAGACACTTATCTCCAATAAATCACTAGAAACCAGAAGTGGTGCTGTGGCTCAAGCAGTAGAGCACTCACCTTGAGCTGAAGAGCACAGGGACAGCACCCAAAACCAGAGTTCAAGCCCCATGACCGACAAAAAAAAAAAAAAAGGAAAGCAATCATGTTCTTAATTTTCCTTTTTTAGCCACAATGAGTGGAGTTTTAAATGTTCGTTTAATGATATACTTAACCCTAATCATAAGCATCCAAGACTGTCTCGTTGCCCACTTTAGTCAAACCAAACAAATGAGGAAAGTTTATTTCCATAAACATGTTGTATTGCACAATCAAATAGAAATTGTTTTTAAGTGGCTTGTTTACAAAGTACATGTTGTCATGAAAATGTATCTCTGTGAAAATTGGATCACTATGATTTTCAGGAACTATCCTTGTAATTGGTCTTCATGGTCATTAGATGGCTCTGTTACTATAGAGTTCAAACTAAAGAAGCCAAGAGTTAAAGGATTATAACTGTGGTTTAACTTAAGAGGGTCAGGAGAAGCAAATTCTAGTACAAACCTATCAATACATTCCCTTTTTCTTTAAAAAAAAAAAAAAAGTTGTGGTGCTTAATTTTGATTGTCAGCTTGATTGGACTGAGAGTTGCTTAGGAGATTAACGAACATTTCTGGGACTGGGGAGGTAGCTCAGTGGTAGAGTGCTTGCCTAGCATGCATGAGGCCCTGGGTTGGATTCCTCAGCACCACCTAAGCAGAAAAAAAAAAAAGCCGGAAGTGGTGCTGTGGCTCAAGTGGTAGAGCGCTAACCTTGAGCTGAAGAGCTTAGGAACAGAGTCCAGGCCCAGAGTTTAGGCCCATGACTGACAAAAAAAAAAAAAAAAAAAGAACATTTCTGGATGTGTCTGTGAGGTTATTCCCAGAGACATTGGCATGTGGATCAGTAACTGAAGAGGAAAGACCCATGCTGAATGTGAGTAGCATCATCCATTGGGCAAGTGACCTGGTCTGTGAGATGCAAAAAAACTTTTAAGAAGCTAACTACAAAAAGCTTAGAATGCTGTCAGCAGAGCTTAATGGGTGATTCTAGAACACACACACAAACACACACAATGCAAAACAAAAGGGCTGTGAGTGTAGCTCAGAGTTGTACAGTACTAGCCTAGCATACATGAGTCCCTGAGTTCAATTCCCAACAAAGCAAAAATAAATAAATATTTTTAAAGTTTACTAGGAAACAATATGCCATGATCCACTGGCAGCCAGATCATACAGCTCATGTCTACCAAATGTCCTTATTGTATCAAGAGGTCATATGAAGCCAGGCACTGGTGTCTCATGCCTCTAATCTTAACTACTCAGGAGGCTTTGAGAATTGCAAATAAAAGCCAGCATAGGCAGGAAAGTATAAGAGACTCTTATCTACAATTAATCACCAAAAAGCTGAAAGTGGAGCTTTTGTTCAAGTGGCACAGCACTAGCCTTGAGCAATAAAATTCAGGGGCAGTGCCCTCCCTCTGCCCACCCCCACCCCAGCCAAAAAAAACAAACAAACCATAAAAGAAGTGACCTGGGGCTGTTGACCTATACCTTCTAAGTTTGTGTAAGTACAACTCTATGAAGACCCCAAAATATCAAATGTCTTTAAGTAAAACACATGTATATAATTTGCCATGCTGAGCATGGTGGCATACACCTGCAATCCCAGGACTCAGGAGGTTGAGGCAGAAGGATCACAAGTTGAAGGCCAGTCTGGACTACATAGGGAGAGATTGCCTTAAAAAGAAACAGAAATTCCCATTAAGCTTTTACTTATTTATGATTCCCACAAATAAAATGAAGGCTAAGCTGATTGTCTGTTGAGATTACATATATTCTTAAATAATTTCCAATTTAAAAAGAAAAAGTTTAAAATAGTAATAACCTGCTTGTTTTGAAAAATATTAAGTAAAAAAATAGCTCTGTACTCAAGAGACTGATCTGAGGATTGTGGTTCAAAGTCAGCCTGGGAAGAATAGTCCATAAGACTCTTTCCTCCAATTAACCACTCAAGTGCCAGCAGTGGAGCTATGGTTCAAGTGGAAGAATACCATCCTTGAGCACAAAAGCTTAGGGATAGTGCCCAGGCCCTGAGTTCAAGCGCCACAGGAGTCATCCTTCTGTCATATTTAGGAACACACTTCAAAATAATCATTTGTGAGGCAGTGACACTTAGGACTTTTCACTCAAAGGAAACAGAAATAACAAAGGAAGTACCAGGCAGCTGATTCTTTTTGGAAAACACATTTAATTCACTGTTGCACAACTCAAACATTGGAAGAGGTGAGGAAGTCAGGAAAGCACTCGGTCATTTCCACCAGGAATACTGAACAAAAAGAAATATCTTAACTCATGGGCCATCTAGGAATATCTGAGAGGTAAAGAACTGACTCTTGTACAGCAATCTGTCAGCAATGTGCAGTTTCCCATTGTTGTTCACAGACCCTGAGAATGGGCATGAATTACCTCCAAAAGAGCTAGCCACAATCCTTCTGTGCCAGGTGCTATCTGATGCCAGAATACTGCCTAGAAGTTTACTCTATATGATGCCAAAACTGACAGCTATTTGCTTATTAGCTCCACATATTGACAAGACAATATTGGTCTTCAAGGCATATCAGGCCACTTCAGAAACTCAGATCCTATTGATTCTTTTTCATCCTTTGGATACATTTCTTTTGAATACAGACAGTATCTTCCTCCTGTGATATAATTCACTCATAGCAACCATCTTAGTATGGTCCCACCACTACTCTCATGGACCCTGTAGACAAAGGTTATAACTTATTTCTAAACTCCCTGGATACTTCTATCCTTCCCCTCCCCCCACTTATCCCTCTGCTACAGTCCTGTCTCTTATAGTAATGGGAACTCATAGGCAAACCAGGGTTCAGTCACTTTCTTCATTCCTAATTTCAAAGTTTATTCTCAATGTCTAGACCTGGATCAGCTACTTCTTGTTGGTTGATCTTCCCTAATAGGTGGGTACAAGTATATGAAAAGTGAAGTAGGAAGTCATGGTTGGGTGGGCTGGAGGTACTACATCAAGAGAGGTACCTGCTAACAAAAGATGGAGGGTTCCAGAAAAGGGAAGAATGATATTCTCATTGAGAAAGGTTATAAGGGAATGGCATCTACTCTTGCCAAAGCCACGTCTCTCAGAACTCCCAATTGAAAAAACAAACATAACAAAATGCCCTACTTGCTTCTTTGTCCTACATTGGGGAATCAAACCCAAGGCATCATACTCTCTGGGCAAGCACTCTACCATTGTGTGACATTCCAGCACACCAGCCCCTCTACACACAAATACACACACACACACACACACACACACACACACACACACACACACACAGAATCTTGACTCCATGTTTGATGCCACAGTAAATCCCAACATCTTGGAACACTGATACTGAAAAAGACCTTCTAGACTGGCTGCTCTAAACACATTGTTTTTCAACCTAGAAAACTGAACTCTAGGGAGAAGAAATTGACCTAAGACGGTTCCTTAGGCCAGTACTCAAATTTCCTTATCATCAATCCACTGTTTATAGGTCTTTCCCTTTTCTTGAGTGGTGAGGGGTTGGTTTTTTAAAAATTAAAATTCAGGGGGCTGGGAAGGTGGCTCAGTGGTATAGCGCTTGCCTTGCATGCATGAGGCCATTGGTTCGATTCCTCAGCACCACATAAGCAAAAAGAAAAAAGCCGGAAGTGGTGTTGTGGCTCAAGTGGTAGACTGCTAGCCTTGAGCTGAAATGCTGAGGGACAGTGCCTAGGCCCAGAGTTCGGGCCCCACGACCGGACCCAAAAAAAAAAATTAAAATTCAACATTATTCAAGCAACTTCTTGGGTTAGGACAAAAAAAAAAAAAAACACAACAGAGTCTGTCCTCCTCCAGAAAGGTCCAACATGACCATATATCCATCCTCACAGGCTTCCAAGAAGAAGGGTTGTCACAGGCCCAGAAACTGGGCAGCAAATTAACTACTAATGATGTCAAATGGAAGTATCTGCATTTGACCCAAGTCTGCAAAGTTCTCTTATGCTTTCTTTCTTCATGATCAAATAAAAACACAACTTTATCACAAGTACCATATATATATATTCATATATATATATATATGAATATATATTTCCTTTCAGTGAAGCAAGCCTAAAGAGAAAAATCAAATAAAATTTCATTTGTAGCCTCCAAGATTAAAGACTGAGTTAAAGTGAGGTTTTTTAGCCCTTAGGAGAACAGGCCACATATGCTGGTCCCACTGGCTATCATCCCATCCTGGCACTTCCACTCAGCATACGTATGAGAATGTCTCCTTCACAAGAAACCCAAGAGGTAGGTAAATGCAATTATTCCTGTGGGTGGATAGAACTCCTAGAGGCACAGGGTTAGGTGACTGGGGTTGCCTGTGACAAGGGCAAAAGAGGGTAGGGCCAGGCCTCTGACTCTAAACCACTGTACCCTCCCTTGGAGAAAGACATTTGGTCATGAGAGAAATCCCCAGTGCATGTCAAATGTCTGCAACAAGTGAGGGCGTGAGAGGAGGAGGTAAGCAATGGTTCTGAGTTAAGGATGATGATAGTTCTAAACCAACCTCCAGAGTAGAGCTGCCAATGAGGCAAATCTGAGGGGTTGTGATCAGGAACTGGTTGGGGGCCATCCATCACCCCTGAGGAGCACTGCCATCCTCTTTCAATAGATAAAGAATTCAGTGACAAGGACTTTCATGAGGTGAGAACTCTCATGATTGTTGAACTGAGGTGATGGTTAAAGACACAGACAGCTCTGAGGGCTCAGATCTCTCCTCTCTCCCCTGCAGCCTGAGAAAAGGGAAGAAGATAGAGACACAGGTAACAACACAACTGGGCTGCAAAGCCCAGAAGTTTCTACCATAGCCGTTAGCCACTGAGAGACAGGCATATGAACCATGAAGTGATAAACTCAGGATAGAGCCAAGACTCGGCACTCCTTCCTCTGGCATGAGAGACCTCAGCCCTGCCCTTCTGACAAGGAAAGCTGACTTCTCACTGAGGTAATCAAGACCCACTCAGCTCCATAGGTTTCCCTCAAGCTAAGCAGGAAGAATCCCTGAAGGAGGCATTCTCAGGACCAAGGGAAGAGAGCTCTGCCAATGGACACATCACAAGGCTTAAATTACACATTTTTCCATGCACAGTGCACACACACACACACACACACACACACACACACACACACACACACACACACACAAACTGACATTCTCCCAGCCCACCCACTCCAAATCCCACCCCACAAACACTGTCCTCTGTAAACATGATGGCAGAGACTCCCACAATCCTAGCACAGTGTGACAATGATCTGAGGATGACCTCTTGTCTTTAAGCGCCCCGATAGGTGATGTTGGTAAAAGTGGAAGTGGCTTCTTTATACAGTGGGTTGTTGGCCTGAAAAAAGAATGGAAAAGCATCTTATAATGAGTTCTTTCACCCTCCTTGACCTAAAGGTTTGCCCAAGGCACCCTTCTCTGGAACACAGCCAATGCTCTCATACTCACAATGTGTGTGTGTGTGTGTGTGTGTGTGTGTGTGTGTGTGTGCGCGCGCCCTCGCGCGCGCGCATGTGTGCATGCACACACACATGTATACCAATCTTGGGGCTTGAACTCAGGGCCTAGACACCATCCCTGAACTTTTATTGCTCAAAGCTAGCACTCTACCACTTGAGTCATTTGAGTTACAGCTCCCCTTCTGGCTTTTTTGGTGTTTAATCAGACTTTCCTGCCTGGGCTGGCTTTGAATGATAACCCTCAGGTCTCAGCCTCCTAAGTAGCTAGGATTATAAGTGTGAGCCACTGGAGACCAGCTCACTCACATTTTTACTCCTGGAACAGGAATGGGTAAGAAATTGGAGGAGGATAAACATGGTAGATTGACATCCTGCTACTATTTCTTTGTTTTGGTTTTTGTTTTTTGCGGGGGGAGGTCCAGTCGTGGGACCTGAACTCTGGGCTTGGGCGCTGTCCCTCAGCTCTTCAGCTCAAGGCTAGCCCTCTACCACTTGAGCCACAGCGCCACTTCCGGCTTTTTCTGCTTATGTGGTGCTGAGGAATTGAACCCAGGGCCTCATGCATGCAAGGCAAGCACTCTACCACTGAGTCACCTTCCCAGCCCCCTGCTACTATTTCTTTTTCCTTTTGGCAACCCCAAACATTCCAGGATAGCTTTCACCAGCCTCTCCCATGACCTTCCCCTGCCTGCCACTCCCTCTTTTGCACTTTTCCCTTTTTTCCTTCATTGTAACAGTGCTGAACAGTGTGGTTGTCAGAACACAGAAGCCAGGTTTTCCTGCAATAAGCCTTGATTGGTTTTCACCTCATCTCTTCAATCCATAGCCACAAAAGTCTCCAGTGACCAGGAAAAGGCAAGTGGCTCACTGAATATTCCAACTTATTTTCCAACAAAAAATGATGAATCTCACCATGTCAATTAGTCTTTAATGGTATCTTCAAGAAACCCAAAATAGCCAAGTGCAGGTAGTTCATCCCTATAATCTTAGCTGCCAATGGACACATCACAGATCTGAGGACTATGGTTCAAAGCCAGCCTGGACAGGACAATCTACAAGATTCTTATCTCCAATGAAGCACCAAAAAAATGCAGAAGTGGAGCTGTGACTCAAGTGGTAGAGCACTAACCTTTAGCAAGAAAGCTCAGGGGCAGTGCCCAGGCCCTGAGTTCAAGCTTCCAAAAAGAAACTCAAAATATGTTTGTAAGTTTAAGAGGCTAAGGGTGTTATGCCTGGTCCTAACAGAAGCATGCTAGTTTCTTGGGACCCTTGAATATAAAGCCCTGAGGTCACCAACAGATGGGAACAAAATTTTAGTCTAACCATGAACAGTTAGGCAATCAAATGACTATTTGGAAAGTCCAGGGGGAAAAAAAACCTTAAAATATGCAACAAGAATCAAATAAATTCTTTCCCAAAACATTTAGTCACTTAAAACTCCTAACTCTATAGGAAACTGACTTCCTGTTCAACCTCAAGTCAAAAACCACAACCAGGTAACTTCCAGGCCCTCAGTTTCCTTACCTACAAAATGGAAACAATCATAGTATTCCCCACAAAAGGATGAGAGAAGCTAATACATAGCATTTAGAACAGTTCTTGGTCCATGGTAAGTTCTTGGTAAAGGTTGGTTGTTATATCTTTTTCCATTTGTGCATTAATATTTTGGACTTCAATACTACTTTATGGTATACTTTATATTTTCCGTGTAAGTTCATCCTGTCTCCTTCAACTGGAGAATAAATTTTTTTTTAAAAACTTCTTCACAGTGTCTCATTTGTGTCCTGTTTGTATTCAATTAGCACTTATGACATGGCCTGGAGTCACTGTGTGGTAGAGAATCAGTTTTTAGGAAGCCTGAAGACATGGGACAGGTAAACCATCTCCTCATATCTAGAGCAGGAGTGGAAAACTGTGGTGTTGGCAGAGCTTCACAACTCTGAGCATCTGCTGCTTCCACTTCTGCTTCTCAAACTAGAAACTTAAGAAAAATGCCCAGCCCAGTCTCTTACCGTGTCCCATTTTGCTCTGGCTCGTTCTTCCTCAAATTTAGCAAACTCTTTCCGGTCATGGATGGTGATGAGGAGCTTCCAAATGAGCAGGGTAGCAAGACCGATGAGCAGAATGGCCCCCATCACAGACAGCAGGACCACCAGGATGTCAGGACCCTTGGGACATTCTATGAAGCAGAAGCCAAGAACAAGAATCACCACAACTCACTACCAATGAGGTCTTCTTGACAAAGGGAGAAAGAACCAAAAGGCTTCTGAAGAAAATAAGATAGTCTTGAAAATTGATTCATATTTTTAAGAAGCGAGCAGTGTTAAAGACAGCCATGATCTGTCCTGTGTGGTCAAAATCAGAGCTCTTAAGAGGGTCTCACTACACAGATTTGTTTACTCAATGTGATTTGCCCAAGTACTTATTCTATAATTTGATTTTGGAACTGAGGATATAGTTCAGTGGTAGACCAATTGCTTAGCATCTGTGAGGCCCTGGGTTTGATCCCCAGCACTGTGCACATGCATATGCCTGTGCAAAGCACACACACATATCAAAAAGCTTGTAAACCGGGCTGGGAAGGTGGCTCAGTGGCAGAGTGCTTGCCTTGCATGCATGAGGCCCTGGGTTCCATTCCTCAGCACCACATAAGCAGAAAAAGCTGGAAGTGGTGTTATGGCTCAAGTGGTAGAGTGCCAGTCTTGAGCTGAAGAGCTGAGGGACAGCACCCAGGCCCAGAGTTCAGGGCCCATGACTGACCAAAAAAAAAAAAAAAACCCCAAAAAACAACAAACTTGAAAACCCTGGTGCCTTTATTCTTACAGAGTTGCCATCAGCTAGACTTAAGAGCACTGACCCTTTTAGTTGCACCATACCTTCTATTTGTCAGAATCCTCATTACGCTCCCTTTTATCCCTAGAGGGAAGGTGTGACTTGTCTTTTGTGTTTGTGCCACTGTGCATTCCAGGGCTAGAGTGCCTGAGTTTCAATCCTTGCTTCACACTTACTTTTTTAAAAAATTCAACAGAATTTTAAATAGAGAAAGTATCTACCCACACTTTAAAAACTTCTTATGAGCTGAGTACTGGTGGCTCATGCCTTATCCTTACTACTTAAAAAACTGAGATCTGGGGCTGGGAAGGTGGCTCAGTGGTAGAGTGCTTGCCTTGCATCATGAGGCCCTGGGTGTGATTCCTCAATACCACATACACAGAAAAAGCCAGAATTGGTGCTGTGGCTCAAGTAGTAGGATGCTAGCCTTGAGCTGAAGAGTGCCCAGGCCCAGAGTTCAAGCTCCATGACCAACAAAAAAATAAAATAAAACCCTGAGATCTGAGGATCACAGTTTAAAGCCATCCTGTGCAGGAAAGTCTGTGAGACTCTTCAATTAACCACCAAAAAGCCTAGGCTTGGGGACAGTACCCAGGCCCTGAGCTTGAGATCTGAAGATCTGGAAGCCAGCCTGGGCAAAAAAAGTCCACCAGACTCTTATCTCCAATTAACTAGCAAAATTCCCAAAGAAGAGATATGGTTTAAGTAGCCAGCTTTAAGTAAAAAAGCTGATTAAGCAAGGGCATGAAGATCTGAATTCAAGCCTCAGCACTCGTATACACACACACACACACACACACACACACACACACACACACACACACACAACTTATTAATAATAACTAATAACTCAGAAAAGTGCCAGTAATCTGACACAAATTAAGTGTTCAAAAAACATCAGCTCCACTAGCCTTGAGCTGAAGAGCTGAGGGACAGCGCCCAGGCCCAGAGTTCAAGCCCTATGACCGGACCCCAAAGAAAAAACAAAAAAAAACATCAGCTCTGGCTGACAATGTGGGTTAGTGGTAGAGTGCTGGCCTAGCATGCATGAAGCCCTGGGTTTGATTCTTCCATAGCACATAAACAGAAAAAGCTAGAAGTGGCACTATAGCTCAAGTGGCAGAGTATTTGCCTTGAGCAAAAGAAGCTCAGGGACAGTGCCCAGGCCCTGAGTTCAAGCCCCAGGACTGGCCAAAAACAAAAATAAAAAACAAAAAAAACTCTTGTTACAGGGTTCTTCTTCCTACTGTTTTACTTATCTATTTGCCTTCTTAGCCCCTAATGATACTTGTGTCTGTTATCCTGGTTAGCATCCCTACATACTAGGAGGCCTGTTGATCAAGACACCACTGGGATTCTTTCCAGAAATATTTCATCATCTAAAATGTTTTTTAAGTTTATTTTAAAAAATTTTGTTCGTGGGTATTTTTTATTGTTACTACAAAGGTAATATACAGAGGGGTTACAGTTATATAAATGAGATAAAGACTACTTCTCTTTTTGAACAATGTAACTCCTTCCCTCACTCTCTCCTAGGTTTTCCCTCCCATCCCACCCATAAATTGTAGAGTTCATTTCTCAACATAGTGTCTAGTAAGTGCCACAACTGTATTTGTTCATCCTTTGTGCCACCATTTCTGAACCCTCTCTGGCCCTCCCAAAGATAGATAAATGAACAAACAAAAGGAAAAACAAAAACAGCAACAAAGAAAAAACCTCTTGTTTCCACCTCCTGGAGTTCATTTCAATAAATATTATTTTATATAATCATATGTACACAGGAATTCTACCTTTATGTTTCTCTCCTAAGAATATTTTCCTTTGATCTCACTGTGTGTGAATGCCTAGAGTTCTATATAATTTAACATGTCCCAGTGTACTTTTTTTTTAAATGCCCAATGTATACTTATAGACTTATAGGCACAAATGAGGGAAACCATGCAACCTATGTTTCTCTGGGTCTAGCTTACTTGGCTTAAGATTATTTTTTTTCCAAGTCTTTCCACTTCCTAACAAATGGTACAATATCATTCTTTCTGATAGATGAGTAGAATCCCATTGGTATATATACCACATCTTAACCCTGCTGCAAGCTGACATCCTGTTCAACCCCAGTCAACAACCAAAGCAGACAATAATTGGATCACGTTCTAGGGTCTGCAGGGCCTGGTTTCCCATAAACCTCAGGTACCTGACATATGACCTCACTATTTCATAACATCAAGTGTTATGAAACCAGGTGTTTGTATATATGAGTACTGAGTTTAGAGAGGAAGTCACACCCACTTTCCACACTGTCTCCCACCTTTTTCTCTAAACTTCACCCTGTGCTCACCACACATACACAAAAACAATCACCACCACAAACCAAGCTGGCTTTTTCCCAACCCACCAAATTACAAGCTGTCTATAATTGAAAGAGTGCCTGTAGAGAGGCTTTGAAGTTACAAAGTCTGAATTCCTGGGAACCAAGGGCCTCAGTTCTTCTGGGAAAAGCAGTCACAAATTCTCTGCATTATTGTAGGCATGACCCTTAAACTCAAAGGCAAACCTCTTCCATTCTCCAAGGGACAGGACAAGTAGCATCCCAGGAGAACTTCAGGGGAAAACAATCTGTTACCATCTGTTTAAACATGGGTAGGTGGCAGGCTTCCATAAAAAGAGACAATATCAGATGATGTCTGGGGCCCCTCCCAGCCACAGCAGTAGACCCGTGATGAGTGACCCAAGGACAGAGAAGTCTGGCTAGGGTTGACAGACTTAGTAACCTAAAGTGCAGGGACCCAGATAAATTTGATTTTTACATCATTACTTTTTAGTAAAAATCAGAAGCAAATATTGCCTAGAATAGACTGTGTTTTATCTGGCAATCTTATCTAGGAATGAAGACAATCCAGCTTAGGAGTCCATTCTGTGTGGTTAATTAGCCAATGCTTAAACATTCAGTATTACTCCCTTTTCTGCCTTCAGAGGCTCAGCCCTTCAACTATACATTCTCTTCCAAACCATGGCCCCTAGAAGTGATGAGGGGCAGGTGAGAGGAGAGGTAGATCCAAGCAACCAAATAGGAAATGTGAGACTCTGACAGTATGGCTCAGAGGTAGAGAACTTGCTTCCATCTTTTTTTTTTTTTTTTTTTGTAGGTCGTGGGGCCTGAACTCTGGGCCTGGGCGCTGTCCCTCACCTCTTCAACTCAAGGCTAGTGCTCTACCACTTGAGCCACAGCACCGCTTCCAGCTTCTTTCTGCTTATGTGGTGCTGAGGAATCAAACCCAGGACCTCATGCAAGGCAAGCACTTTACCACTGAGCCACCTTCCCAGGCCCTTGCTTCTATCTTCATAAGAACCCTAGATTTCAATCCCAGCACCATAAAATGAAAAGGAAATATGAGTCTCTGAACATGGAATCCCATCTCCTAATGTGGAGGAGAGATACTAGAAGCCTGGAAAGTTACCACCCAGGGTTATTTGAACCATCCCATGCCATCAACACCTTTGTTCCAGAACCTTTGGTGGTAAACTCTAACCTCAAAACCCCAAACAAATGATTCTGGCAAGTGACTCAGCAGCACAGTAACAACAAAAAAATTATAACAAGGAGACAAAGTAATGATAGGCCCCAAAATAAATACATAATGCCTTTTTGACCATATGAAGGGACAGAGGTATGGAAAATTCCATTCAGTGTGTAAATGTAGTGTGATGGGGGGGGGGGGAGGTGTGGGGAAGTATGACAAGGCATGATCAAACCATGCTTTCCCTCATGGACATGTCCCCAATCTCCTCTCTTTTCTTTCCTGCTAGCTTTCCCTGGAGTCACCAAATAAAATGAAGGTATTGCCTTTTCTTAACCTTCTCTGGTTCCTTTGAAGGGTAAAACCTCTGGGAAGAGCTGATGAACAATATTCCAGATGGGGACATCATACTCTCCTCTACAGAAACAGTAACATCCTGGATGATATAGATGTGATCATCTTTTCCCAAGGAAAAGGACCCAAAGTGGCTCTCATGATCTTCCTATTTCCTTTTTCCCAACTTTATCCCTTTTCTTCCCCAAACAGCAACATTCTCCTAGTAAATATGAAGATATAGCTAGGATGGATGGGTGGGTGGGTGGGTAGATGGATGGATAGATGGATGGATGGATAGATAGATAGATAGATAGATAGATAGATAGATAGATAGATAGATAACTGTGTGTATGTGTACAGGTACATTTTAGGAATAATCAATCTTATTAATTCATTCAAATCCTATTTATTGAGTATTGTCTAAGTAGATAAGAACAAATATGTAACAACTGTTAAGATGGATATGATTTCTGCATTCATGGAATTTATGATCTACTCAGCAGATGATCAAACAAACTATTTGATCCTCCTGCCATGAAGACTTTCCTAAGGGATACATCTATACTAAGCAAATCAAATACAAGTACTAAATCTAGTCTTTATATATTTCCTAGCCTTGGGTATTTTGTTTTAGCAATAGATAATGGATAACAGCAGAGGTTATGAAGGAGGTCAGATGAAGTACATAAATCTACAGTGTCCAATGGTGACAAACCTGTGGTTGATCTGTATGTGCTGGGAGAGTCTGGAAAGCAAACACCATCTACTTACTCTATGATCAAAGCATGCATCCCACCCCTTAAGTCCGTGCATCCTACCATAAACCTGGTATAATCAGTGCATCAGGTCCACCTCTGCAGCAGCAGGCCCACTGCTCATGACAGCCATCTCTCTTATGATGAAGCAAGTGCCGTAAGCTACGACATCCTAGAATTTAACTTCCTTACCATCTAGACCTTACCCACTGAAAAAACTGCCGTGATATGTTCCATTCCTTGATGAAATTCAACTAGTGAGTCACTTTCTCACTAGTGCTTTCTGACCAGTAATGGAAGACTTGAACTTACCCCTTTTTTAAGACCAGGCTTATCTGTTTGGTGTAAGAGGAGGGCTGGGTGGAAACTCCCACCTAAAGTGACTCTCCCTCCTGGGGCCAGAGATAGGAAAGACTTCAGAGCTTACTCACCTGGCTCTTCGACCACATACAGGATGGACTTTCCACTGGCATCTTCATAGTACTGGAATCTGACAACACAGTCATCTTCATTCTTATAGGTACAATTCACTGCATCCTTGCCAGTATCAGCTAGGGGAGAAGGGGAGAGGGGAGGGGAGGATATGGAAGAATGGAAAACAGGTCAATTCCTAGCTGATGAAGCCTTTCCAAAACATCTCACAGAACTTCTGGGAAACTATGTTACAAGAAACCCTGTGAGCCTGACATTAGGCAAGATGCTTAGATTTGAGATGCCTGACATGTCTGCTAAGTGTCACTCTTTGGCCCTCACTGGTGTTTTATCCCGCCCAGGAGGCTTTTGATTCTCATTACTTTCTCAGGAAGAGATATGCTATACCAATTCAAATTCAATTCTAATTCAGCTGTGTGATCTTGGAAAAGTTATCTGACCTTATCTCTCTTTGCTCACATATTTGTAAAAAGGATGCCCACCTTACAGGAAGAATTAAAGAATGGAGAATAACCTATGCCTCACATCAGCAGGTGTTTCTTTCCCTCTCTTTGTTTCCTTGGTTTGCTCAATGATTCCCCAATCATTTGCTTGCAGTTTTTCCATGTTTGGTTCTGATCTGCTGAGCCTCCCTAGAGCCATCCTTCTCTCTGACTCAACCCATGTTTTGTACATCCTGCCAGGGACACTGGCTTATCCTCCACCAGTTGTACTACACTCTGAGCTGATAAAACCAGATGAGCAAAACTGACACATGACAACATTTTAAGCTAATGCACCAGAATCACACAGCAAATAGGTGATGGATAAGGACTAGAACCTGAGTCTCAAAACACATCCAACCAACCTGAAGTGAACAAGCCATCAGTGCACCAGCAGAAACACCGTACTAAGGAAAGAGTGGGGATTGCAGGGCCTAATCTCAACAACACAATACACCTTTCCTAATTTTCTTGAGATTCAACTTCCTCCTCCACAAAACAAAGATTACAGCAGTACTACAATCCTACTTCATTAGTTTGGAAGGATATATATATATATATATATATATATATATATATATATATATATATATATATAAATTTTCTTTTAGAAATTTTCGTCTGTCATAAAATTCATACAGATAAGGCTTAATGAGTGTGATGACATGGTGAGTCAAGAAATATAAACTAATTTGCAATATTCTTGCCTGATCAAGATGATAAATGATCTCCACATCTGGGCAGCCTCTTTCCTCTGAGCTAAGTAGAGCAAGCCTAATCTCCTCCAGAGGAAAAACTAGCCCCTAATCACTCCACATCTAATATCAGCCAACAGGTCCAGAGATATATTTTCCCCAATACTCCCTCTCAAAACTGACTTCCTGACTGCCCCTAATTGTGGCCTCCCTCTGAAGATGGATGCACTTTCTTCCTTCATAGCAGTTGCTATCTGTGGAAGATAGCTATCTCCCTGGTAACACCCAGTGCCTCCCTCCAAGCTAACCATACCAGATATACTGAGAGCACCAACGATAATCTTTAAAGTCAGAGGAAAGTCCCACACCAAAATAATTGTGGGCTAGAGTTTTGCTCCCCATTCCATACTTCTGTCTTATTCAGAAAAAAGAGGGATGCTCAGAAATCTAGGAGACTTCAGGATAGAGGCGTGGGTTACAAATCTGTATGGGGAAAGCTGCCTTCTAAATCACCAGAACTGTAAGCAAAGACCTGGGCCCTGCTTAGGCTTCATAAAATAAACCTGATTACTCACTTCGCTGATGACAGTGGTGGGCAACCATGTCTCCAACTCTGTGCCTCAGTTTCTCCATCTATAAAATGGAGCATTAGTAATCTCCCTTACCTTGGAGAGTAGGTTAGAGTTGCCTGACTTTCTAAGTTGTGCTGAGTCTGGGGGATCCAGACTGGTAGAAGCCAGTCTCATCTCTGCCTGCCACGCATCCAGCCTGCACAGCGTTTTTGGAGGTAAGAATTACTCTTAGACTTTACAGAGGGCAGCTGAGAGCATCTGGGACTAAACTAGAATTCTTTAGGACCTGAGTGTGGGAAACTCCAGACTTGCGGAACTTACTAAGCTCCTTCACAGACTCAATCTCATCACGGCAATAACGGTTACAGGTGTTTTCCTCCTGCAGGACTCCCCGGTCAAATTTCTTACACTCCACACATTCCCTAAAGGAGAGACGACACGCCATTAGGACAAAGAAGAGCAAGCCTAAGCATGGCCCGGTCTAACTCTGGCCTCCGTACAGAAATCATCTCTACCTTTAGTAAAAAGGTAAAAATAATCATCACATTTGTTTAGGTAAAAATTTGGAAAACAAGCTATGCATTGGTGGCTCACACCTATAACCCTAACTACTCAGGAGGCTGAGATCTGAGGGTTATGGTTTGAAGCAGCCCAGGCAGAAAAGTCTGAGAGGCTCTTATCTCTAATCACCCCAAAAAAACTGGAAGTGGAGCTGTGGCTCAAAGTGGTAGAGTGCTAGCCTTGAGCACAAAAGCTCAGGGGCAGTACCCAAGCCCTGAGTTCAAGTACCATGACAGCCAAAAAGAAAAAAATTAAAAACCACCTAGAAAGGGGATGTATGGCTCAAGTGGGAGAGTGATAGCATTGAATAAAAAGACTAAGGGAAAGCATGAGGCCCCAAGTTCAAGCCCCGTTACTGGGGGGTGTACACATACATACACACCATCTGTAAGACTATCCCAGGTGCCCAGAGCCAAGTGTAGAGTTCAGAAGTCGATTCATCTCATTATTCACAGGCTGGCCATGAGAGGCAGCAGCCCCTAAGTCCTTTGTTAAGCTTTTTGGGAGGTAAAAGGAGGATAGAGTTTCACTATGAAACACAAGCTAACCTTGAACTCCAGATCCTCCTGGCATAGCCTTTCAGAGGACTAGGATCACAGGCATGTGCCATCATGGCCAGCCTTGTTAAACTTCAAGAGCTATGCTGGTGAACCCTGTATCATTTCTGAAGATTAAACTCAGAACTGACCATGTGATTCAGAGCTCAAGACCCTGTGCAAAGTGAAAATTTTGTTCAAAATTTGTTAAGAATTTCCTGACAGTGACAACAGAGCATTTAAACAAGCATGGGTCCCGTCTAAGCATGGTGTCCCCTAGAGCAATCCAGAGTGCATGACTGTGAATCTGGCTGCCTACAGTGGGAAAAGGAATGGCAGAATTGTGGGTGTGGGCCCACAGTGGCTTCCTCTGTTGTGCAAATGGAAGGAGCTGCTACTGGCAAAATGCCTATTTCACACAGTGTCCCCAATAACTCCAGTCCCTGCCCCGCCCCCCTCAGAGTCCAAACATCAACATGGAATGCTCCAGAGAATGTTGCTTTAGCCTTCATCCCATTCAAAGGGGTTTGGGATGCCATCCTGGGAGGGGTCCTTGGACCCTGTCCAGCTGGTACAACATTGACCCCCTTCACAGTTGCTCCTATCTCCACCTCCCCCAGTGCAAAGCTTTCACTGGACAGAGTAAACATTTGACTGGAGTAGACTCTTCTCCCTAAAGCATTGGTGACTAGGAGTCAGAACCGTGGGAGTTGAGGGATCTCAACCACCACCATCACCCCCCGCCCAGCCTCCTAACTCTGCCACACTGTCCACTCACTTCTTAAAAGTGCAGGCATCTGGGCAGGTGGGGCACTTCTCACAGGTGTCTCCATAGGAGCCTGGCTGGATGCACACACAGCTGCCGCATTCACACTTGCCCCGGCCACTACACAGCAGCCCATTGCTGGACATGCAGGTGTCCGTGCGTGTGGTACAGTTGCAGTAGAAGCCGGTCCAGTCAGAGTCACACTGGCAGTCCCCACAGTTGCACTGGCCATGACCTGCAAGCACAGAGCCCAGGAGGGCAAACCAGCTAGTGAGTGTCTCTCCCCCAGGTCAGCAAACTGTACTTCCTCCCTGCTCTCCCAACAAGATGAAGGATGTTCCTGCAGGTGGGCAAGAAGCAGGTTCACAACCAGGGAGCCTGGTGGGACAAACTCAACTCGTTAGGAGCCCCCAAAGGTGACAGGGCTTGGAAAGCAAAGCAATGTCAAGCTCTCACCCTTCCTCTTACCCTGTTCAAACCCCTCCTCCCTCCTTCTCTGCCCCTTCCATCTAATGATGGGAAGCCAACTCTTTAGCCCTGTGTACTGACACAGCACCACACCACAGCCTGTGTCCACAGCAGAAGCTTTGATGAGGCAGCCTGGTAATAGCAAAATCCCCACCCCCACCCAGACTCCCAAACTCTCCCCCTTTGACCTGATAGGGCCTCTGTCCTCCTTATCTGACCAGAGGATCTTCACTATCACTTCCCAGGTGGGTTGGACACCAACATAGGTTCCAATTTGGACAAGACAGTCCTCCCACTAACAAACCAGCCTCCAGTCAATGACTGTGTTTCTCAAATCAGCTTGGTGTCCTGATTCAAGCAATAAGCAAGGGTCTGGAGCGTGGACTCCAGACAGGACAGCTGCACCACAGGAGAATGGAGGGATGGAGAGGTCCAAGCCCAGCCTAGGACCAGTGCCTAGGAAGGGGAGGGGCACCAAATGATCCAAATGCAGGAGACATGGAATGGGGCATGCACAGGGCAGACTGAAGACACTGAGAGCCCATGGACTTGGTCAACAGAGCCAAGTAAGCATAGAGAACAAATCTGCCTGCCTCACAGCCTGCTGAGAGCCAGTCTTATATCATCTCAGGAATACCAAAAAAAAAGACAGAGGAAGCAAGAGGAGCTAAGCGAAGACAGGAGAGATTTTCTTTCCTAAGGTGAACAGCAGTCGAGACAGTTGTTAGCCATGATGTCACATAGTATGCTGGCCTCCACCAAGCCTCTATATACTATCCTTCCTGCCTCCACACACCAAAGCTGCAAAAGCATTTCCATGATGAATTTTGGAAGCTGTAGACACAGTACTGCTGCCAGCTTCACAAGTGCAACCTGTCTTGCTTATCTTGTTTCTCTTGTACATGTGACTTTACTACAGCTTTTATGGCCCCAGGACATGTATTAAGATGGCCTTGAATGCATTTAAAGAAGCAAACTCTATTTTCCAAACCAATGAATGAAGTGATTATTCCCAGTGGAAAGGGTGCCAACAATACTCACAACAATAATCGTGATATCCACTAATATTTATTGAGTATTTAAATATGAACCAAGCCTTGTGCCAAGTTCTTTGTAAGCTATTCTACTTATTTCTTGTAGGGTCAGAGAAGTTAAGGAACTTTCCCAAGACCACACAGCTCATAAACAGGGTTAGAGCTCAAAGTAAAGTCATTCTAACTTCAGATCTCAGTTGCTAAGCCACCATGTGATGCTGTAAACACTGCTTTCCTCTATTTATATTCAGATGGTCTTTCCAGAATACTCCTAACATATAGAAAAGGGGGTCTTTATGTAGTTAAACATGAAATCAGTTTAACTTGTGGAAGAAGAGAGACTAAAATTATTAACAGAATGTCTTGTAACTGTGCTTAATACCATTGAGAAATGTTGAGGATAGAACATTTTAGGAATTCAAATGTATTCAACTATTCAAGTGAATGGGACAGAAAGGGAGTTGTTTGACTTTTATGTTTGTTTGCCTTTGTTGTTGTTGTTGTTGGTGGTGGTGGTGGTGGTGGTGGTAGTGGTGTTTTCATACTAGTACTGAGCTTGAACTCAGGGCTTAGGTACTGATGCTTAGCTTTTTTTTGCACAAGGCTGGCACTCAGCTCCACTTCTGGTTTTTTGGTGGTTAATTGAGATAAACCTCATGAACTTGGCTGAATGACTAGCTTTGAACCACAATGCTCATATCTCAGCCACCTGAGCAGCTAGGATTACCAGGTATGAGCCACCAGTACCCAGAAAAAAAGGGAATTTTTGATGGCTATGTTTCTGGGCCTCACTAAGGATACTTCCCCAAACCTGGGTCCATCCTGAGATAATTCTAAGTCATCTCCCTTTCTTGATTCAACCTACCTTTCCTCTGCAGCCAGGATGCTCTTTCTGAGGCACAGTTTCTCAACCTGTATACTTGATTACTAGAGGAGTCTGTCCTACACACTGGGAATGTTTAATCTCTTTGGGCTCCACTCACAAAATGTCTATAGCCTCATTTCAGTTGCAGCACGAAGAATATCACCAGACATGGCCAAAATAGCTCCTTCCTTCGAGTTGAGAACCATTGTTGCAAAACATCAGTCAACTCAACCTTAATGTTCATCAGCTTTTTAAAAATTTAATTATTTTTTTTTGGTGATACTGACATTTGAACTTAGAGACTTTGAGCTTGCTAGGCAGGTGTTCTGCTTGAGCTGTATCTTCAGTCTTCATCTGGATAAAAAGCCTAAAGAATTCCATACCATCTAAAGGATTAAACCTGAAGTCCTTAGCAAATATTGTATAGCCATTACAATGGCTATACATATTTCCATCTCACATTTCCACATCTTAGCTGACACTGAATTGTTTACCACCTTCTGTAGAGCTGTATGTCCTAATATTTTCTGTTCATCCTGTTCCCTCCACCTAGACTGCCCTATTATTCCACAACCCCTACCAAACTCCCATTCACTCTCTAAGGCCCAACTAAAATGCTCCTTGCTCTCAGAAATTTTTTTCTGCCTTTCTTAGGCTGTATGAACTATCATTTGCTCTCCAATTATGTAATATATTCCTCTATTTTTTTGAGGGGGGGGGGTCCGGTCATGGGGCCTGAACTCTGGGCCTGAGCGCAGTCCCTCAGCTCTTCAGTTCAAGGTTAGCGCTCTACAACTTGAGCCACAGCGCCACCTCTGGCTCTTTTCTTTTTGCTTATGTGGTGCAGAGGAATCGAACCCAGGGCCTCAGGCATGCAAGGCAAGCACTCTACCACTGAGCCACCTTCCCAGCCCATATATTCCTCTATTTTTAACTCTTATTTTATGACTGTTTGCTTGCTTATCTGTTTTCCTGTGTGTGTGTGTGTGTGTGTGTGTGTGTGTGTGTGTGTGTGTGTGTGTGTGTGTGATAGAATCTCATGTTTTTGCCTGAGTTGGCCTCAAACCTTGATCCTGCTACTTTTGCCTCTCTGCTAGCAGAAGTGTACCACCACACCTAGCCCTCACAATATTCCTTTACAAGGCTTTAACAAGCTAGGTTTTAAAAACCACAGAATATGACTCATTCCCTAGAACTTAGAATCAGAAAGTAGATGCAAAATTAAAATGTGATTGTTAATTGAAGGAAATGCAGGAAGTAAAGGAGAGGTAAAGTAAAGGGGAATATTGGTCTAGTAACTTGGTCACTGTGTAAGCAGGTGGTCCCAGAGAGGTGGAGAAGAGGATGTGGGACAAGACCAGGCTCATATACCACTAGCTAGCACCTACTGTTTCCATTCAACCCAATGGGTGCAACTAGTATCTCTTGGCCACTGTGGGTCCCTTTGCCTGTAACTCCAACACTGCTCTCTGTGACCACACTGGCATTTGAGAGTCAAACACAACAAAAATGACCAAGTAACCAAATAAATAAAACTCAGTTATTCCCCAGGTGCCATGGAAAGAAATGTGTGTTTCTCAAGAAGGATGAGCATGCCTACCTGGAGAGCAGATGGGAGGAGGCAGAAGATTGGGAAAGGCAGAAAGTCTGAGTTTTGAGGCTGGCTTCCCTGAAAGCAATATCTGATAAGGATTCTTAAGTGTCTTACTAGGGCAGTGGGATGGATGGACACAGTGTAGAGCAAGCATCAAATCCAACAGGCGCTGGGCGCTAGTGGCTCACACTTATACTCCTAGCTGCTCAGAAGGCTGACATCTGAAGATCACAGTTCAAAACCAGCCTGAGCAGGAAAGTCTATGAGACTCTTATCTCTAATTAACCACCAAAAAGAAAGCCAGAAGTGGACCTGTGGTTCAAGTTGCAGAGTGCTATCCTTGAGAGAAAACAAAACAAAAAACTAAGGGATAGCATCCAGCCCTGAATTAAAACCCAAAAACTGGCACCAAAAAAAAAAAAAAAAGGCCAGCAGGAATTTGGTCTTTGACAGAGAATCTGTTCAACCTGAATCCATGGTGGGGTGGGCTCTAGAGCATGAATGGCTCCACAGAGCTAGGCTTATCTAGAAGCCAAGGCTTGGCCTTGTGGAAACCACATCCATCAGTCCTTGGTCATTGTATGAGAGCAAAGCAGCTCCTATTAGCAAAGGCCAAGGTTCCAAGGAAGGGCCAGCTGTGAGCTATTCTCAGCTGACCTCATGGCAGGCAGGGAGTGGGAATGCCAACCAGCAAAGTGGGACCCACAGCATCCACTATGCCTCGCTTTGGGCCATGGCTTCTGAACAAGAGAAGGAAGGAAATATGGACTCAGAGGCCCCGGCCTGCTCAGAACCCTCGTCCCATACTGTTTCCTTTGTGAGGCCACACAAAGTGATCTTTGACAATCTGACTTGCTGAGCCAGCCAGGGAGTGAGGTAGGGAATGGAAGTCACCAGCCAGAGCCAGCAGGCTGACCCCACACTCTGGCAGAGCCAACCCTTAAAAGGAAACCACAGTGTGCTAATGTCACAGGACTGGCACTCCTCCAACAAAAGGGAGGCTGAGGCTGAGTTCATAAGAAAGCCAGAGGAGGGGAGCAAGGAATGGAAGAGATGAGGGAAGAAGGAAAAAAGCTGGGGTGGAGGTGCCGAGGTGAGGGCATTGGATCATTCTCCCTGCACAGCTAGACTCTCAGGCTGAGTCCTCATTCCATGCCTCTTCTAGTGGACCAACTTGCCTTTGAGATTCATCAGGCAGTCCTCCTTTGGGGAAACTGCCCAGGCTTTCTTTCTCCAGTAGTTTCCTGCAAGACCTCATTTCTAGGATCTAGAAGATTCTTCCTCATGTGATAAATTATCTTTTGGTAAGTTAATAAAAAATGAAATTTTCTTATTTATTCCTCTCCATCCCACACCACTACAGTACAGGACAGGTAGCAGACAGTCCATAGGCTTGGATGTAGTAAGTAGGAAAGAGCCCAAGGAAAAGGATTCACTACCTGTCTAAGGCAGAATGCCGACAGTGGCCAACCTCTAAGTCCAATAAGGAGGGAGGGAAGTGGCCAGGGTCTGGGGAAATGAAAGCTCACTAGATAGCATGCAATAATGTCTCCCTCCAGTTCTGCCTCCTAAGCCCCAGCATGTGGTCAAGGACAGACCACTGGGCCTGCCATGAAGCTAAGAGACAAAGGCATGCTGGGCTGAGTAGCTCTGGGCAGTCAGGAGTCATCTTCTTCACCCGAATACTGGCATAAAGCGTTCTGTCCCTAAGGAGACGATGACAGACCACAGGACCCAGACGGGAGGTGTGCTGGGCACATGATACCCTGGCAGGAAGTGGCAGAGAAGGCTGCTGTGGGCTCCTGAGTTTCCCTCTGGACACAAGTGTTTCCTGCATGGACCACAGGCAGGAACCAGAGCAGCTTGACACTGGTCATTTGGCTGTATGGTTTCAGTGCTGGCTAAAGGAAACAGTCTATGTGGATCTACCCACCACAGCACCAGAGATGACTGGGCCTGCAGGAATAGTGGGTGTGTCCCAGCATGAATGCTGCAGGCCTCCCCTGTTAAATATTGACATTGCTTTCCTCCAAATATTTTTTCTTTCAAGTTTTGTCAGTCTTTTTTTGTGAAAGAAACATTATTGGAGTTTTTTTAAGGCAGCTTTTAAAAATGTTTTCAAAAAAATAAAAATAAAAATAAAAATGTTTTCAAGGTATGTTTGAGAATGAGATTTATCTTCCTAACTGAATATTTTTCAGGGCTTATATAAGTGTTAAAATGTGTCTAGTAGCCCAGCTAGTTAAACTCCAATGCAAATGAAACTAATGTGGATCATGAGCCATGGTAGAAAATAATTATGAAACATTCTTCCATTGGCCCCACGGTACACCCCTATTACAGTTCCAACCGACTTGCAAATGTCTACAATCTATCTGTCACAAGAAGAATTAAATAACGGTGGTTAATGAACTAGAAAAAAGTCTATTTCCAGGGCCCAAGGGAAAACCAGCCATCTGTTTGCCCTCTGATAGTACTGTCAACATGTCTGTAGATAAAGATTGTATTAACATTCATTCTTCTTCTGACTGGTCTAGGAGACAAGGAGAAATCAGTCTGAGTTGATCAGTCCACCATCCTTAAGCCTTTACTGAGTTTTGTAGTGAGGACAACTCAACCTCCTTTAAGTAGAAGGACTTAAAATTATAACCCCAATTTGTAGGTAGGTTCTCTCTGAGGAAATGCTGCCCAGTAGAACTCTCTGCCCCACTGAAATGTTCTGTACCTGTACCATCCAACATGAAAGACACTAGCTACATGTGACTACTGGCCAACTGAACTTATGTTTTGGCTTTTTTATATTGCTGTTTCGGGTTTTTTTTTTGTTTGCTTGGTTTTGTGCCAATACTGAGGCTTCAATTCAATGATTCTCGCTCTTGTTTCGCTATTTTGCTCAAGACTGGAACTCTACCACTTGAGCCATGCTTTTGTTTCTGGCTTTTTGCTGGTTAGATGGAGATAAGAAAGAGTCTCTTGCATTTATCTGCTGGGCTGCTTCTAACCATGAACATCAGCCTCCCAAGTTGCTAAGATTCCAGGTGTGAGCCACCAGGAACCTGGCTGAATTTATGTTTTCAGTCTCACTCAACTCACATGGCCACATGTAGCTAGTGGCTACCATATTAGACAACACAGCTCTAGAACAAAAATGGTGACAAAATAAGGCTAATATGTATGCAACAAAGAGTACACCCCATTTTCTGGTTGCAATGGCTTGCATATAGTGTACAATTTCAACTGTCTTGAGATAAAAAGATAAATTCCCATACAGTTATTATTAACTTTATATATTGTTATATATTGTTTTTTTAATTCCGATGGCTTAATTACCATCAGTCAATGACTTTTTTTTTGCAGTACTGGAGTACCAGCTGAGCCCCATGCCTCCAGCTCTTTTGCTTTAGTTATTTTCAAAATAGAGTCTCATATTTATGCTAAAGCCAGCCTGGACTGTGATCCTCCTATTTATGTTTCCTCACTTAGCTGGGATGACAGACATGAACTACCACAACCAGCTCTTGGTTAAGATGGGATCTCACTTTTTTTCTCAGGCTGGTCTTGAACTGCAATCTTCCTGATCTCTGTCTCCTGAGTAACTGAGATTATAGACATGAGCCACAGTGCCCAATAGTCCGCGGTTTACTTTTTAGCAGAAAAGAGGCACTGTTACTCTCAAAAAGACTGGAATTTCACACATTAGCACAATGAGCAAAAGAAAGAAAAGAACATAAAACTCTCTTCACCTGGATATTTCCTCCTCTTCGAAGGAGAGAAGCCTCTGAAAGCATAGTCTCATCTTTGAGAACAAAGATCTATTTCCCTCCCTTCCTCATTTCTATTTTTCTGCAATTGGAATGGAATACCATCTACTCTGTTCTGCCCGCCCTTGTGTTTCCAGGCGTACAGGTGGTATACCTGTATGGCTATGTGAACCCCTGGGGCAGGCTCTACTCACCTGAGCACATCTCCCCCTTGTAGCGAACACAGGAGAAGTCATCACACTCGCAGTACTTGCCGGTGATCTTGCCAAAGTCACTGCTGTGGCAGACACACTGGCCACAGAGGCACTCGCCTCGCTGGCTGCAGGCCGGCTGGCCCTCCTTGGGACTACACTCATCCTGCTGAGAGGGCCGGTAATCCTCCTCGGAGCACTCACACTGGGACCCCAGCCAACCGGGCCCACAGCGGCACACCCCACACTCGAAGGTCCCATTGCCATGGTTGCAGCGCTGGCTGAAGGGCTGGGCATGGGCCTGGCAGGCACAGTCACAGTCAAAGGTGACCTGGACTGTGAGGCTGTCCTTGAAGCCCACAGGCTTGATGGTGAAGGCCTTCTCTTTCTCCTTGGGACAGCCACGCACCTTGGCTTCGATGCTGAAGCTCACCTGGATGGAAAGACAGATGGCATTCAGGCCCAGTTAGCACTCCAGCCCTGGAAGAATGGAAAATTTTCCCTGTTCATGTCCTGCCACCAAATCCCAAAGTGAGACTCTAATCTGCCTGTGATCCGAGTCCCGTGGCCTTCCCTCTACCAAGTTCTGCACAGCAAGAACAAGAACACTAGGGGAGTTGTGCCACTGGAACTATCTGGCTAGACACAAAGAAAGACCTGGTCACAAACAGGAAATAGAAGGTTTCCTATACTTGAAGCAAACCAGGTCAAGCAGAACAGAATCTTCCGAACTTGTAAAACACTGTACTCCAGCCAGTGAAGCCAGCTGGGCTGATTACATAGTATCAGCAAGACATACAAAGTACTACTTCAAGTGGTGCTGTGGCTCAAGCGGTAGAGTGCTCACCTTGAGCTGAAGAGTGCAAGGACAGTGCCCAGGCCCAGAGTTCAAGCCCCACAAATGACCAAAAAAACAACAACAGAGTACTACTTCATAGCCCATAATGCCACAGAGTGTGCAGCCATAAACTGGGGGATTTCCATATAACATTTCATCACAAGCAAACATTTCTTACATGAGATGTGAGCACATGTAACCTAGAAAATCAACTAACAGAAAGATCAATAGACCTATTGAAAGATTGACGTTTCCAAGATTCATTTCCCTCCCTTTTTCCTCACTCCTTCACCAATCTCTCTCTCCTTAAACTCTCCTTAAACAGAGCAGAAGAGAACTAGGGAATAAGAAAAGCTGCAGAGAGCCAGGCACTGGTGCCCCATGCATGTAATCCTAAATACTCAAGAGGCTGAGATCTAAGGATTGTGGTTCAAAGCCAGCCCAGGCAGGAAAGTCTATGAGACTCTTATTTCCAATAAAACACCAAAAATGGCAGAGGTAGAACCGTAGCTCAAGTGGTATAGTGCTAGCCCTGAGCAAAAATGCTAAGAGACAGTGTCCAAACACTGAGTTCAAGTCCTAGGATTAGCATAAGAAAGGAAGTAAGGAAGAAATGAAAAAGGAAGAAATGAAAAAAAGAAAGAGAAAGAGAAAGAGAGAGGAAGGGAGGGAGGGATAAAGGAAGAGAGGGAGGAGACAGAAGGAGGAAAGAGAGGGAGGAGAGAGAGGGAAGGAAGGGGAGAAGAAGGGGAGGGAATGGAAGAAAGAAAAGAAAGAGGAAGGAAGGAAAGAAGGAAGGGTATAGAAAAAAGGAAGGCGTACAATGGACATTTATATTCTCAAATTTCATGAGGCAGGTATTTCTTCCTGTTCCATTTGCTGTTGAATTGCTAGTAGCTAGAATGATGCCAGTATATAGTTAGTGCTCAATTAAAAAAAAGGAAAGATGATATCGCCATTTTGTACTGCAAAGAAAAGACATTACCTTTCAAGAGGTAAAAATAAGGAATAGCTTTTTATAGACTGGAAGCCTGGCTCCAGCTTGCCTAGCAAGCACAAGACCTTGAGCTCAAACTCCAGTATCAACAGACACAGACACAGACACACAGACACACACATGCACACACATGTGTGCACACACATACACAAACATTTTTATTTGCAAGCAAATGTGTATATAGAAACAGAAGTAACCACAATAGAAGTTCTTAAAGCTCCTGTTAGTGAAATTCATTCTGCAGATGCAGAAAGTGTAGGAAATAGAACCGTCCTCTAATACATCTAACTTGTAATGTCCTTCAGTGAGAAGATGTGGGAAAGGCAGGGATTGGAATGTCCATGGGTATGCAGAGGCCCAGGCCAGAGTCAGAGCTGCAAATATGGCCCTTGCCTGTCCCACCTCACCGTGTCTCCAATCTTGAGCCCCACACAGGACTTGAGGCCTGGAATGACCTCGTTGTTCAGGCAGGTGGCATTGAAGGATAGAGACAACTCCTCAGGGAGGTCACGCACTTCTAGTTCAACTTTGGAACGGATTTTCTGAGTAGAAAAGGGCAAAAGGAGGAAAGGAAATGAGCTGAAAGGAAATGGGCCAAAGCCAGTTGCATCCCAAGTAAAGTCTATCAGAAGACCTTGGACTTACCCTAGGGTGAGTGGCCTAGCAGCTGCTAGAGCATCCTAGGAGCTTGTTTCCTGTTCTATTTCCCATATGGAAATCTGCTCCTGCTTCTGGTCTCTACAGCCTCCACATGAGTCTGGGCAAATTCCAAACTAGCTATACCCTGCTGCTAGCCTCATAAACATGTAACAGGAAGGATTCATGTGGGTCATCTTAGATAGAAACACTGGTTACCTAGTTGTGGTTGGTTTTAATCAACCTTATTATCTCTGGTTTTGCTGCATCTTTTCTCTGTTGTTGAAGCCTGCTCTTTCACTCTGCCTCTATCTCATCCCACCTAATTCTACCTTCTCTATGTTCCCCACTCGTGGCTCCTGCTGTTCCCTCCCATCCCTTCCTAGGTCATTTCCTTCTCAGAAAGCTGCACATCTCCCAGGGTTGGCATTGCTGACTTGGAGAACGTAACAAGCAGAAAATCTACCTGGTACCCTGGCAACCAGGATTGCCAAATCTTCTAGTGAAGAACAGCAAGTTTGACTCAGCAAGGCCCATTCCCAGTATAAGACACTTACACTATATGCATCAACAATGAGCTGGAGAACATTGCTGGAATCAGCAGACAGAACCCCCACTGTGGTCCCTGGGATGAGTTCACTGTAGTTCTAGAAAGGAAAACAAAGATGTCAGAACTTACAGAAGGGAAGTGATTGTCTTCCTAAAGCCTACCCCAAATCAAACTAAGAGTCTTGAACTAAAGATTGGAGGAAGGTTTGGGATATTTCACTTGTCTTAGCCAGTTATTTAGCCCTGAGTAAAACAATAGGAAATTCCCTCCACTCCCCCACCACAAATACAAGCATACCCTTCCCAGTAGGTTAGAGGTAAGAGGCAAAGGGCAATGTGGAAGAATGCTAAGCACCCAGGGAAATGAATTGAAACAGGATCTTTCCCAGTTAGGACCCTGGTCAATGGCAGCATGGGTTGGTTGCCTGGGAAAGGTCCATCTATCACGTGGTCAACCTACTCCAGGAAGTCTCAAAGGCATAGTTACCTGGTATAGATTGACTACATTTTTAGTTACTGCAAAGATCAAGTTGATATTCTTCTGGGATAGCTTTTCAGTCATCAGCCCCAGAGAGGGATAATCCTAGAAAAGAAAATTTTTAAACAGAGGAAGGTGTAAAGGTTAAGGATTGAGTTTCATACATATCCCTGGATTCTAAGTCTTTGAACTTGACAGATTTGGACTTGTGACCAAGACAAAGGTTATACTTATTTCACTCAAACATTTTAGTCAGAACAAAGAACAGTGATTTGGAGATGATTTGAGTGCATCTCTTAAAACTTCAGGCACAAGAATTTAATTCCCATTGCAAAGTAAGACTATAGGAACTTAATATGACTATGGTGTTCAGAGGTGGAACTTTCAGTAAGTAAGAAGGATTAGATAAGGTCGTTTGGCTAGAACCCCACTACCACCATGATTAAATCCTGGTAGGTTTATAAAAAGAGGTAGAGAAAGACCCAAGGAGACCCATATACACATGTACAATCCCATGGGAGGCTCAGTACCATTCTCAGGACTCCTGCCAGCAAGAAGGGCTTCACTATTAATATAATTTTTTAAAGCTGCTGGCCATCTCCAGATGAGATCCTTCAACCTTGTTCTTCCAAAACAAGAGCCCAAACTAATCCTCTTTTCTTTCTAACTTACTGTGGTATTAAGAAGAATAAGGCAGCAGCATAAACCTAGTTGTAAACTCTGGGCATACATGAAAAGGGACAGGCTGGAAGAGTCAAAACCAAACAGCTGTTTCTTCTAATCCAAAGTCACAGTCCTAGTGCTATGGAGCAACTCCATGGGTCCAGCACAGGTTAAGCCTTGCTGTGTTGGAGCTTGTGACAAATGTCTTAGATTCCTTGTTATGAACTCCACCATAGGGGAGGGGGGAGGTCTCAGCCTTGCTTTCCAACCATTGATCAACTCTTTTCCTTGTTCACTTATCACCAACCTGGTCCACTCTTCCTCCCATCTGGAGTAGTCATCTTTCTGGTAATCATCTTCTTTCTGTAGGACAGCTCAATCCCAGCTCCTAAAAAGCTTGCTTTCTTTAGATGCTGAGAGCCCTTGACTATGCCACCAATTTAGCATTCATCATGCATTTTGTGTTATCAATACATATATCCTCTCTCCCCAACTAAGCCAAAAATCTTATGAAGAATTAAGATCTTACATATATTGCTTTCATAGCCAAGTATGAAAGTCTACTGATCTTCCCATTGTCCCAGTGCTCAACTTGGCTATGGGTGACACCAAGGAATGAATTCACATGTCCATGGAACCCTAGGTCTCTTTTGGGAGAGTCATGAGATCATCCAGCATACTCTGGTGAACCTCAATAAGTTAGTTCCTCTATTTGTGGTCTTTAAAAGATGAAGAGTGGGGATGGGAAGGTGGCTCAGTGTAGAGTGCTTGTCTTGCATGCACGAGTCCTTGACTTAGATTCCTCAGCACCACATAAGTACAACAAGCCAGAAGTAGCAGTGTGGCTCAAGTGGTAGAGCAATAGCCTTGAGCTGAAAAGCTAAGGGACAGCACCCAGGCCCAGAGTTCAGGCCCCATTACCGAAAAAAAAGATGAAGAGTGAGTTGGGGTAAAACTCAATGGTACAGGGCTCACCTAGCATGTATAAGACTTTGGGTTAAATCCCCAGCACTGGAAAAAAAAAAAAAGGTCTAGGCATGGTGGTGCATACCTATAAGCCCATCATTTGTAAGGCAAGCAAGTCTCAACTTCAAGATTAGTCTTGACTACATATTAAGACCATACCACCAAAAAAATGAAAAATTCATATTTCTCCCTCTCCCACCTATACTCAGATATATGAAGTGCCAGTGTTCTGAACATCAGTACCTATGTTTTATGGCTTAAAAAGCATTTTCTCCTGCTTCAATTTAAACTTCTTGTTATCTATCTATCTATCTATCTATCTATCTATCTATCTATCTATCTATCTATCTATCATCTATTGATTCCCAGTCCAGGGGCTTGAACTCTGGTCCTGAGTGCTGTCCCTGAGCTTCTTTTTGCTCAAGGCGAGCACTCTGCCACTTGAGCCACAGTGATACTTCTGGCTTTTTGAATAGTTTATTGCAGATAAGAGTCTCACAGGCTTTCCTGCCCAGGCTGGCTTCAAACCATGATACTCAAATCGCAGCCTCCTTAGTAGCTAGGATTACAGGCATAAGCCACCAGCACCCAGCTCTTGTCTCATATTTAATAAGCTAGTTATGGTTAACTAATTAAATCATATAACTTACCAGAAGTCTTCTTGTATACTATCCTATATTATCTACAAGGCTTCTTTCCTTCAAGTTAAATGACTCTAAGCTCTTTAACCTTTCCTCATAGAACTTACTGTCAGTCTTTTTTTATCTTTGTCCCTTTTCCCTATGTCTTCTCCCAATAACATGGTATCCCACTGGGGATCTGCAGAGGAAGATCTGCTTATAGCTCAGCATTTGGGTCCACTCTGGACACCATGATACTACTGCCTGTGCTGGTGACAGTGGAAGCAATGAATACACTGACCACATCAAGACTATCTCTAATAGTTGTTCAGGTTATATGCTAGGGACAACCACAGACTATCCTGCTGGTAAGGGGCAGAAGAAGGATGAAATTGAACCCTGTCTACTGCCCAGAGGAAGGTCTGCCATCTTCACATTCACATAAAAGCTCCAGATGGGTTAAAGCAGCCCTGGCCACAGTGAGTAGGAACCATGGTGATGCCAGGCATCTCACCATGGTAGTAGAAGCAGAGTAATGATTGTCATTGCCAATGTGACACTGCCCATCGTTGGGCTGGACAATGCCAGCCAGCCTTCCATCCAGTGCTATATGGGTCTTGGCATCTGTGGTAAATACCAGCAAGTGGGATGCATCGTTCCTCCAGCCAATTTTTTCCTGTTTAAAAACAAAAAGCAAAAGAGGCCATGCAAGTTCAGCCCGGCTGTTGGTAGAGAACAAAGACTCAATAGTCATTCTCAGGAAGGGCAGCTTGAGCAGGACCTCCAATCCCAGTCCGTGGACCCTACGCCAGAGCTTTCTGATTCAGGAATTCCTGCCTTCTTAGAAACAGCTGGTTAGTGGAAACAATTGAATGGCACCTTCTTTAATCCCAAACATAATTCTTCTATTAGCAGTCATGTTATCCATCTAGAAACCCATCTGTATCCTCAGAGCTGGCTAGGCAAGGAGGAATCCCATCTTACCATCTGTTCAGACTTAACTCTGAGATCAGGGCTCTTCTGGACAAGGGCCAGGCACCAGTGGCTCATGTCTGTAATTCTAGCTTCTCGAGAAGATGAGATCTGAGGTTCACAATACAAAGCCAGCTTGGAAAGGAAAGTTAGTGAGCCTCTTGTCTCCAATTAATCATCAAAAAGCTGGAAGTGAAGCTTAAGTGGTGGAGCACCAACCTTGAGCAAAAACTTGAAGGGACAGCACACAGGCCCTGAGTTCAAGACCCAGTACCAGCATCCCCCCCCAAAAAAAAAAAATTGTTGGGAAGGTAGAAGATGCTGTGTCTAGGAAACCTCTGCAATGACTGTGATTCAAAGAGCTATCAGCCCAGGGCAGGGAGTGGATATACACAGAGGCTACATAACAACTTATTACTCATATTGCACAAAATTCTGCTTTGTTCCTACTTAACTCTTATCATACCAGAAATCCCCAGAGTAAGCTACTTACTTCCTCATTTTGATCTGTACCAACAACACCTGACACCCCACACCGTCTAAACTCACATCACACACTGTAGCCTGCATGATGGCATCAAAGCCACCCTCTGGGGCATCTCGGTTCCGTGACACCCTCTGCTTTTTGACTTCCTCGTTGAAGCGGGTCACCTGGTCGGTCAGTGTCAGCACGTGTTTGTAGCCAAACATGGGCAAACAGGTAGTCTTCAAACTGGGGAGGGATGAGAGGTCATTTAAGTCAAAACTCTGATGGAAAAGGCAACATGGGGTTAGGAGAAAAAAAAGAGGGACAAATGTGGACACTATATGCTTACATGTCAATTCCATACAATTAAATAAAATCTTCCTCCCTCCTTCCTTCCTTCCTCCTTCCTCCTTTCCTTCTTTCATTTCTTTCTTCCTTCCTCCCTCTCCTTTCTGTTTCTTCTTTCTTTGTTGCTTTCTTTCTCTTTCTTCTTCCTTTATTTTTTCTCTGTGGTGCCAGAGATCTAACCTAGGACCTCAGGCATGTTGGGCCAGTACTCTACCTCTGAGCTACATACCTGGCCCTATACAATCACACTTAGCTAAACAATTTAATTCCTTCAAATGACCTAAGGCCTCACATTAATCTGAACTCTAGCTATCCTAGAAGATAAAGAAGAAATGTAGACTACCTGGGTTCAAATCTCAGCATCCCCATTTACAAGATGCGGGACCTCTAGCAACATCTCTAAACCTAACCTAGAATAATTGGACATTATTCATTATTATTCTTCACTCAAGTGAGTAAAGCATATAGACCAGAGTGAAGCTTGAGTTCTTATGGCCATCATCTTACAATTAACATTTAACATTTCTCTACAGCATCAATAAAACCAAAGCCTTCTGTACATTACCTTTATAATAACAATATTTTTAAATAGATGGCATTAAGGGAAAAAAAAAGCAAAAGTCCATCAACAAATAAAGATCCCTGAATTACCAATAAATGGATAGATTATGCAGACTGGGGTACTGCTCACTCGACAGTAATAGTAAGCTTAATCAATAGCTGATACCTTTGAGAAAAACACTGTATAGACAAAAGGTTAAAAGCCATATCATGGGCTGGGAAGGTGGCTCAGTGGTAGAGCGCTTGCCTTGAATGCATGAGGCCTTGGGTTCAATTCCTTAGCACCACATAAGCAAAAAGAAAAAAGCCAGAAATGGTGCTGTGGCTCAAGTGGTAGAGCGTTAGCCTTGAGCTGAAGAGCTGAGGGACAGTGCCCAGGCCCAGAGTTCAGGCCACATGACTGGACTCAAAAAAAAAATCCATATCATATAACTTTGAAAACTAAAATTAAATTCACCTATAGTGAGGCTCCATAACCATCATTTAAAATCATCATAATACATGAATTTGCATAGTACCATGAATTAAATAAGCCATTTAGTACTAAGCCAATGTGTGAAACAGTGGCATAGCGCTGGAGATGTTCAGGGTAGAGAACTTGATTAGCATGCATAAGGTCCTGGGCCTCGATCCCAGCTACACACACACACACACACACACACACACACACACACACACACACACACACACACACACACACACACACACACACACACACAAAATCAGGCACTATGGTACATACATATATTCCAGTACTTGGGAGATTGAGTTCTCCTAACTAAGAGTTCAAGGCAAGCCTGGATGGGCTACATAGTAGACTTTGTCTCAAAAACCAAAAACAGAGAAGTGGCACTGTGGCTCAAGTGGTAGAGCACTTGCCTTGAGCTGAAGAGCTCAGGGACAGGGCCAAAGCCCAGAGGTCAAGCCCCACAGCCAACCAAAAACAAACAAACCAAAACAGGCCAGGCGCCCGGAGGCTCATGCCTGTAATCCTAGCTACTCAGGAGGCTGAGATCTGAGGATCTGGGCCCAGGACCACGCCCAGAGTCCCACAACCAACAAAACAAAAAACAACAACCAAAAAACCACAATCCAAATGCCAGTGGCTTGTTACTATAATACTAGTTACTCAAGAGGCTGAGATCTGAAAATATTGGTTTGAAGCCAGCCTGGGCAGGAAAAGTCTGTGAGATTCTTATCTCCAGTGAACTGGAGCTATGGCTTAAGAGGTAGAACACCAGCCTTGAACATCAACAACAACAACAAAAAAAAACCTGAAGAAAAAAAGAGAAAAGCATAATTTATATATAATTAAATGATATGATAAAGCATCATTTCTACTCTTACATTCCTCTAGGCTTTTTAACCCTGCAAATTCTATTCTCTTGATGATGAGAATCATAACAATCTAATCAATCCTTCTGAAAACGGAATTCCTCCATTTATTCATTCCTACAGTCCTGTATGTGGTTAACCTCATTTTCCTTCCAAATTCTTTTGCCACTTATGTATTTGTGCAAAAATCAAGAAGCTGATGAATTTTTCTTTCTACAACCCTAAGCAGCCTGGAACCCTGTTGGCACAAATACACCATGTCAGTAGGCTCACCCATTTGTCAGATAAGGAGACCAGGTGAAAAGGAGTTACTGTTTTGGCCAAAGGGAAGCCAAACCAAAATAATCCTAAGAGCTAGAAATAAGAACCAGGACTTGGACCTGCTGCCTGGGACAAAGGAAGAGGATTCTTTCCAGTTTCAAGATGAGGTACTTACTCATAACAGGGATTTTTGAGGGCCTCTGGTGGAGAGATGTACATATATGGTGATACAGGCTTGTCCACAAAGGCCCCAAAGCCAATCCGCAGGTTGCTAGTGAGTGAGCGCATCTGGGAGGCCAACTTTGTACCCAGATTACGGATGCTTGAAAGATCATCATTCATGGAGTAAGACAGATCCATCAAGTAATAGATGTCTACAGGGTAATCTTCTACCTGCCGCACTTGGATGGAGAAAATCTTGGAATCATCTGGAAAGCAGAAAAATGTTGGGGTTTTTTCCCCTCCTTTTCTTCTTCTAAGACTGAGTTAATTTGACTTGGCCACAGTTGGGAATAGTAACTGCTTGATCAAACCGACCTTGGAAGTCTTAGTCCTTTCTCTCCTCCCCTTACAATTCTGTTCTTCTTCTGATCTCTTTACCTCCCCCTATTTTAACCTCTTCTTTCCCATCCTCTAACTCGTTATCTGATCCTCTGTGTTTCCCTTGTCTACCATCCTGAGGCACAGAGAAGTTTTGGCAATTGCTACATTTCAGACTTCGTGAAAGACAGGAACTAGGTCCTACTTTCTGAATCCTGTAGAACCCAATATATTCCTTATATTGAGTAAGTCTCTATTAAATTCTTATTGATTTAACCAGTAGATCAAAACTAATGCTTCAAATCAAGCCTATCTCTTATTCTAATCTTTCCCTCTCAAGGTCTTCTATCTCTAATTTATCTGCCCCAATGTCCCTGATCCTAAACCCCTTGAACAAGGGTTCCTAACTTGCCTTCTTATCCTTTATTTATGCCTCAACATAAAGCTATAAAGAAAAGAAAACAGGAATTGAGGAAAAGAAGAAGCAGAAATGTATTTGACTCCTATTGTGTCAGTGGAATTAAATTACTTGCCAAGTAACTAATACAAGGTGAAATTACTATTCAAACCCATATCTCTAACTCAAATCCTAGTAGCTCCCATTTTCTTGCATTCTCCTGCCTATAGCTTTCTTTTCTCACCCTATTTCCATTCTGGGCTACTCATTCAAGATTTCCCCTTCAGACCTTCACGTTGTCCTCCAGGACCACCTGTCCCAGGTATCTCCCAAAGGTAAGCAGTCCTACCTGGCCGAAGCCGGAGTGCAATCCTCTGGGGACTGACTTGAGTCACTTGGGAGCTGTCTCCAGAACCCTTGTCGCTGAGGGGTCTAGCCTCCAAGATTTGGGCCTCGCTGACAGGGAACTCGATGGACTCTGGAGCACAGTTATCCCTCAGCAGATTATCCTTGAGGTTACAGCGCGGAGAGCCCTGAGGCAGGGCCTGGAAGGCAGTAGCCCAAAGGAAATACCCACAATGAGAGCCATGGAAACACACATGTGCCTGAACACACACACACACACACACACACACACACACACACACACACACACACACACACACACACACACTTAAGAACTAAATCGGCATAAATGAAAATCCCTGGGACTATGAAGTAAAAGGGGAAACTGAGATATCAGAAGGGCTGAATGAGTGTTTGTAACCAGGAAGAGACTTATACAGTAAGATGTCTTCCTGAAAAGCATGTTTCCAACTGTGAAATGCAATTGTGAGTCTCAAAATTAATGCAGTAGGCAGTGAGATAAAATGCAGTGGAGGGGCTGGGAAGGTGGCTCAGTGGTAGAGCGCTTCCCTTGCATGCTCGAGGCCCTGGGTTTGATTCCTCAGCACTACATAAGAAAAAAGCCGGAAGTGGTGCTGTGGCTCAAGTGGTAGAGTGCTAGCCTTGAGCTGAAGAGGTGAGGGACAGCACCCAGGCCCAGAGTTCAGGCCCCATGACCAGACCCCCCCCAAAAAATGCAGTGGAATAGGATATAAAATAGCAAAGCAAAGCTGGGCAAGCAGTGGCTCACACCTGTAATCCTAGCTACTCAGGAGGCTGAGATCTGAGGATCATGATTCAAAGCCAACCAGGCAAGAAAAGTCTATGAGACTTTTATTTCCAATAAACCACTCAGAAAACCAGAAGTGGTGCCGTGGCTCAAGTGGTAGAGTGCTTGCCTTGAGCTGAATAGCTGAGTAAGAGTGCCCAGGCCCAGAGTTCAAGCCCCAAGACCAACAACAACAACAAAAATAGCAAAACATATGAATAATAAAGTGTTGCATTGTGAAATTTATTGAGGATCTAGTATCATACCATAATAAATAATGACATATAACACTTGTCTTTCTGTAGGTCCATGTCAGCACAATTTGGAAACTGTGTTACATGATAACTAGGCTGAGTGAGATCCATAAAGTCAAGAAAGAAGTACATATGTCTTTCCCCCTCTAGTTCCAACACTCAGCCTAAAACTTCTGACAAAGGTGACAGGAAGGAAAGCAGTGTGGGGAGGAGCAAAGCTAAAACAGAAGAGTAGACTGGCAGAGACAGAATCTCAGCATTGTCACTGACTAATTGCTTGCTAAGGCAAGTCATTAAATCTCTGCAATTACTTTTTTCAGCTATAACATGAAGATAATAGCATTCACTTAGTACACACGGGAGTCAAAACTCATAGAGATGGGAAATGGAATGGTGGTGCTGGAGGAGAAAAATAATGGGGTGCTATTGTTTGTTGAGTAAAAAGGATTTGGACTAGATCTTAAACTGAGGCCTCACATTCTTTTTTGGGGGGTGGGGGGAGGGGTCCAGTCATGGGGCCTGAACTCTGGGCCTGGGCGCTGTCCCTCAGCTCTTCAGCTCAAGACTAGCACTCTACCACTTGAGCCACAGTGCCACTTCTGGCTTTTTTTTTTGTTTATGTGGTCCTGAGGAATCGAACCCAGGGCCTCAGGCATGCGAGACAAGTGCTCTACCACTGAGCCACCTTCGCAGTCTCGAAGGCCTCACATTCTTGCTTGGCTTTTTTACTTGAGACTGGAGCTCTATCATTTGAGCTACAACTTCACTTCTGGCTTTTTGTTTGTTAATTGGGGATAAGAATCTCTATATTTATCTGCTCAACCTTCAAACTGAGATAGTCAGATCTATAGTCTTCCGAGTAGCAGGGATTATAGCAGTGAGCCACTGGCACCCAGCTTGATGGGCAAAATGTTTTTATTTTGCAAAATAAAAAGAACTATGGAGATGAAAAACAGTGATGGCTTACGAAGATAGTGATACATTATGAATATATTTAACACCACTCAATTGTACATTTAAAAGTCACTAAGATACTGGGCACCAGTGGTCTACATCTGTAATCCTAGCTACTCAGGAGGCTAAGATCTGAGGATTATGGTTTGAAGCCAGCCCAGGCAGGAAAGTCCATGAGACTCTTGTCTCCAGTTAACTCCCTCCCCCTCCCACCACCAAAAAAAAAAAAAAAAAAAGTGACTGTGAGTCAAGTAGAAATGCACTAGCTAAAAAGCTAACAGACAACACCCAGGCCCTGAGTTCAAGCCCCAGGATGAGCATACATGTGCGCGCGCGCACACACACACACACACACACACACACTAGTTAAGACAGTAAAGCCTGTAAAGTGGCTCAAGTGGAAGAGTATCTGCTGTGTAAGCACAAGGCCCTAAGTTCCAAACTCAGTAGCACCAGACAATGGTTTACATGGTAACATGGTTAGATATATTTTGCCAAATAGTAATAATCCCTTTCTCATAGGGAGGTCATGTGGGGCTAAATAAAACAATGCATGGAAACACATAGCACAGTAAATGTTAGCTATTATTGTGAAATGTTTGATAAATAGTTCCCAAATAAGTTAATGATGAATGAACTCCACAAGCTTGGGAAAATACCATGATGCCAGGATACTGACATAATGCTTCAAAAAAAAAAAAAAAACTGTCTATGGGGGGAAAGCAAAGGAAGGGGATAACATTGTCCAAAAAGAAATGGACTAAGTGCACTTATTACCTGACTTATGAAATAGTAACCCCTTTGTACACCTTAATAATAAGAAAAATTTTAAATCATTCTTTATAAAACTACCTATTCTAAACCAGAGCCTATCCTATCACCTCCCTTCTTCAACCAAGACAAAGAGAACATTGAGCCAAACATCCAAACACCCTGACATGCCTCCCACCACCCTCTGGCTCTATACTGCTTACACATGAATATTGAATGGGGGGGGGGGGTTGCTGCACTGATAAGAACACCAGAAACCAGGAAACAGACTTGATGCTGGGTCTGCCACTAGCTAGTCATGTGACTGACCTCAGAGACGTCACCTGGCCTCAGCTTCCTCGTCTATTCAATATTTTAGTTCCACCCTGCTCTGAAACTGATGGAATTTAGCCAGCCCCATGTGGGTTCAAGTCCATGAGGACTCATTGCCAGGCTAAGAAGACCTTCTGGTGACCTAGAAAGTCCCTTCCTAGGCCTTCAGGCTCTTCAATCCAGCCTTTCCCCAAAGTCAGTTAGATGACCTATACCAATATCCAGAACAACTAGTAGAAACATTTATGGAGCACTCACTATATCAAGCACTATGGTGAATACTTTACATGAATTACTACAATCTTCCTGACAGTTCTGGAAAGCTGGAATTTTTTCTTATTCTATAAGTGAGCAATCTAAGGTTCAGAGGCTTCACAAATAAGGAACCCAATCTTGTAGTTAGGAAATCTGAGGCTTGAAGAAGTTAAATAATTTGCCCAAAGTTGTAGAGATAGGAAGTGGCACAGTTGAGGTCCCACCTCTAGATTATTAGAATAGAATTGTCCTCAAGTACTTTCATTCCATTCTAAACAAGGAAAGGCTTAAAGAAAAGAAGTGAGCATGTAGAAGGGATGGTCCTAAGACAAGCCCAGCACAGAATGTTCTACATAGGGAACAGGATACCAGCTGGGGAGGTGAGAGGTATGAGGAAGGGTGGATAAAGTCCTTCCTCTCCAGCCTGCTCTTGTGACCTGGCAACCATAATGTCCAAAATGGGATTGGCCACAGGGAGACATCCATGCTCAGTAACTTAGTAGCTCAAATCCCCTGGGATGCTCAAAGTCCCTGCCTGTCTCCCTCTGATGGACTAAAGGCCAGCTTCACAACTCATGGACACAAAAGCAGTAGCCTAAGGACCATAACACACACACACACACACACACACACACACACACACACACACACACACACACACACACACACACACACACACACACACACACACACACACACACACACACACACACACACACACTGTCCTGTCCAAGCAAGAAAATGAAAAGAGCTTCCTTCTTTCTCTCTTTGCTCATCAAAAATAGGACAGAAAAGGCCTCGACAGTAAGGACTAGTGCATAAGATTTAACCTTCCTGCTACAGTTCTATCCACTGAAATGTCACAGACCTTCCACCACACTGAGAAAGGAAAATCTCAGCTCCCTCACCCAACTCTGGAGAGAACTCCTGGGCACTGTAAGTTTTGTACCCAGCTGCTCTTGATCCCTGTCTCTATCCCCACTCTTTTCCCTCAGGAAACAAGCCTCTTTCATCCAAAAAAATTTTTAAAAATCTCTTATCTCTGATTCCAGTTACCCACAAAACCCAGAGAAAACCTTCCCCCAAAAGGCAATGATCAAAGCACAAAGATGCCAGAGAAACTGATCCTCTCCAGGACAAGAAAGATGCTGGAGGAAGAAGCTTAAGGGGAGACACCAGGGAAATGACTGAGATCAGCATGTCATCAAGTATCTTCAGGCTACTGTAGTGCAAGGGCTAGCAAAGGGAGAGATGGCTTCTGAGGTGGGGATCCTCACATCCCCTTCCTCACACAGCTGTCCTAATTAGAAAAGTGTTATGAAGTGCTCAGATGAGTCTTTGGGTTGGGCATAAATCTCCTTAGGAAAAAATATAAACACTGAAAAACAAAACCTGGCTCTCTGGCTCCCTTTGTGCTTTCTGACATCAGAGGTCAAAAACCTCCCAGCTTTCCCTTAAAAGCCTCCTGTCCTGGAAAGATACCAAAGCAGTGACCTCAGCACTCTTGAGCAACATTCCTTCCCTGAATAACCCAGGGCTGAGATGGCAGAAGGAGGTCTAGTTTCTCAGAGAGAAAACTAGAAAGGGACTAGATGCTGAAGTTCTAGTTCCCAGTGAAACCGGATGTTACACAAATAGGTCAAAAATAGCAGACCCAGGGAAAAGATCCTGAGCACAGGGGTGGGATATATTCCAATCTTTGCCGACATGGTATGAACAAATAAAAGTAAATAGAAAGTGACTTTCTAGGAGGAGGGCAAGAAGAGATATGTTCTAGGGTTTTCTTTTATTGCAGAAAGGTACTAAAACATCTCCATTCAAATAAATTACCATCTTTGTTTTGATTGGCTCATCGGTAAGGACAAGTAAACACCTGAACACAACAAAAAAGACATGTGAAAGGGAAAGAAAAAAAGAAGAGAAAGAAAACATTTTGGTTTATGGTTACTGAGTCACACTTCAAGGGTTTTACAAGAAGAACACTCTTATAATTAACACATTTTTGCTTTCATTTTTATTTTTATAGTAATGATTGGAGCAAAACTCAAGATAGACATTTATCCTCCAGGTTAAAATTAAGTAGAAAGCTGGGGGCTCATGCCTGTAATCCCAGCTACTCGGGAGGCTGAGATCTGAAGATGGACATTGAAAGCCAGCCAGAGCAGGAAACATCTGTGAGACTCTTATCTCCAATTAACCACTAAAAGCCAGAAGTGGTAGAGTGATAGCCTTGAGCAAAAAAGCTCAGGGACAGTGCCCAGGCCTTGAGTTCAAGACCCAGTAGTGGCATCAAAGAAGGAGGAAGAAAAGGAGGAAGAAGAGGAGGAGAAGGAGGTAGAAGAGGAGGAGGAGGAGGAGGAGGAAGAGGAGGAGGAGGAGGAGGAGGAAGAGGAGGAGGAGGAGGAGGAGGAAGAGGAGGAGGAGGAGGAGGAAGAGGAGGAGGAGGAGGAGGAGGAGGAAGAGGAGGAGGAGGAGGAGGAGGAAGAGGACGAGGAGGAGGAAAGAACAGCAGAAAAGTAAAAATATAATTATATTAGTCACTAAAAAGGCCTATTAAAAATGGCCTACAGCCTGTGCAGTTACAGAGAAAAAAATAAAATCCTCTTGCTGGGCACTCATGGCTCATACCTGTAATCCTAGTTGCTCAGGTTAGCTGCGAGCTGAGGAGTAAGATTTGAAGCCAGCCCAGGCAGGAAACCACCAAAAAGCCAGAAGTAGAGCTGTAGTAGAGCTAGCCTTGAACGGAAAAAGCTAACAGAGTACACGCGTGAGTGTACACATTCTCTTGCAGTCTTACTGTATTCCACCCCCATTCTCCCACTTTCATTTTTTGGATGTCAGACTCAGTGTGAGCTGCTCCACCCTTCCATGTGCACTAGAGCCTATATAACAATTCTTAATATTTCTCTCTGATTTAGGGTTGTCAAACTTAGCAAATCTTTGAGACATATCAATACTAACAGTTACTCTGCATTTAACTCAAATTTAATTAGGTGTTCTATCTTTAGCTGGCAACATTAACTCCACCCCCACCCACCTGGACCCATAGGCAGCCTCTCCCATTAGCAATGTTTATCCAACTTGCTACCATACAAACCATTTGGATGCAATGAGTCCAGGGTCCATCCTGAGAGCCCTGATTTTTTCCTCACACTCCTTAGGCAACACCTACTACCAGGTAAGTTTGGGAAGACCTAGAAACCAGAATAGCACCCCTGAGACTAAGAGTATATAAGCTAAATCTCTGCAAGAAGCTGGTCTCTGTGTTGGATGTACAGACTAGAGTTGACACACCACCTCAACTCATTTCAGTATGTAACCCTCCAGGAACACACCCTATACAGATGGGCCCCAAACACCAGGCTCATGCACATTGGCTGTGTTTTCCTACTACCCAGCCAAGCACTCACTATACACACCCAAGAGTTGCTGTCCTCTAAGGACCATGGGAAGCTGAGCCCAACCAGTTGTTTTCCCAGGCACTACCAAACATTGCCTCAAACAGACAAGGCAGGGAAGTACTGGGCTGTACCCCTGGCCCCACCTTTGTTTTTGGCTTATGTCAAGGACCAATGCACTTTCAACTGTTAAAACTGATCTTTGCTGGGGAGAAGAGGAAGTCTTGCTCCCTTGGTGGGTGGGGAGGGTAAAAAGAAATGATAGCAGTCATATTGGGGTTATAGGCCCCATTCTTATCTCTTTCTTCCTCGGTTGACATGCTTCCCCCCAGTGGGATGTTCCACCCTCTCTCTCTTTGCTCCTCCTCCTGTTCCATTGATGGCTGCAGTCATTCACTCCACTCCATGCTCCTGGGAATAGCTCAGTAGTCTTTCCATCTCCCTCATTTAATTCTCTGTGTCCTAGCTGCACCCATGTCCTTACTCCATGCCTCCCCCCCTGCCCCCCCACCCCACCACTCCTGCCACATACTTTAATGCTATCCTGCACCTTTCCTCTGCCTTCTTGAGTCTGTCCTAGAAGACAAAATTCACCAGAATCACCACATTGGCATAACTACAATCAGGTTACCTGACTTAAGGGCTGTAGATGATCAGACTTAGCTCTGGCTGGTCCCTATCAGATCAAGGGGGGTGAAAATATGCAAGAGGGGGTGGGGAGAAGGTCCAAGATAGACTCTCCAAAACCCCTGTTTCCTTTTCCTCCAGAGTCTGGACCTGAGTTGTCTGCCTTTGCTCTTGCTTTCAGTTGAAAAGGAGGAGGGGAAAATATCAGAGTGACACTAGGACGTCTGCCTCAGTCCCCCTCTGCTCTAGCCAACTTGAGGCCAGACAATCCAAACATAGCCCCCTCTGCACCACCACCACCCCCTTTCCACTTCTAGGACGCATTTGCAGAATTCCACCCTCCTTACACATGACGCCATAATATCTGATGGAAATTAAAGAAAGGAAGATATGGTCAAAGAAAAGAGAGGGAGGAGGCCACATCATACTCTGGCCAGCTCAGGCCAGAGGGGTGGGACTCCTGCAGGGGTAGAAGAGAAGGGCTCACCCTCCCTCCCACCCCCTTCCCCCAACCCCAGGGAATATTTCATTTGCAAAATGAAGTCAATATGGCCCAGATGTTGGGCAGCTGCCTCTGGAAGCAGTTGTCATGCTGAACAGCATGGGAGGCCAAAGCAGTGTTGAGCTGGCCTCGGATGCTCTGGTAAGTATACAGTCAGGAGTTGAAGGGGGTGGGGGATAACACAGCCTCCTCATTTCTTCTCTTCCCACACTCTGCCAAGGAGGTTGCCTTTTTAGGAAATTCAGCAGATCAGGAAGAGAAACAGACAGAGAGAATGAGAGGCGGCCATGAAGCTACAGAGCTCAGGAGCAAGCTACATGACCGAGGTGTGGTGCCTCCAGTGGCTGAGAAGCAGCCAGCCAAGAGTTCAGGTAAACACCTGCCATCTGTGACTCAGCCTCAGATTGGAATCATTGGCAGTCTCTCCAGGCCCATTCACTCCTCCCACCCCTTACCAGCTCTTGCCAGCTCCAAATTCCCATCCTAGCCACAGACATAGCCATTCCCTCAGACACACTCATTCCCTTGGGCCCCAGACACAACAAACCCTGACTAGACACAGCTAACCCTTTCCTGTCACTCTCTCATGCCCACCAATGAGTCCAGATTCTCTCATGGACACCTAGGAGATAGAAGGAGGAAAAAGAGAGAGAGAGAGAGATGTTTGATCATCCGAGAGGAAAGAAAAGATGCTCAGATAGAACACTCCATACACAAGTGAGAGATTTCTATGTGCATTAAAAAAAATTCTAGGAGGGGGGTGTAGCTGAGGAGGTGGGAGGGAGGGATGGTAGGGAAAAACAAAGGAGGAGGCAACAATGCTGGATAAGAAATGTACTCATTACCTTGTTCATGTAACTGTAACCCCTTTGTACAGTATTTTCACAATAAAAAACTTAATTAAAAAAATTCTAGGAAAAGGAAGTAAGCTAGCATTCCCACCATTCCTACAGCCCCTCCTGCCTCTCCTTTTGAGATCTGGGGCCACTATTTCCTGGGATGTTCCACCCTAACAAAACAAACAAACAAACAAAACAAGCAAAGGATAATATAGGGTACCAAGGCCAGATATCCAACTAGAAGCTAGGGGAGGGGAAAAAGGAGGAAGGGAAGAGGATGTTCACAGTAGTATGAATAGCAATAGCAGTAACAGCTCTAAGGCAGCTCTTCTCCTTCTATCGAAGGATATTCTTTACCCTAGTGTTGCTTAGAAGGGATGGAGGCTGTGGTTTAGAAGGAAGATACAACCTATGTGCCTATTCCTATACAAGCATCTAGGTCTAGAGAAGCTAGGTAAGATGTGTTCTGCTTACCTCATCAGAGCACCAGGCACACACAGGACTCACAGCCAGACACTGCTGGCAGGAGCTCACTCCTCTTGAGGTACAGATGTTTGTCCCTGCAACAGAGAGACAAAGTCATTTGATTTGTACCTGATTTGGGCTCATTGAAAGAACTGACCTGCACCATCTTCCCCAACTTACCTCAAAGTTCAGACTGACCCTTCTGGAATTCCCACGTTCTATTCATTCTACAGACATTTACTAAACACAAGGTATTGGTAAGGAAGAGAGAAAACTGATGATGGAGAGAAAACTCATTGCCAGCCTTAACACACATGGCCACAGTGACAAGCAGATGATAAGTTAAGCCAAGGGTCTAATGGTAACCAGTGAAAAAAAACTTTAATAACTACTTTGATAACTACGTGGTCCAAGTGAAAACCTGAAGCCCAGAGTAATGGCGATGTGTCTTCTCCAATGATACTAGTAAGATTCAACCACTATGGAAGAGCCAACGACCAGATGCACTAAGTTTAACATGGTGGGGACAGGGTGTGCAGGGTGACTTTAATAACAGTGTCCCACTGGCTCCCTAAGGGAAACAAAAACTTCTTTGAATCCGTATTTCTTGGGACCCATGTGTAGAATTCTCTGAAGAACCAAAGACGCATTCGAAAAAGTTGAGTGCTGGAATCTGGAAGACCATGGAAATTTGGGATTGGAAGCAAGATTTGTGTTTGAATTATGTGTTGGACTTTCTCTTCATGTCAGGGCCTAAATCACCTTGCATAATCTCTACAAAGTGATGTATCTACCTCACAGAATGATGCAAAGATCCAGAGGGTCAAGGGTTACATACAAGATGCCAATTAAATGTGAACAGCTCTCATACTGACAGAAGGCAGAGAAAAGGCTGGGGGAGGAGCAGCAACAGCCAAGGGGAC